>NW_005841967.1:20636-45021 GCF_000455745.1 Alligator sinensis | reverse complement strand
AGCATTTCAAAGTCCTTCCTAAATGTCTGTATATTCTCGCTGTCCTCCAGCCTCCCCCAGTGCGCTGCTCTCTTGGCTTCCACAGGGAAGGGAAGCAGGGCAGACTGCCAGTGAGTGCTCTTCTGTGTTCTTGGGAACCTTTAGGCTAGGGACAGACATTCAAAAAGCTGGAGCCTAAATTGATTCAATCTTTGCAGGTTAGTCTAACCTGCCTAGATTGAACCAATTTGCAAGTGAACAGACATTGCCTCTGGACTTAGAAAATGTAGGCACATGCCTGCAGCTGCTCAGGCCAGGAGCTGGGGGTGTTAGCGCACACCCTTGGCTGCTGGGGGTGTGGCCAGCCCAGGCAGTAGCCTGGAGTGAACTGGCCAGAGATGGGGTTTAATTCTCTCCTCCCTGTTCTACCAGAACGGATCCGAGTCGGGATCCATCTGGCACTTTCCCCTCACTGCTGCAGCGGCCAGGGCACAGTCAGATGCCAGCAGGCATGGTCCTCTGAGGCAGAGGGGGCTGGGAGGGGGCTTATTTCCCCCTCCACCCCCTCTGTCCCAAGAGGACTGCAGGGGGGTCTGCCTGACCCAACAACCGCCTCCTCCCATTGCTCCCTGAATGGGGAAAGTAGCTGGAGAAGACCCCTCCTGCCCCCTCCACCAGATGCTGGAGGGAGGGGGGAGTAACCCCTCTCCCTGCCCCCTCAACTAAGGGGCCCTGCCAGCTAGCCTCTGATTGCACACCCACCGTGCTGATGGAGTGGCGAGGGAGAAGGGACTGTGATGGGGGCAGCAGCCCCTCTTATCATGTCCAGGGAGTGCAAACCTCTTCCTGGCAGGGGGGGCACCATCAGGGGTCTGAGCTGCTGCACACGTTGTGGGGCGAGTGGTGGCACTGGGGCTCAGAGGGGGCCATAGCCCCCCAGGCTCCCTCCAGCACTGCTGCTGCCACTCACCCCACAGAGTCTGCAGCAGCTTTCCCTGCCCTGCAGTGTGGTGCCCCCACTGGGAATCCACTCGCACTCTGGGAAACCATGACAAGGGCTGTAGACCCATCAAGGTCCCTGCCCCCTCTCCGCTCCAAAGGCAGGGTGGGGTACAGCTAGAGGCCAGCTTGCACAGCCCCTTAGGTGGGGGGTCAGGGAGGAGGGCTACTTCCCCTCCCTCCAGTGTCTGGCAGAGGGGGCAAGACGGGGCTTATCCCATTGCTCGCCCTGAGCAGGAAGCAATCAGTGGTGGTGGTTGGGGCAGGCAGCCCCTGGATACTGTCCCCTGGGGGCAGAGGGGGAAATAACCCCTCTTCCTGGCCCCTGCCTAAGGGGCCGTACCAGCTAGCCTTTGGCCATGCTCCATCCCTGCCACTGGAGCAGTGAGGGGGGAGCAACTATGATGGGGGCTGCAGCCCCTGTCACGGTGACCTAGACCGTGACAGGGGCAAGCCACTTCCCAGCAGGGGCTGCGCTGTGGGGCAGGGTGTCGGGGGAAGCTGCTGCAGACTGGATGGGGCGAGCAGTGGCAGCAGGGCTGGGGACAGCTCAGGAGGCTATGGCCTCTGAGCCCCAGTGCCACTGCTCACCCTATGCAGTCCATGGCAGCTCAGACCCCCACTGTTGGTCCCTGCCAGGAAGAGGGTCATGCTCCCCAGACACCATGAGAGGGACTGCTGCCCCCATCTTGGTCCGTGTCCCCTGACCACTTCAGTGGCAGGTAGTGTGTGCGATCAGAGGCCAGCCAGCAGGGCCTCCTTAGGCAAGGGGGCAGGGAGAGGGGTTATTTCTTCCCTCCTTCCAGTTTCTGGTGGAGGGGGCTTATCCCACCGTTTGCTCCCTGTGCCACTCACTCCACACAGGTACATTCAACCAGGTTTATCTTAAACCAGTTTCAGCCATTTTGAACCTGGTTTATGTGCACTGAACTTATGTTCTGTTACAGGTTGAAACCAATTTCTGATCACTTAAACCACTAACTGTTTAAGTTAACTTCGTAAATGTGTAACTTAAATGTCTTAACTACCTAAGAGTTAAGTTAACTGTTTAAGTGTGTAACTTCTGTCCCTAGCCTTGGAGACTGGAAGTATGCTGAAGGCGTGCGGAGGCGTGGAAAGTACTAATGTGACTTCATGGCCATGTTGAAGCACTCTGGGGCAGGAGTGGGGGCACTGTATGTCTATGGGCTCATACTTTTAACTCTGACAGTTCTGTGTTCAAACCCTATAGCAGTACCGGGGTATGTTAGTGTTATGTGTAACTTGGTTTGTCACTTTAGTTTATACTTTTTTGAGTTGTTCTTGGGTTTTGTGCCTTTTTTAAAAAAGAGGTGAGGTAACTGATGATTGGAGAAAGACAAAGATATTTTTAGTTTTCAAAATGAAGGTCAAGGAGACAATTGACCACTTGTACCTGTTTTTTAATTCAGTCTAAGCTTGCAGGAGTGTTTAATAAAGATATCTGCGGTGTGCATGTGAAGAAAAGTGTCTTTAGGAAAGAACCCATTCAAATTCATGAAACAGAGCTCTGTAAGACAACCCTGACAAGAATCTGAACAAATTTTAGATTTGGAGAGAAAAAAAATGTAATATTTATTTGACTTTAGTATGTCGGAGTGAGGTGAATATACTGAGGGCCCTACGTAGGGTCCAGAGCAATCAAAGAATTATAGAATCATAGACAAGTATGGCTGGAAGGGACCTCTGGAGGCCAATTCCCTGCCTGAGGCAGGATCATCCCTATCCAACATCCCATACAAATTGTTGTCTAACCTATCGATAAAACTAGACAGTCAGCCCTATCATATGACCTATCTTGCCATAAGTAAAGCAGGGGAGCAATGGATTTAAAAGCAGCTTGAACATTTAGCATCATTGGCATATATCCCAATTGTCATATATTCATTTAGGAGATGGCAGCATTTCTTATCTAAGACTACATAGCTACAGCTTGTCTGTATTCCTTTAGTAGTTACATTGTCTTAAAAGTTTGATGGGTTTGTCAGTAATTGATAGCCCCTGGAGACTACTAATGCCTTCAGCTCATTAACAGAGTAGCCATGTCATTAAAGTTTAATCGGGCCACAATAATTCAGTGACAGTAAAAGAGTGTGCTGAGGTCAGCAATAAGCTTTCAGCCTGGACAGCTGGAGTCCTACTCTGCTTGTGGAATGAGAGATAATACAGAGATTATTTCTAAGAAGCCTCTTGTTGCATGTTGGTGTATTAGTTGCTGAATGCACTTGGCTCTGACATAAAATACTGTTATATTGTATGGACAGTTGCTTTTTATACAGATTATATTTCATAGTACCTGTAACTAACAGCATAATTATCACCTTTCAATTTGACAGTGTTTTGTCTTTTTTTTCAAATAAGTAAAACAAATAATTTTATTGTTGCTTATTGTGGAACAGGAACAATAAGAATAGATGTGTTATGTTGTCAATAAATCATTTCCATAATAACGCATCACCTTTTATTGTGGAAATAATAATAATAGCATTGTGTAAAGAGAGGACTTTTTCTTAAAAGGGAAATCAAGTCTGTAAATTTTATTCATATTTGTGTGTTAACTTTATCCATAAAATATATTTAATTTAGGATATTCTAAAATGAAGAGAGTTTCTTGTTGTTTCAGTAAGAATTTGAAGTGAAAATCTGTCAACTTTTTTACTTATTACACGTGCTATCTAGGATGTGGGGCAGGGGTATTTACTCTGACTTACTGAAGCTGGGAAAATATTCTCAAAACTTTTGAGAAAATGATAACCGTTTTAAATTTTAGCAAGTCTCAAATTCAACAATCCAGCCCTGCTTTTGCATGTGGTATTCAAATACAGATCCATGAAGCCGATTTTACTTGCTTTTGGTTTGGCTGTTAATTTAATTTCCCCTTTGCTCTGCAAGACATGCTTCCAATGACCCTAGCTTTTTATGGTTCCAGTCTCATACTTTCATTAGAAGTAGGCTTTAATGGTGACAGCACTCAGGATAGGCCTATTGCTGTTTCTGCTAAGCTCAGTTGACGCTGAGAGGAACAGAACTGAGTTACAATTTAATAACTTTTGAGTTCACTGAGTTCACTGTATATGTATTATATTTTTCCCTGAATCTAACCTGCCACATTTTGTCCAGAACATTTAATAACTTTGGAATGATTTTTTTAAATACAATTTTTTGGTTTTTGCCACAGATTTGTTTTTCTTTGCCATTTTTATCAGGTTTCTACTCCTTGCTTACTGGCTGATTCACATTTTTCAGTAGCTGAGCCTGGTTCACACTGAGCACAGGGATTAACTGGAAGTTTTCTGAAACTGGAAGTTCTCTTTGTTAAAAATTCTAGCTACTAGCTAAGGGGCGGGCAAGTTGTGGCAAGCTGTTGAAGGCCGCATGGGTAGGCCCGCCCCTTGACAGGTGCCCTGACCCCTTTTCACCATCTTGGGACCAGTGTCCCAATGTCTTGGGACCAACGTCCCAGGGCCAGCACCGGTGGGGCCCAGAGCAGGGCGCAGGCTGCCAGGGAGCCGGGCTTGGCTGCACCAGCAGGGAGAGTGGGGAGCTGGCCCTGCTCCATAGAGCCCCTGCCAGCCGGGACCCTGTACTCCTGCTGCCCTGCTCTGGGCCCTGCTGGTGCTGACCCTGGGACATGGGTGTGGGCCCTGCTCCCACACCCACTCACTCCCATTTCCCCCTCCCAGCCCTGTGGTACAGGTGGGGGGCAGCGTGCGGCCCTGACCCCCTGCTCACTGATGGGGAAGGAGCTGGTGTGGAGCATGGGGGGAAGGGCGGGCCCCCCCCCCCCCCGTGGCTGTGCTTCCTGCTACAGCCACTTGCAACCCATACAGGGCTGTCCTGAGCAGGCACAGGTAGCCCCATGCGGCATGTGAGCAGCTGCAGCAAGGGGCATCAGCCATGGGGTGGTGGAGGGGCTGCCTTACCCCCGCTGCGCTCAGCACCAGCTTGTAACCCACCCCGCTGCCAGCCTGGGCCTTGTGCCGGCTCTGGCCTTGCCTGTCAAGCCTGCGCAGAGCGGCAACAGCTGAGGCCCCCCCACTTGCTGCGCCTGGCAGTGTTTGCTGATGCTGCCTGTCCAGAGCTCGTGTCCCCCCCCACCCCCAGTTCAGCAAAGCCACACCAGAATGTGGTTGCAAGTCTCCATGATCAGTGGCCATGCCTGAACACAGCCCACATAGGTACAAGGAGAGAAAGAGTTGGCAGTAGCAGAGGCTTTGGCATGAGTATAGGGACAAGATTGGGTATGTAGCTAGAACTTCCCCAGATATCTCATTTGCATTATTTCTGAGACAAGGTGAGGTTACAGGCTATTTGTTAATATTTTCTTGAGGTTGGAGCTTGTCATAAAAGAGCCGATTTTAAATTAGCCCCAAGTCAGTGTCTAATGACTTATGCAGAAGGAATGCCTTTGGTCAGTTTTACTCTCTTAGTTCTGTATAGTTTAGTAAGACTTTGCTCTTGCTCAGTTCTCAATAAGCAGACTTGAGCTCTAAACAAGTCCCTTTCATGTCTATCTCATGCATAATTGAATTAGTGAGCATCCAATGATGTAGCTAGCTCAGTTTATACTCATAGGCCCTAAAGTACATGTTAAAGGAATTGTGTAATTAACTGGTTAATTGCACAATTAACTGGAGACCAGCTACATGTACAAAGTAGCTATCACAATAAAAAGCTCCAACCAGCTATAAAGTTAGAACTCAAAAATGTGAACTAACTTTATAGCGTGTTGCTATCCAGCTTTAATTTGTACATGTAGCAGAGTCTCCTCTGCAGCTGGGAGCCCTGTCAGCTGATGGGGCTCCCAACCACAGTGGTGTACCATGCTCAGCATGAGACCCCCCAGGCCATGAGGATTGCAGCTGCCATGATTCCTTGGGCTCAGGGGTGTGTGAAATCCCTGGACCCTGCACATTGTGGCTGCTGCGACCCCTAGGGCTCCTAGGTGTGCGAAACCCTGAGGGCTGGAGGACTGCCACAGCAGCGATCCACCCTGGAGGTAGTGGGGCACTTCCATTGCTCAGAGCCCCTCACCTAGGGTGTATGGAGCTCTCAGCCATGGGAGCTTGCTTCTGGCTGCTGCAATTGGGCTCCCCCTGCACCAGCAATAAGGTATGATGGGATCTAATGCCACATGTGGCATGGCAGGAGGTGCAATTATGTGAATTGTGCATTAGATCCCATTGCGCCTTTACTTGCACATGTAGAGGGGGCCAGAAATATGATTTTTGCTTATGTAAATTATAAAAATAGACATAATTACGGAGTTTCATTTTGGAAGTGTAAATTCAGATGGGACTTAAGCAAAACATGCTTTAAAATTATTGATGATCTTACATAGACTGCTAAGGGCTGTGTCATGCAGGTTTCTGTTCTGGCACTACTAATCACATTTATTCTGTCTCCTTGGAATTCTTTAAGTATGGTAGATCACAATAGACCCTTAAATCTTGTAGCCATTACTTTATTTTTAGTTACTTTGGGCACATCTACACATGAAGCTACATCTGTGGGGGTCTGCATGTGTCCAGCAGCTACTTCACCGTAGTGACATGATCCCGCATTATAGCGAACTGCTACAGCGAAGTAGCTGTTAAAAATAACCATGCGCAGCACAAATGGTGCAGTACAGGCTAGAAAAGAAAGTACTAAACCATGGCTCAGTAACAATGTTGCCATAGTGACACATGTAGACATGCCCTTTGAGCCATATTTATGAAAGCCTTAAGCTCACAGAACTCGGGCTTGTTTTTTAGAGAAGACTGGCTCTCTCTCAGGCACCTAGAAGAAGTGGCTGGATCTTATAACTTTGGAAAATCTATCTAATTTATTTAGGTGCTTAGATTGGAACTGTTGGGTGCTGTGCTAGTTCAGGGCTATTTTAAAAACACTTTTATTACAAAAAAAGGGAACAGATATTTAAAATTTGTGAAGTACTGTAATAACAATTAAAACTGTATTATAAAGGCAAAGCATTTACCAAACCTGGGCAAACTTAAAATAACATTCTAGAACAAAAATATTTCCAAGAGATCTCTCTTGCTGTCTTCTGCTCCCCCTCCTACCCACATTAGTTAAAGACAATAAAATTGGAATCAGCCACAGGGGTGAAGAAAAGGCTGACTTTGATCAGATCAGATTGAAATATTACAGACAAGTAATTATAAAGCACTAAAAATGGATGGGAAACACAGGCAGCTCCTTAACTATACCAGAGCTGGTAGACGGCTCTATAATTAGAAGAAAATTGTATCCTTCCATTCTGAAAGGTAATTGTGTGCCTTCTTAAACCTGTGACAGAGTCTGCCATCTTCAGTCGCTCTGAATCTTTTGCAATAATATAAGATTTCTCCTTCTCCATTTAGGTAATATCAGATATAGCACACCAGGGAGTCCTTTCAGGTGTAATTAAAAAACCTTTAAGGCAAGAATGGTCTGTTTTTATGTGACCCTGTCACCAAAGGTGCACTCGGTACTAAACCAATAATAAATACAAGTAATATTGATGTTTGTGGATCTTATTGGAGCAGTAGGTCTCTTGAAAAATGACAGCAGGAAACTCAAACATTACAACTAAAGTTTACTCTTAAGGGTAATGACCAAAAGAAACAAGAAAATACCCAACAGGAATCTGTTGGATTTCAGATTGACGGACCCGATCCATAACTGCATTGAAATCAATGTAGTAATGAATTCAATGTAGTATACCAGGATCTGGTCCCTTAGTGAAAATGTCCCTCTTATCCAGACAGTCCTAGAAATGCATAAAATAAAGAATGTAACTGGTAGCCTTGCCCTGAGCATAAACCAGGGATGATGCACTTGGGTTACACAGGGTTTACAGAATGCTGGAAATGAATTACTTGGGTTAAAACTATCCTGCTGTTCACAAGAAATCAGATTCAATGCATTAGGTTTGTGTTTTGTAGGAAAAACTATGAAGGGATTTGCAGAAAAATCGGCAAGCAGATTAAGAAAGAATAACACTAATGCTATGAACATAAGTCAGAGATGGGTGAAGCAAATCCAGTTCTCCCTGAAATGCCATACAGATGTATTTGTTTGTAAAATAAAAAAAAACAGACTTGCTGTTTAATACATGTTTTGGGTAAAGATAACTGGCTTCAGGTCTGACTGCCCTGCTCTAATCAAACAGTGAAACCATTACCATACAAGTAATAGATATGTGACCAGGTAACCAGAAGATCACCACATCTTGTTGAGGATTACAATGAAATGACAAAAGACCTTTCTCTCCACTGGTTATATGCTAGCCGGTAAGGATATGCACCAATCATTACTCAATCCTTTTGTCAGCTGCAACAACTTCAGAGACTAGCTTCTGTAGTAATGTCAGGGAGGGGATTTTAGCAGAGTAGAGAAAACCACTGGAAAGAGTAGGAGCTTAGTTCCACTTAACTCTGGAATGAAATCCTTCTGATTAACAGAAATGCGTTCCATTTACCTGTTACATTTTTTCTGAACCGTCTGGAAGAGAAAATGTGGTTTAGCTTCTGTGACTGCATCTGGTGAGGATTGACACCATCTGCCGAATGGTAAAAACAGAACTTTAACACATCAAATCCATAACTCCAAAGAAAGAAGACAGCGCAGTTATTTGAATGGATAAGGGCTGAAAGACTGAAACTAATTATTGTTACCTGGTCTCAAATGGCCCGATACTATTGCATTAAAGTCAATGGCAGCTTTCCCATTTTCAACTGAGCAGAATCAGGCCACTGGTAGTCTTCTTCACCCTCAAAACTTTTAATCAGTCCAAAACCTACTTTCCCAACAAATGCACTACAAGACTTAGTCATACAAATCACTAATCCATACCTCTTGTGTAGCTAAGCAGATGTGTGAATATCATTCAGGCAAGCTATAATACATTTTCCAGAACTTTTTTAATGTTGCTGGGAAGCTGTAATGGAGTTATTCCTGATTTGCAAGTGTGTAGGTGAGAGCAGAATCAGGGCTACATATCTGTTTCATGTTTCAGAAGTAGTTATTTAATGTTAAGCACATATTTCAGTCCCTTTATATTTGGCAAAACACTTGTACAGGTGCTTCTGAGAGATGTGAATGTGTTGAATGTGCATGTGTGACTCTAAAGTTACTTTTTGGTAAATCTGCTAATGGCAATGTATACATAGTTGTACTTTAGGTTTACAGTTATATTCCATGCTATATTCCAATCTAACAGCATTCTTTTCCATACTTTTGGCTGGAGTTGTTTATTTTGGAAGACCTTTAGATAAGCCTAGCAGTACTTAAGTCTGATTGCTTAAGAAATTTGCTGAATTGGGACCTTAGATTTAGGTAAGACTCATATCAACTTTCCCCTAACTACTGTAATTTTAGATTATCATGTCCATGGGCGACTGGTGCCTCTTGAGTTGGGGGGGCATGTGCCCTCCCTGATACCAGTCAGTGGCTGATCTCACTGACTGGGGGGGGCGGGCCATGGCTGATCTCACTCACTAAAGAGCAGCTGCGCTGCTTCCGGAAGTCCCGCGGCCATGTTTGCTGGCAGCCCTGCACCCTGGTGCTCACAGGGGGGAACCAGCACTCCTGCCTGCCCCGCTGCCTGTCGCCTAAACAGGGAGCTCAGGCTGACGGGGTGCACCAGTGCTCTCAGGGGGTGCATGTGCACCCTCTGCGCATCACCACTGATCATGTCTCTTTTCTAAACAAAAATACTAAAAATATTTAACATTTTAAAAGAAAAAGCCAAGTTGGAATAAGAACTGAGCCATATAAAAGTAACCTTATTAGACCAGAATTAGTTGTTTGAATGGCCTAATTAATGATGATAAAATTGGACCCCACTTGATCCTCTCTCCATTTCAGAGTTCCAGGGTATCAATTTATTAAGCTGATCTAGTTGTAATTTTTTGTTGTTTAGTTTATTTGAATGGCTAGCCCTGTTTCATCACAGATGATTGAATGCACATCTGTTATGTGAGCATTTATTCTTTTGTAATATATGCAGTAGTTGGAGTCTTGTTCTATAATGTACACTTTCACACACAGGGATGTGTACACATGCAGCTCTGTACCTCTTGTGGAGAAGCTTGAGAGAGTGCAGAGGAGAGCCACGTGCATGATCAGAGGTAAGGAAAACAGACCTCATGATGAGAGGCTGAGAGCCATGGGACTCTTCAGCCTGGAAATGTGCAGGCTCAGGGGTGATCTGGTGGCCCCCTATAAGTTTATCAGGGGTGTTCACCAGAGCGCCCCAGGGGATGACAAGGTCGAACGGTCACAAACTCCTCCATGACCATTTCAGGCTGGACATAAGGAATAACTTCTTTACTGTCCGAGCTCCCAAGGTTTGGAATAGACTGCCGCCGGAGGTGGTTCAAGCACCTACTTTAAACACCTTTAAGAGACATCTGGATGTTTATCTTGCTGGGATCCTATTATCCCTGCTGACTTCCTGCCCCTTGGGCAGGGGGCTGGACTCAATGATCTTCCGAGGCCCCTTCCAGCCCTAATGTCTGTGAATCTATGAATCTCTTATATGATCCGTTTCCCCAGAAAATATACATGCAACCATTCCTGTATATTGCTGACTACTAGATAATATTATAAGGATGGGGCCCCTGCTCATAGGGATTATTTTTTTGTTGACAGATGCAATAGTAAGAGCCAATCTTGTCTGAAGTCAATGGCAGCATTCTCACTGACAACAAAATTTGAAAGATTTTTGAGCAACTGCTTTATTAATTCATGGGGACATGTACAGTTTTTAATTCAGAGGCTACATACAAGTATATTTAACTAGGGAAAAATGAAGTACCATGTATATACACAAAATAAATTTGAATCTTCACTACAAAATGAAAATTGGAACCAAATATTTTTAATGCATACATGTGTTACTTCGTGAGCAGGTCTACATGTGCTATTAATGTGATCGAATAAACTCTGGCACAAGTTTGCGCTGGAGTTTATTGCACCTGGATGCCGTGTTTACATGTGTGCCCAGAACCACAGTATATTGAGCCAGGTTGGAGCAGCCCTGGCTGGCAGGGACCCAGCTCAGCATGCTGCAGAGGGGCTGGCTGGGGCACAAGGGTGCTCCAGTGCAGGGCTAGCTGAGAGGCAGCCCCTGCATTGAAGAACCCTTGTGCCCCAGGCAGGCCCATCAGCATCTACATGTGTGTTGTGGATCACTAAATAACGCTGCTGCAGGATAATGCTTGCGTTTACAAGTACTAACCTACAGCAGTGTTTATTAGTTTGCTGTGGCCTAATAGGGCCGCATGCTTAGATGCTGAGACTTTACTACACAGCTAATTAGGCAACTCCTCAGTAAAAATCTCATGTAGATGCACTCCCTGTTCCCTAATGGCATGCAAATTGTTGAAAGATCTCTAAAAGCATATTTCATATTATTTCCAGCAAAATCTTGCAAGCTTGAGAATCTCAGATGAGCAGAGAGTCATTTAATTTCTGGGATGTGTGTGTGTGATAGGATCTTAAAAAGTACATGCACATCTAGTGATTGTAGATGTTGTAGCTCTGTATCTTTCTGGAAGGTTAATGAATCTGTTCTCTGGACAGTAACTTGGGACTCATTCTATCACCTTCAAATAACTGCCTTAAAAAAAATCTTGAAACAGAAATGTTTTTTGCTTTTTCCCATAATTAATTTTAAATTCAAACCTTTGTGATATATTTTATATAGTATATGTTCTGGAACAAAGGTAGTGGGTCTTTGTTTTATTTGACATAGATTTAATCTTACTGATCATGTTCCTCTAGGGAAGATCTAAAAATGTTCTTGGTTTCAGGCTTTCTAATCTCTCACATAGCATCTGACTCAGAAGGTCATTAAACTCCATCAATAGGAGACTTGGATTATGTGCTTATGGGTGTGAGAATCAACTCTTTCTCCCTTGACGTAAGTGGAAACGGCAAAGTAAACACTGAGCTGTGGAAAAAATAATTCTCAAATAAACAGAATTATTTTTCTTTTAAAAAATGGGGGGGGGGGGGGGGGGAGGGGGGGGGCGGGGGGGGAGTGGAAGTGGGGGGCATGGACCCTGATGGTCTCCATCCATTCCAGGTGTAAGTCCATGTTTGCAAAACCTAATGTTATGCTAAGGATGAATTTTACTCTGTCCCAGTGGTTTTCAAACTTCTTAAAATCACAGACCCCTTTCCTATCACTTCTTTTTGCTGTGGAACCCCTGCCCCAATCCTGAAGACTGACAAAGAGTTAGGCAACCTGGTAGGGGAAGCACCAGCCTCTTCCTGGTGTGGGGGCTGAGGTGGGCCAGACAGAAAAGTGGGGTGTGGGGGGAGGCTGCGCTATACATCTTCTGGCCAAACATACTTATTCATTTTTTTAACAATACCCACTTAAACATGTGTTTTATCTATGTTATTCGCAAAAGGAGAACAAATGTACTGTATATGAACAGATTGGTCTGGTCCGCGTTGGGAGTGCTGCACCTATGTGGGCTGTGGGTGGGAACAGGGCAGGCTCAGATTCCTTGGGCCGGCAGTGGTGGAGGCCCAGAGGGAAGGCAGGGGGCTTGGACAGGTACAGCGTTAGGAGGGGTGGCTGTGGGGGGCGCTAAGGTGAATTATGGGGTGGCTATAGTGCCCCCAAGCTCTGCCCTACTGCCATCCCTGCAACCTGGCCTGGCAATGGTGGTGCATCACCTCCTGGCCCACTCTGTCTTTACTTCCAATCTCTTTGCAGAAACCCTGCTGACATATCACAGAACATCAGGGTTTCACAGAGCACAGTTTGAAAACCACTACTCTATCCTATTTAACACTTCTCCTCATGGTGGCATCTCAGCACTTCTAATTAATAACCTTTTCTGGAAGAACAGCTCTGATCCTGTTCTTTCTAGATACCTTCAAACATTTTCTTAGAGAATTATAAGGATAGTTTTCCATTTTCTCTAACTTGCTATGGCAATCTGATATCACTATTCAAGGCCAGTCAGTGTGGTTACTGTTGTGTCTGGAGAGGGCTCCTAAAATATTGAGGAGTTTATCTACAGATGGGTTTATTCAGGAACAGCTGTTTCTTAATAATGTCATGTGTTGGGTAACCCTTAACTCACACCTTCAAATAGCAATGGCGAAGTTGTCAGTTCCAGGTTTTCTGTATCTGAATTAGCTTCTTTGCAGTATTGTTCCATTCCCTATCCTAACAATTCTCTTTGCCCCCCCAAGCACAGTATTCAGTTTTAAAACATTTGCTTGTATTTGTAAAATAATAGAAAATCATACCCTCCATTTTGAATATAGTTTAAATCAGGGTTCAAATTACACTTAGACTCTTGGGGGAGCCTGCGGTGGTGGCAGCTGGAAGCCGGAAGGAGCTGCTGCCCGAGCTGCGTAGAATGGCATGGGCTCGGTCAGGGCCTCTTGTCTCTTATGGGGGCAGGTCTCATCTCTTATGATGGGGCTTTTGTGGGGGCTCTCATCTGATATGGGAAGGCTCAGACCCCCCAAACCTCCATATTTCCAATGCTGTTGTAAATAGATCTAGTTTTTAAGCACAGGTCACAATACTGCATGAACTAACATGCTGTTTACTTAACTAGATGATACTGACTACAGAAATTAATTAATTGTTTGTGTCAACTAATACCATAGCTGAAGGGTGGAAAGACGAGATTAACAAACCCTCACAAGACCATTTAAGACACTTATGCTGAAAGCAGTTCAAATGTTGGGTGAGTACAGTTTGTTCATTTCCTGTAAGTGAACACACAAAATCACATGATTATTTTTTTTCCAGAGAGAGGAAAAAGACAACTAGCAGAGTTTTTGTATCAAATACTTTTTTATTCAATATATTATCTTCTGTTTTAAATTGAGCCTAACCTGCTATGAGGCAGGCCAGATCTGGTTTCTGTTGAACTAATTATTTACATTGATAGCACTGGGATCAGTACCAGGGCTATTATCAGTATTGTAAATCACATCTGTTAGGCATAAACTCCATTTTTTTGGAACTCTGGGATTCCACAATGTCAGTGTGCAAGTTCTCTGACAAACTTGAGGCAATGTTTGTTTTTTAACTTCTGCTCTGGATTTAAATAGAAACATGCAAATTAGCAAAAATTGATGAGGCTTGCTTGGTTTGGGGCTCAAACTATGAAAGCTGGTTCATTTTACATAATTTTGAAAAAAACAGTATCTCTGTTTTTCAGAACTCACAAACAGATAACAGGTTCACCTGAAACTCCTTAAACCTACTAGACTGAGTAGGTTCAAACTCCTTGAACCTACTAGAACCTAGACTGAGTTCTGAATTTGCAATGAAGCTCAAAGACAACTACAATCTGTTATTTGTATTTCTCTGATTAATTCTCATGAAAGAGCTGCTTTTTTCAGCATTCTAAACCCCAGTCATCTAAGCCAGGATTGTCCAACATGTGGCCCGCGGGCTGCCATGCAGCCCACCAAGCCATTTTATTTGGCCTGCAGCGGCGGCAGTGCCGCCGTCGCTGCGGAGCGCAGAGCCGCAGCAGCGGAACGCAGAGCCGCAGTGGTGGCGGTGGGGCGCGGAGCTGCGGCGGCAGCAGGGCGTGGAGCTGCAGTGGCGGGGCAGCATGGCAGCGAGGGGAGGGGAGCTGCTTACCCCAACAGGGCCCGGCTCACCAGTGAGCCGGGTCCTGCTGCAGCTGCCCCAGCTGCGCCTAATTGGCCGAGCTGGCGATGGGCTTGCCCCTGGCACGTGGCCGGGGAAGCTGCAGCATGGCCCGCACCCTGCCCACATGTGTGGTGGACAGAGGCACGAGGTAAGTTCCCGCGCAGAGCTGGGGGCGCCTCGGGGGTGGCCAGGGTGGACGGAGGCACAGGGTAAGTTCCCGTGCAGAGCGGACCCATTTCATTGTCACTTCCGGCAACTTCATTGGTGTCAAAGTCACATGACATCACTTCCTGATGTGATGTCACTTCCTGTGAGGTCTTTGAATATGGCTCGCCGGCCCACTGGGTGATAAAAAGTTCGTGATCCGGTCCCACATTCAAAAAGGTTGGACACCCCTGATCTAAACGAACAAAAAAGCAAAACAAACAAACAACCGCCCCCAACCGCTGCATCTGCAATATCCAACAATGAGCAGAAACAACGAATTCAATTACCCTGCAGATTTTGTCTCTGAAAATATAACTTAGGTAGTCCTTACACTTATAAAAATTCAGACTGATATTAGTTTCACTTGGTTTCTTAGCATGACTACCAATTAGTTCGTCACTGATGGCAGATGCCAAACTTTCCACTTCTCATGGAGTCATCAAGGTTGTTGTTCTCATTAGAAAGCATTTTCAAATAGGCACATTCTAGAACAAGACATAATTACTGTGTGGGCTTATAACATACTATAAGTACATGTACATTTATACCATTTATCAAAAGCTCATGTATACCATAATAGTATAAAGTCAGTTTTACAGAACCTTAAACAAAAAGTGTTTTCAATAGACTATAAGTTTATAATTTGTCTTTGGTTTACTTCTTGAAATCTCAGAACCAACTTAATGCATCACATAACCATATATGCCATATGACTGGAAAAGCATTTAGTGCATCAAAGTTGCTTTCGTATGTAAAAGTGTATTAGCTGTAGCAGGCTACTGGCTATATTTACTGCAGAATTAAAATGCAGACAAACAATTTTTAATTTTTTTTATGTTCATCTGTAGATATATTTCTGTTAAATGAGAAGACTTTTTAAACGCAAAAGCTTTTGTACACAAAACCTAAACATATATAAAAATCCATTAAAATCCTTTTCTGATTTTAAAAGGTACAGCTTTTGAAAGAGGAAGAGAGCAGATGAAAGAAACATAGGAGGAATATAAACAGTATAATATAGAAAGAGCAGATGGGGTTGTATATACACATAAAGATTTGAAGAATATAAAATATACAGTATAAGGACTCTTAAATACATATACAACAAATTCTCGTTGTCTTTTATTCTTTATGCAATCTATACTTTGTTTTGTGTGTTTGGGTTTTTTTTAATTACCATCTTAAGAAAGGTTAACCACAGTATTGTTCACTGTCCTCAGATTTTGCTGATTTTTAACAGCATTGACATTCAGTAGCGCTGGGCCCTGACTCTTCAGTCATCAAGATTCCTAAAGCAGTGCACCATTCCCTTTTTAAAGTTTTCTTGGCACTTTGTAGTATATAAACAATGAATTTTTTGTCACCTGTACTGGTTTTTAATGGAAATGTATTCTAAAACTTGGAAAGCCATTTATGTCACAAATAATTTCCTTACCATTATGCAAATGACTATCAATTCAACAGAAATGAATTCAGTAGTCCTTAATGAAACTTCAGCAGACCCTCGACTGCAGCAGGACTGTCTTGAATAATGAATGAAGGTATGACTATATGCCATACTGCAATTCAGAATCCTGAAAGGAAATTAAAAACAGGAAAAATTCAATTTGATCCAATATGTGTCTCCTTTTTTGGTTTATCTACTAGTTTTCTGTAGTATGACTCCTGAATGACATCTGCTACAAGTAGCATTTGGAATATTTCCTGTTTTTGTTTTTTCCTTTGAGATTAAATCATAACAAGGACATTAATGACAGTAGTTAATAGACTTACATGTACAGAATGTCTTTCAACCAAAGATTTCGTAAAACTGTATATATTGCATATACACAAAGAGATCACCTGTGGCAGAAAAGGTAGAAAGTGGAACTTATTTGCATTTAAACAGTATTAGGTAACACTATACCAGAGTTTGAAAGTGAAGAATATTTACCTAGGTGGAAATATGTTGGATCTTTAAGTAGGCAAAATATAATTATAATCTCTCCTATCATTTGGCATAAAATATTGTCCTAGATGTTGTCTTCCTTAAAAGCCTTAAGGTGGATTTTGTTGTCATATATATGGCAGTTGGACCAATTTTCATTGTGGCATGCATCATGATCTGGTATTTATGGAATGTGTCAGCTGGAGCTGTTTACATCAAGTCTATCTAATGCAGAATGTAAAAACCTACACAAGACTTGAAAGGTCAACAACTAAATTAAATTATTTCTCCAGCTCTCCAGGTATATTTTATACCAAGTACTCTAGAAAAGAGGATTGTGTAAAACTGTGAAATATTTTAACTCAACCCTAATATAAAGCGTTTGGTTCAAACTATGCTGTGGCCACAAAGCACAGTATGTGCTTCTGAAAGGTGGATGACCATCAACTGAGGTATTCAGGCATTTGGGAAACCAGTAAATCCATGCCAATGCACCCATCCTATGTAAAGGTAGAAAGAGCTTGGGTCATGAGTTGCTGGACTGAGGAGAAGCTAGGTAGGTATAGTGGAAGTCTGAATTTTGGCAAGTGCAGGGGTCCATCCATTAGGTTCTTCACAAACTAAACCCCTTAGGCTTTGCTGAACCTCAGAAATGTGTTGACTTATCTTCACTGGTGAGCCCTGAGCCTTTACTTGGAGGAGGAGAACAGCTTCAGCTTATTAAAGGAATCTGATTTCCACAGAGCCAGTGCACTGAAAAGCTCTATGTGAAATGCTCACCCTTGGTTATCTGCCCCTGAAGATAGTATCTGTGTAATTTCTTCTGCACTGAAGCCTATACCCAAAATGGAAATGGAGCTGCAGGCGGCTCATCCAGGAGGCATGGGGAGCAGGGAGCGGGGACCACTCCCACTGCTGCGTGCACTCCCAGGGGAGGCATGGGGGGCATGTGCCCTCTGGATTTGTGCACACAGAGAGGGCAGGCTGTCCACTGCAGGCTGGGGCCAGGGCTGCACCTGCTTCTTCCTGGTGCAAGGGCTGGGCTGGGGCTGCACTTCGGGCAGGTGAGGATGGGGTAGGTGGCAGTAGCACTGGGAGCTATGGGGGGATATGGTGAATTTTGAGGTGGCTGTAGCCAACCCCATCGCCCCCTCATAGTTCCCCTCCCAGAACCGCCACTGCCTGCCACTTCTCTCTCCCATGCCCATTACCTCCCACAGACTTACCAGCCAGATGCTGCTGTCTAAACTGCTAGGCTGCATATCAGCACTCAGATTGGTATTGGCCAATATGGCTGGTTAATAATTGGCCAACAGTGTCAGCCAAAAAAATCTTTATCGGTGCACCCTTACTAATAAGGGGCATGTCAGGCAACCTGAATATTAAGTGATGCTACCAAGCCCACCTTACAGTTTTATTGTGCTTGTTTCTCTAATCATTAAATTCACAGCCACATATATGGGACTGCTATGGGACAATCTTTTTTCTTTGTCAATTTCTTGTGATTAGCACCAGTTATTTTAGGATTCAGGATAAAAAAGAGAGGAAAATCCTACCCATGCTAGTAGGAGCTGTCCAAGAGTGAGGGAAGGGGAACACTACTTGCTGGGTGCATGCCTAAGTTTATTGCTGGCATACAGTCAGTAGCTGGGTACATCTTACTTCTACCCTCAAAAGGAGCAGTGGTTAATGTACATGCTGGCTCAGGGGACGTGCCTAGTATTCTGCTACTGTCTTATTTGCTGTGTAGGCAGACAGCACAGTGAGTGTTTCCTTCACATAACACAGTCAGAATTTAGTAACAAACTTGCATTTGAATAATAAACTATACTCATGTGACTCTGTGCTAAATTAAAACTGAATCCAAATGGACTTAGTTCTTTTGTCTTTTGCATGTGGGATTTGCTTTCGGTGAACTGGCATAAAGCGTAACTTTTCTGTAACACCCTTTCCGGAGCCCTGACTTAATTGACTTATCTCCTGTGTAAACAGCTGTAAAGCAATACATCTTATTATGGACAAAAAGATGGGTCAGTTCAAGTAATCAGTTTTTTTTTATACAAAGTATTAATGTTTCATTCAGAAAAGATGACATAGGATGATCAGTTGTCTAACAGCATTCCATAGAAAATGAAAAGAGAAAAGGGTGCCCAAGAGGGGATGCTTGCAGGAACATAGAGTTGTTTCAATTAAACAAAGTTCCCATTCACAGATCAAAGTGATAGGTGTGAGATGGATGCAGCGTCTTTACAATTTACTTACATGGATGCACTGGCACATTTTTTTATGTCTTGTTATTACATGCTTCCTGTAAAGGATTCTGCCTAGTGAACTTCTAGCAAAAGTTCTGTGTGAAAAAAAAGATGAACTGAAATATAAGTTGCTGATAGATGTATATCTGCTGTTTTGATTGTAACACAATCATAGTAGTACATTCAGATGTTATTGTGCTCATGCACTTAGTTTAAATGGCCTATGGTTACTAACATTTAACTCTTTTTATCACCTAGACCTTCTTTGACAAAAACAATATCCCATGGACCCTGATAACGAGTAGTTGTGTTTGAAGTTAATGGTACTATTCACAATATGAAAGGTTGTGTCTTTGCTGCATTGGGGGTTTCTGATTAAGAGCTGGTAGCCTAATTTCCAGCTGTAACTACTGGGGCATACTGACCACCACCAGCTTTTGCCCACAAATTAAAACAATTGATCCATTCGGTCAGTTTGACTGATCTAATAAATAACTAGTATGAACTAAAGTTGAGAATTAAGATTGTATTCCCTAGGAAAAGGACTGAGTGAATGGGTTAAGGCTATTTCTTAGAAGCAGTGGGTGTTTTGTAGCTCTGCCATTGTAGTTGTTAGAGAGCATGTTTCCAGGTGCTTTAAAATGGTCTGGTGTGGAAGATGATTTTCCTTTCTCAGAGAAAGCAAGGGGAACCACTACTATTGCAAACAGAGAGGATACAAAAGAAATATGAGTATACAGAGAAGTTGTTAGATGATGACAGTGTGGGAGTGTCTACATGTTGTGCTACGGTGACATAGTAGCATGCAATGTCACTCTATGGCATGCTATGGCAATGTAGTGATCATGTGGGTCTACATGTGATCACCAGCTATGTCACCATAGCGGTGCGCTTTCTAAAAATAGCACACGGATATGGCAACGTAGCAGGGAAATCTAAGTGTGCGTCACCAACGCGGCACAGTAATCGCCCATATTGTGCCGTGCTTTAGTACTTCCTTTAGGCAGGATGTACCCTGCTACTAATTCTATGCCATATGGCGATGTGTAAATGTGCCTGCTTGTATAATGCCAAGAATATTCTATGGTTTTGCACTGATGGTCTTTATTTCTAGTTTAAACCAGTTCAGAAGCTAAATGAAACCACCAGAGAAAGATGAATGGGGGAAGGTGGCAAGGTGCGACTGAGACATAAAGCCAAGCAAATCCATACAAATTATACCATTTAGCATAAAAATCTGGGGTATTTCTATATTTTATTTTGCCATCCTTTGTGTTTAGGGCTTTCAGTCACTTGATCAGCAGAACATCTCTTGCCACAGTGCCATTTTTAAGCATCTGGTTTCTCTGCTACCAAGACAGAGGACTGAAAGAAAGCTAGAGCAGAGAAGGTGGTGTGGGGAGAAGCAACTGTTTGGTTATACTGGGTCTTGTAGGAGAAAAAAGGAACAAGGTTCAGAGCTTTGCTCAAACCAGTTTAAGATCTTTATGCTCAGTTATCTGTGTCCATTCAGGAAACCATCTGGGAACCCTCCCACTGCAGTATAGAACAGTAGGAAAGTAGGCATGATCTTGCTCTGTAGGAAAAGCCTGATTGTTGCTGGAATGAGTAATTCGCTGATCCACAAGTTGAACAATAATTGGAAAAAGTTAACCACATGGATGCCTGAGATATGTGTATGTTGCTATTATAAAACAGTTACTTCCTCTCAGTGGCAGTTTCTCTAGTCATGTGATTGTCACTACCATGACTGCCCCATGAAGGATGTATACAACAAAATTACAATATTTAAAAAAAATACCAATTTGTCCTTTTTGCCTGTTCTTGTTATGCTACTCCTTATTCCTCTCCCAGGTTGGTTTGTATTTTATACTGAAAGTGGAATGTAGTGCCCCCTGGAGTTTAGGCTAACTTAGATAATGCACAGATATGTGTAGTCTGGACACAGGTCAACACTGGTGGAAATTTGCATGTCTGTATCATATGCAAAACCCCACATTATAAGAACATAAAGTCTACTAAATCAAGCACTTCAAAGTTAGGAGATGCCACAATGAAGAGTCCTGCCTGTACAGATCTAATTTGGCCAGTGCCTTTTTGTACAGTCTTTACTGACATTGCACCCCCCTGCAGCTCACTCAGTAGACCCAAGCACATCTTGAGTGGCAATTTTGTGGCACAGTACTTCATGACACTTCTCAGTGGGCATGTTTACATGTGCAACTAATCTGGGAGCAGTTTACTCTTGAGTAAACTACCTGAGAGTAAACTCTCCTGGGCACATGTCTACACGTGCAGAAATGTGGGAGAAAATTTGCTGCTCCCACTCCCTGTGGCCCTGCAGTGGGCCTCTGCAGCAGCCAGGGGGAGCTTTGAGCTCCCCCTGGGTGCTAGCCCAGGGGATAGGAGACAGCTGTCTCCTGGCAGGAGCTGGGATATTGCTCCCTCCCCCCAGGAGCTGCCTGCTGCTGGGGCAGGCTCTGTCACCAGAGCCTAGGCACAGACAATGTCCTCCTGCCCTGGCAGCAGGGAGCTCCCAGTGCCAGCTCCATGGTCACAGGGATGGTGCTGAGAGATTCTTCTTTCTCAGCCTGAGTCCCATGGTCATGGGACCCAAGCTGAGAAATCCTTATTTCCCAGTGCCAGCTCCTTGGTCGCAGTGCCAGTGCTGGGAGATAAGGATTCCCCATCCCAGGTCATACAACTGTAGGACTCAGGCTGGGTGATAAGGATCTCCCTAAACTGGCCTCACAACTGTGGAGCTTGTGCTGGGAGATAAGGTTCTGCCAGCCCCAGTCCTCCGACTGTGGGTCTCAGGCTGGGAGATATGGGTCTCCCAAACCCAGCTCTGTGGTTGTAGAGTGGGGGCTGGGAGCTCCCTGCTGCTGGGGTAGGGGGACATTGTCCCTGCCCGAACTCTGGGGGTGGAGCTTGCCCTGGCAGCAGGCATCTCCCAGAGGCAGGGAGCAATGACACCCTGCTGCCTGGCTGCCCAGGAGTACATTTGTTCCTGGTCAGGCGTCTACACTTGCGTTACTGAGCAGTAAGGTAATATTGAGTAAATTTGCTACTTGCATTTGCAGGTAATAAATTTAGCCATGATTAGAGTCAATTACTGCGCAGTAAGCATCTGCATGTGTAGACGTGGACATTTACTGCACAGTAGTTAGTTCTACTGTGCAGTAAAGCATCTTGTGTAGATGTGCCCAGTAAGAAACAAATACATATCTGTGCCATCTCATAGCTCAGTAAGAGGCGTGGAGACTTCTTGCTCTTAGAAGGGCTTTATTGCCACTGCTAACACACACTAAAAGATGGCTGACAACTTCCTGTTGATGTTATCATGTCAGCCCTTAGGAAGGGAGTTAACCCTTACTACTACAATATCCTTCTTAGGAACTGATTGTTTAATATTAGTATGGTTCTCAGGAGCCCATATTTTGAACAAGTCAGTTCCTGATTTACTTGTTTGGGGTCAAGAACTCTGGTAAGAGAACACAGATGTAGTTACATTCTGTCTTTTAGGTTTCTTTGCATTTAAGGTTTTCTGTGTATATCAAATTATTTGTTGAAGGGAAACTAAGATTTGTTTGCTGACTTTCTCATGACCAATGGGATAAAAATAACCAATAAATGACTGTGTGTGAAGCCTTGTTTTGTTTGTTTTTTAGTGGCAAGCTGTTGTTTTTGGCCAGTTAAGGCAATTGCTCCTTGAACCCCTCTTTGTATAACTATTGTATTTGGAATGATCAGGAGCAGCCCAAAGTAGCAGAAATTTTAGAAACAGCATAGACCACAGAAAAATGTTAAACTATGATCATTAGCGATAACGAGATGGTGGAATTGTATTCATTTTAGTTTTGTTGAGAAAAATAGGACTAAAACTATCCAGTACAAATGCAGTGTTGCCTGATCCAAACAATTAAAAATCCTGAGTTGTGTTCACAAAACTCACAAGAATGCCTTAAAATCATGAATAAGTAATAACTTTAGGGGTGGGGGTTATATATGTCTCCTCTGGTTTTTGTGCCTTTAGGCTTCACATTTTCTCTACAGCCATGTTACACAGATGTTTAATGAAAGCTGAGGGTCTCAAGTAGTCACCTGACTTCAGGGACTGAATCTTATTGTAAAATCCCAGAGTTGAGATGAAATTTTGAACATTAGCAACAGTTGCAGATACTGCATAGAAATGTCTTGAAAAGTATTTATTTACAAAACGGTTGTGTCAGTATGATACTTCCTGTGTTCCTCTTCATGTATTACTAAGAGGATTTGGATGAAAACAGGCTCCGTTTCCTAACAGTTCATTTGCACATTTTGTTTATCTCTCTGAGTCACAATCTTGTTTGCATCAAGGTTTGCAAAAATTCTGTCACAAATTCAGGATTGCAACACAATAATTCGGGAAGGAACAGAGAATGTTTTAAAAATAAATATCCTGATTTCATGCATAGGTCTTTTTTAATAACAAAAAATAAAAATAGGAGGTATGAACATGTATAAGGAGAATTATTATTAAATAGAATGACTTTCCAAGTTTTGTGTACGTAGGGCGCGTCTACACGAGATGCTGTGCAGTAGTAATGAGCTACTGTTGGGGAAAAAAATGTGCAGGAATGGTACTGTGCAGAACTGGTGTTACTGCACAGTCATTTAGTACTTGGTGAACCTTGGTGATTTTTCCTGTTTTTAGGCTTTGTTGCAAATCTTGCTGAGTTCTCTAAGGGTTAAAAGATATGCCCTGTGCCCATTGTAACCATGGAAAACTTTCTACTGATTTAGTCATGCAGGCTGAAGCTTTTGAAGTGCTGGTGTTGGAAAGAAGTGTAAATTCCTTCAAAGGCATAGTAGGAGGAGATTATGTTGTAATTTTACATGAAAGACACAGTCAGGCTTTTAGGACTGCCCAAAGCTAAAGGACTTCAGCATAACTGAGGGTGAGGGCATGCATTGTAGGGCTACAATGGTGAGGTGGGGGACGATGATTTTAGGCACCCCAAAAGCTAAAATCTCTCCCTGTTACCAGGAGATGTCACGGGTGCTGAGTTTTAGCTGAACATTTGGACACAAAAAGAGAAAATCAGGGTGCGGTGAGGAACATCATTTTAAAACTAGGAATCCAGATGGGAACACCAAATGGAGAACACATGATAGAGTTCACCTCCTTCTGAAATTGGTAAATGACACCTAGAGATACTCTGTCAGAGAGATCTGAGGTGACTAGGTCTCAAAAGTTGGTCCCATAGTTACAGAGTGCCTCCTCATCAAGGTTCTTTCTATTGGTGACAGAGACATTTTAAAGGAGAGTTAGATCTTGAATGAGGGAAACTTTTTATTGTTCATAGATTAATTAAGTAGTTCAGTTTC
>NW_005841967.1:18469-19793 GCF_000455745.1 Alligator sinensis | reverse complement strand
CCCTACAACCAAATGTGACTTGCCCACCCAGAGGATTTGAGAGGAGGGCGAAAAATCCACCTATTTCCTTCCTTAAAAGGGGTGGGTGGGCAGACTTCATATCCCTATGACAAGCTGATTGCTAGAATCATATAATCATAGAAAATTAGGGTTGAATGGGACCTCAGGAGGTCATCTTGTCCAACCCCCTGTTCAAAACAGGAACATCCTCAACTAGATCATTCCAGCCAGGGTTTTGTCGAGCTGGGCCTTAACCTCCAAGGATGGAGATTCTACCACTTGTCTAGGCAACCCGTTCTAGTGCTTCACCACTCATAATATCCAACTTAAACCTCCCTTGCTGCAACTCGAGACCATTGCCCCTTGCTCTGTCATCTGACACCACTGAGAACAGCGTAACTCCATCCTTTTTGGAACCACCCTTCAGATACTTAAAAGCTATCAAATCCCCACCTAGTCTTCTCTTCTTCAGAGTAAGTGAGCCCAGTTCCCTCAGCCTCTCCTCAGAAGTCATGTGCCCCAGCCCCCAAACCATTTTTTGTTGCCCTCCCCTGGACTCTTTCCAATTTGTCCATGTCCTTCCTATACTGGGGGGCCCAAAACTGGACACAGTACTCCAGATGGGGCCTCACTAGTGCTGAATAGAGGGAAAGAATACTTCCCTTGATCTGCTGGCAATGCTCCTACTAATGCAGCCCACTATGCTATTAACGTTCTTGGAAACAAGGGCACACTGTTGACTCATATCCAGCTTATTGTCCACTAGGTCCTTTTCTATAGAGCTGCTGCTTAGCCAGTTGGTTTTGATCTTGTAGAGGCACATGGGATTGTTCCATAGTAACACCCCCTCTCCCATTTCCTCCAGAGAACTGAGAAGGCTCATGCCTGTGGGCCCTGATGCTTGGATTTCCCAGCCCTCCCAGCTCCCACAGCATGGAGATGGACCCCAGCCATCCAGGTTTTCCCAGCTGGGAGGCAGAATGCAGGTGTTCTGTGGTTAGTGCCAGGTTGTGAGCAGCTGCACAGGTTCCAGCCCTAGGTGGGGGAAAAGTTCTGGACAGGGCTGGGGCACACCAGAGGTCCTTTGATGCACCAAAGGTTCTTGTCTGCAGACTCTGCATTTGTGCATGGGATGCCTGGTCTTAGAGGCTGAAATGCTGGATCCAAGATGGTTGCCTGGACACCTGCAGAATGCTAGAGACGTGTGCGTAGATGGCTCCAGTGACATGCGGACCAAAGAGGACTATTGATGTGTGTGGGTAGAATGGACAGGTTGGTGACTGCTTGCACCTGTGGTGCTGCTGCACTTGAATGAGTCATCCAG
>NW_005841967.1:10634-18443 GCF_000455745.1 Alligator sinensis | reverse complement strand
GGCCCCCCAGCCACTCTAAGGGAGGTCACATGCACCACTATGGAGCTGAGAGAGTCCAAGCATCAGGAGACATTTATGCACAGGCTCAAAGCCCACTTGGGATCCAGCTACAATACTCCTGAGTGGTGTCAGTGCCACCTCCCATGGGGAGATTGTTGCCCTCCTAGGCCGGAGTGGTGGGACATGTTGCCACCCAACCTTCATCCCCTGGCGTGGAGAGCCCCACTCCAAGGACTCTTCCCTAAGGTGATATGCCTGAGAGTCTTGGGGGGCGGAGGGGGGGTGGGGGGGTGCTGTATGGCAGCCATGGGGGAATAGTTCATATTATGCATTGATTGGCGGATACTGGAGGCTGGAAGCACCCTGCAACAGGAGATATGACATGTGGGAGCTGCTGACCCAGTCTGAGGAACTAGGAAGGTGTCTGGTGGGGCCCACTCCAGGAAGCAGCAGTGAGCAGCAGTGTGGGAGGGGAGAGGGCCAAGGGTGCCAGAGATACAATATCAGTGCCGGCATTGGCTCATCCCACGTTCCAGGGCCAAGCTGCTATGCCTGACTACTGGTAGTTGCTGGCGTAGGTGTAGTGCCCAAAAGAGAATGGGGGTTGGGGGAGGCATGCCACCAGGCCAGGCCACTGTGGGCCCAGGTCCTGCTGCAGCCCACTGGGCTCTGGTTCAAGTTCTGGAGTGAGCAGTGTTCCACAGTTTTTCTTTATTATGCACACAAAAAGTTTGGCAACTGCAACTTTTAATTAAACTGAGGGGTGGCATTTCCCCTACCACCTCAAGGTTTCGTGTTTGTTAAGTTGAGCTCCCTGTGGCTACTCCCTCCCCGCTCCCCAGTGGCATAATCACCTGGTGCAAGCCGTGTCTTTCCCCGCTCTCTCTATGCTAACTTAGAAGGTTCTAAGTTCCAGAGTGGGCAACATTGTACAGTTTTTATTTAATAAACATGCTAACCGTTTGGTAGCTTCAACATCTGATTAAAATGAAGCATATTTCTTCCTTGCACTGGATTCCCCCACACCCTGGTGTGTGCCCTCGGGGGAGGATTGCGGAGGGAGAGAGGAAGGGGAACGGTGCCTGGGTAGCCAGGGTTATGGGCAGCACTGCCTGTGACACAGGGCCAGAGGAGCCTGGGTCAGGAGACCTATGGCCTGGTGCCAGGGTGTGGGCACTTGAAGACCTTGGGTCCTACTCATCTAGGAAGGGCTCCCAGTCCATGCACAAGGGGACAACCAGTCAGGGTTTTGTGGATATGGACATCATGCCACAGTATGGGACTGAGGCCAGACAAATCACTGGGAGGGTTCACCCTCTCCCTTATGTCTGCACCATGTGAGCTCAAGGTGCCAGGGCCCAGTCTATAGCTGAAGTGCTTCTTCCAGCAGTCTAGCTGCCCCTCATAGGGCCTCATGAGCAAGCGCAGGACGGGGTAGGTTGGGCCCCTGATGGGTCCAATGATGATTATGGGAATGGGAATGATGACACTGATGATGATGAAACCAGTGCCCTCAGCACTATGAGGCTCTGTGCAGGTTGACTTATCTTGTAATGAAACTAGATAAATGTGCCTGTGTGGAGGTCTGTGTTGTTATGGGCAGACTGTTTCTGGTGCCTGCCTCAGCCTGTTCAAATCTGACTTGTGTAGTCTGTGGTAGAGATCATCTAAGACTGAACAAAATCATGCATCCAGTGATGGATAGATTCAGGTGGTGTCTGAGTTCTGCTACTAGATTGATGGGGGTAAAGAATCTTTCCCACCTTGCCGCACAACCCAAACTACACCCTCAAGTCAGACCTGCTTCCTTCTGCTTTGCATGGAGGAACAGCCCTTAGGATAAAAAAAACTCGCCCCCCGCCCCCCCAAAAGAACAAATGCAGCTGGAAGTGTCCTATTACTCCACTTCTGTGTATTTGAATATGTTGGCAAACAAGCATCTTGCTTTGTTCCATTATTAGCAAGGTGTCTAAAGCATGCATGGTGTCCACATTGCTCAGCACAGTGTTCTGACAATCCACATGCTATGAAGCACTTCCTGGCACAAAGGAACTGTGAAATGTGTTTTAAAAGGTATTTCAATTAAAATGGTAATTTTGCAACCTCCTGCTGGCTGGAGCCCTATTGGGCACGCGCCCATGCATGAGCAGCGAGGCTGCTCTGACACGCTGCAATTACAGCGTGTTAGAGCAGGCTCAATTTAATTGAGTCTGCTGGAGCGTGGTAATTACCATGCTCCAGCAGACTCCAGAATCTCATGTATCAGTGTCCCCGCACTTAAAAATGGCGGGGGAGGTGGGCACTTTAACTAATGCACCCCCACCGTCATTTTTAAGTGTGGGGATGGTGATACAGGAGACACTCTGGGCACTTTAAGTAGAACGGCTCTTGGAGCCGCTGTCATTAAAGTGCCCCCCGCCCCCCACCCCCCAATCCAGGAGCATGTGTATAAATGCCCATTGTGCTGAAGATGGACTCATTACTATACCAATTCATAGATTTCATGTGGGGAACTTATATTCAACCACTTAGTCTGGAAGGGGCAATTGTATGTTAAACATATACAGGAAAGCCCTTTGTTTTAGTGCCTTATGACTCATTTGTGGACTTCCTTAGACTGCTTAGGTCTTGCACTCCATATTCTGCATAGAAGGCCAAGGATTTCTTTTCCCAGCACTCTAATTTTATCAGAAAATTCTTAAAGCAGAATAAATTATTTAAAAGAGGAAAGAGAGAGAGCGAGCATGTGCGCACACAGGCGCACAAACCTAATCCTATTCCTAGTCAATGGGAGTTTTTAATAATTTTATTTCCTTGGGAACTGAGCTGGGCCCTAAAATAATAAACAAACAAACCAACCAACCCCAAAAGGACTTAAAAAAAACATTTCCAGAATAAGCAAACAAAAAAACAGCATGTGTTTGTATACTGTGTGCATATATACATATATATACAGCCTGTATACATCTTATGTATCTGCCGGTAGATGTGTACAGGGGAAAATATGTGAGAAATACTGTTGGACCTTGTGTGCATTTGAAGCAGAAAACTAATTTGCTTGTCAGTGCCAGAGGGTGGCACTCACCCTCTGGCAGCTTCACAAGCATATGAGAGTCAGTGAAACATGGGGTGCAATCTTTTTTTTTTGATGTATAACTAAAAAACAGAAATATTGGTAGAAAATGGTATAGGAAACTGATGTAATTCTAGGTTAAATTTTGAATTGGGTGTTGCAAAGCTAACATTCTGCAGGGGTTTAGAAGAAGATTCCTGTGAAATGCCACTTCATGATCAAGTGAACTATCCATGTGTGAACATGGGAATTTATGTGCATTGCTGTAGGAAAAAAAGGCACATGAATCATGCTGGATAACTTTTGGATAAAAATGCTGCAAAAGCCTGTAGAGTACCTAGTACATATGAATGCCACTTAGCCTTATCATCTTTAAGTTAACTTTTCTAAGTCACTAGGCCACTGTCGATCCGAGGTGCTTCATGTTGAGCTGCAGTGCTAGATGTTTGCAAATAAAATTCTGGCTTGCATCTACCAGTGCATCTCAAGCAAGACCCAAGATGTCATCCTCCCTCTTTACTTGGCCTTGGTGAGGCTGCATCTGGAGTACTGCATCCAATTCTGGCCTCCACACTTTAAAAAGGACATGGAGAAGCTTCAGAGAGTCCAGAGGAGAGCCATCAAAGGTCAAGAGAGCAGGCCTTATGAGGAGAGGCTGAGAGGCATGGGACTCTTCAACCTGGAGAAGCGTAGACTCGGGGGGGAGGGGGGGACTTGGTGGCAACCTATAAGTATCTAAGGGGTGTGCATCAGGATCTGGGGGAATATCTGTTCACCAGGGCACCCCAAGGGAAAACAAGGTCAAACAGTCACAAACTGATGGAAGACTGTTTTAGATTGGATATAAAAAAACCCCTTTTTACTGTCCGAGTCTCCAGTCTGGAATAGACTCTCCTCAGAAGTGGTGCAAGCACCTACTCAGGACAAATTCAAGAAGTGTTGGGATGATTATCTTGCTGGGGTCATCTGACCCCGGCTGACTTCCTGCCCTTTGGGCCAGGGCCTGGACCCAGTGGTCTTGCAAGGTTCCTTCCAGCCCTAATGTCTATGAAATCTATGTTCCCTCCAGATCCAATGGGATTCTGTGCACGCCTTCCAGTTTTCTATGTTAATGTTGAATGACTTCATGTAATTTTTGCAAAGATTGTGGCACTGCCATAGAGGGTGACTCAGGTTTCTAGAGTCATCTCGAGTCTCACTATACAAAATATTCTTAGAGATACGGTCTTGTCCCATTCTCCTGACATGGCTGATTCATCACAACGTTTTCTTCTTGACAGTAGTTTCAAAGTGTGTCAGTCCGATGCTCTGCAATACCTCTGCATTTGATATTTTGTCATCTCACTTTATTTTCAGGATCTTATGCAGACATCTCACGTGGAAGCTGTGCAGTCTCTTGATATGCCTAGCCTATGTAATCCATGTTTCTGAACCACAAAGCAGGGATGATAGCAGTAAAATCTTGTATTTTCACCTTAGTTGATAGTTTGCTGTTATTCCATGCATGTTTCTATAATAGCCTGAAATTCTTATCTTTTTCCAAATCTGTTAGTCAATTCAGTCTGAAGGTCAAGATTTCTGCTGACTGTAGAATCCAAATAGCAAAAACAAGCAGTGACACCAAGAGTTTCATCTTCCAGAGTGATGTCAGGTATTGGTTCTTTCACCCCTTGGTACATGATCACAGTCTTCTTAAGGCTAATTGCTACCCTGAAGCTCTTGCATAATTTGGAAAATCTGCTCAAGGGATTTTGCAAGGAAGATTCACTATGGGCAACCAAGGCTGCATCATCTGTAAACAGGGGATCTGTTAACCAGTTCATTAACTCCTATTTCTTGCTCAGAACCTTATGATGTTGAACAAGCCTTCATCTAATCTGGTTTGAAGATAAATGCCATGATTTCTGTCCTTGAATGCATAAATAAGAAGGAATGAAAAGTAGATGTTAAAAAGCACAGGGGCTAAGCCACACCCCTGTTTCACCCCACCATTGATGTCAAATGCATTTGATTCTCTGTTTTCATACACAACAGTTGCCTTGATACCTGAATGTAATGAGCAAATGATGTTCACTAGTTTGGGGGGAAAACCTAGTTTCCTCAAAACAGCTAAAAGGCCCTGTCTGTTGACTGTATCAAAGGCCTTCATCAGATCAATGAAGGCTATGTCCAGTGGTATTTGTTTTTTTCTATACTCGTCTTGTTGTTGCTTGACCAAAAATACAATATCAATGGTGGAGCACCCTGAGTGAAAACAGCACTGACTTTCAAGATAGATTCTTTCATTTAGAGATTGAAGCCTAGGGATCATAATGTAAGTGACAACTGTTCTGACAGTGTTCAACAGGGGGAAACCTCTATAGTTGGTCACAGTCACTTCCATCCCCCTTGTAGGGGTATAATTATACACACTGAGCATCTTTGAAATCTTCCTCTTTCCAACAGAGCAGCATAACTTCATGGAGCTTTCAAAGTAATTTGTCGTTGGCACATTTGTAGGTTTCAGCAGGCAAACAGTCGTTGCTGGATGCCTTGCTCCCAGGGATTGATTTAGTGGCTTTCTGCAAATCTTCTAATGTAGGCTGGTTATCCAAATCCATCATAACTTCAAACAATGGTAATCCTTCAAGCTCTTTGTGTTTGATTTCATTCTCACTTGAGTATATAATTTCATAGAGTTCAATCCAACGCTCAAGTTGTTTTTGTTTATCAGTGACAATATTTTCATTTAGATCTTTCAGCGGAGCTATTTTCTTCCTGACTGGGCCAATTGGTTGTATGATGCTTTGTACATTCTGGGTGCATCCACACATGCAAGCACATGCGCTTGCAGCAGCTCAAATAGAAGTGGTACAAATTTGAGCCGGGGCTTTTTGCCTCAGCGCACGTGGTTGGGCATGCACTTTGGTGTGGAGCAAATTGTGCCACTTGGGGCAAAATAACCCTGCCTGGCTTCTCCTGGATCTGCAGCCAGGGGGAGCTAGAGCCTGGGGCCAGCACTTGTGCTGCAGGACCTGGGGCTACTCATGCCGCCTAGCAGCTGGGCGGCACAAGCAGCCCCAAGGCTGGTAGGACCTGGCTCAGCTCTGTGCGGCCTCCACGTGCTGGGCCGGGCCGGGGATCACATGGTGCCTGGGGCCGGCAGGATGCAGCTTGGCTCCGCACAGTCCCCACACGCCGGGCTGGGCGGGGGAGCATGGACTGCCCAGGGACTGCGAAGCTTGTGCTGCCTGGCCTGGCCTGGCGCGCTGAGCTGCATTGTGCCGGCCTTGGGGCTGCTCATGCCACCCAGCTGCCAGGTGGCACGAGCAGTCCCAGGGCCAGCAGGACCTGGCTCGATTCCACGCAGTTGCCGTGCGCTGGGCCAGGTCCTGCACCTATAGGAAGGGCCTGACCACGGCAGGACCCAGTGTGGCATGCGGGAACTGCATGCTCCGCTGGCTCCTGTCAGTATGGGCCAGGCCCCAGGGCCGGCTCCCGCCTCTGCCCTGTGCCTGCGGGGGGGTGAGGACCTATGACTCACTAGTCCGGCCTTGCACCAGATTGGGTCACAGGGCTCCGGGAGGCGTGGCTCCTGTGCGTGTCTCCTGGAGCTGTGTGACCCACTCCAGTGCAAAGCCATACTAGCTGGCTTTGCACTTTTTCGTTCCCTAGAATACCAAGCTAGTTCTTCAAATTACATCCAATTCTTGCATTGAAGTCACCAAGTATTACAATGGTTTCATTTTTGTGAGTTTTCTCAATCACTTCTTCAAGTTGTTGGTAGAAAATGTTCTTGTCTTCATCACTAGCTTTAAAGGTAGGCACATAGACACTACACAATCTGTTGAAGCCATTCTGTGTATATACTCTGAGTGTCATAAATCAAATAGATATAGCAATGGGTCTTTCACAGAAAGATAGTAAGCTGATCCTTATAGCAAAGTCTACTCCCTGCTCTCTCCTTTCTCCTGCTGGTTTCTCATGTCAGAATATAGTGCAGTGGTTTCTCAACCTGTTTGCCATAGTGGACCACACTTGCAACTCTCAATGTGGGCCACACCCCACAACTGAGGGGGACTCCCAGCTGCCAGGGCTCTGGGACCAGGGCCTGCAGCCCCCTGCCTCTCTCCAGCAGTGCCCAAGCCCTGGCTGCCACCTGCGGGAGGTGGTGGTTGCTGCAGCTGGTTACCCCCATCTCCCCCTCGAGGCACAGCTGGCACGGAGCCTGTGAGGGGGGAGCAGATGCAGGGTGCCTGCTATAGGCTCAGGGCACCCCACCCTGCTGCCCTCCCTGTGGGACCTCTGCAGCTCAGAGGGTGGGACCCAGTGCCGGTGGGTGGGGAGGCTTGGTGCTGCCACTGGGAGCCCTAGGCTGGCTGTACTGCCGTGGTGAGGTGCCCTGTGCCCCCTGCCTGCCCAGCAGCAGCAGCAGCAGCAGCAGGGCAGAGTTGTGTTCCCTGCTGCTGCTAGGTGGGCCAGGGGTGCTTCAGCATGGTGGTGCAGCCAGCGTGGGGCTCCTGCCAGCAGCATGAACCCTCCTCACCCTATTCTGCCACAGAGGCCCCTGGAAGGAGGGCAGCAGGGCAGGAAGCCCCACGCCTGCCATGGCAGCCCACATCCACCCCCCACCCAATGACAAATCTGAGGGGAACATGCCCCTCCTGCCTCTCTCCTCAGGGGTGTGTACTGGGGCAGGGAGCCAGCCACTCCACTACCCCCTGGATGAGGTGTGTGTGGCTTCACCCTGCGCCCTG
>NW_005841967.1:2264-10611 GCF_000455745.1 Alligator sinensis | reverse complement strand
ATTCCTGCTCCAGCCCTGGGCGACACGCACCGCCCCGGCTGGGCAATGCTCCCAGTCTAGCCCTGCCCTGCCCTGCTCTACTGTAATCTATTCTACTCCCTCCCTTCCTCTCTCCCTCCCTCACTGTAGGGTCTCAGTCCACCACATAGAATTACTTGGAGGGAGCTGTGAGATCTGTTCTCCATGCTGCCTGGCTGCCACATGCATGTATGTGTGTGCACATGCATATGGCACCTCCTGCTTCTGATTGCCCTCCTCCCACTCCCCCCAGCCCAAAGCAGTCCCTGGAAGGCTGGAACTTCTGCCAGCCTGCAAGGGGAAAGCTTTCCCACATTTTTCTCTTAAAGGAGAAAATCTGTGTTTTTCTCCTTTAAAAGGGAAAATCCACATTTTTCCATGGTGAATGGAAAACTTGGATCCCTGACTCTAACAAAGCATGGGCTGCAATCTTTACTTTTTTTTAACAGGATGTCACATGCAGCAGTGCGCTGATTGGGCTGCATGCAGCCCATGGGCTGGGGGTTGAGAACCACTGGTATAGTTTAATCATTCTCATGGGTAGAACCTGTTTCTGAGAGCCACGTTTCTGATAATGCAGCAATGTCAGTTCTGAGTCTAATCAATTCATAGCTTAGTAGTGCCATTTCCTATAAGTCTGAGTCTGAATTGAACCCAGAGGTCAGAATATAAACATTCCAGCATGCCCATTACTTTATCATTTTGTCTAGTATAGATCACACCAAGACCTTCAGTGTGTACACCTAGGCAAGAGTATGGAGGAGGGGAAGCTGCCCTAGGCTTACCCTTCGGGCCATGAAGACAGAGTCAGAAAGACAGACCAGCTGTTCAGTGCTTTGATGGTTGTAGCTTGTGCTGGAGAGTAAGAGATTAAAGCTGTTGCTGATTGCTGAATGCCTCAGCGAGGGCATGTTTCTGTCAGTTGATGTCCCTTGTATAGACATTCAAAAAGCTCAAGGTGGAATCAGTCCAGTCTAAGCAGGTTTCTTTTAGCTGCATAGATTGGGTTATTAATGAATGGAACTTGTGTTTGCTCTTTGGTTGGGGAAGGCAGGCAGATGCCTGCAGTAGCTGCAGCCAGAAGGTGGGGGGCGATCCCACACGCTTCCCAGCCTACTAGACATGGCCGAGGGCAGCTGAGCCCAGCCGAGTGGAGGTCATTCCCAATTGGTTGCCCAGCACTGCGCCCCTAGTCCCTTGCTGTCAGTTGCAGGGAGTTGGGGAGACTCTCCCCTTCCTCGCAGTGGCAGGGGAGGGGGGGGGGTTGGAGCCACCTGCCTCGGTCCTGTTCCCCTCGAGCTGGGGTCTGCACAGCTTGGGAGTGATGGGGGGAGGGAGTGTGCACATGGCAGGGATTTTCCCTCTGCCTGGGCGGCCAGGCTGCACAGTCCCACCCCTGTGAGTCACTGCCTCTGATCCATGGGAGAGGAACGGAGCCCTCTGCCCTGGTCCCAGCCCGCCTGAGCTGGAGTCTTCCCAGTTGGGGAGGGGGGGGTGGTCCCCCTGCCCAGCTAGGCTGTACAGCTCTTCCCTCCACAAGTTGCTATTTCTGACCCACAGAGCAGGGAATGGAGCCTCCCACCCTGGTCCTAGCCTCCCCTGGCTCCTTCCCCCTGTGGGTTAGAGGCAGCAACTCATGGAGGATGGAGCTTTGCAGCCCAGACAGGCTGGATGGGGGGGAAACTCCTCAACACTTGGGGCTCCTCTCAGCTGGGTAGACCCTAGCATGGAGGGGGGGCGGTCAAGGTGTGAGGAAAGCCCCCAGGGTGCATGCCCCTCCACAGCTGGGCATAGCCCAGTTTGAGATGCTGGGACCAGGGCAGGGGGAGATTCAGAGACAGCGCCTGTCAGGGGGTAGGACTGTACAGCTCAGCCTGGCTGGATGGGGGAAAGGCTCCATGGTGCGGGGTTCCCTCCAGCTGGGCAGACCCCAGCTTGGAGGGTCAGGGCCGGGACAGGGGCTCCATTCCCCTTGCCTCTCCCCTGCTGCTCCACCCAGCTGAGATAAGGCAGGATGCAGGCTGGGGAGCAAGGTTTTGCTACCTCAGCTTTGTGACAGTTTGGGTTGAGGCTGGCTTGGCGTGGCTGGAGCAGAGGAGCACAGGCAGAGTCTAGCCCACCCACCCTGTGAGGTGGGGGTAGCAGGGGTCCACAAAGCATCCTGGGATTCCATGGGACTGTGACCTAACTTGAGTTGGGAGGGGATCTGGAACAGAAGTTTGATATACCAATCTAACCTAAACTGATTGAATCTGTGGGACAGGGAGAGGGAAATTAAACCCCTCTCTGGCCAGTTCAGCCTGGGCTGGCCATGTTCCCCCAACACAGCTTCCCTGCAGCTGAGGGCATGCTCTAGCAGCCCCCGGTTCCTGGCCTGAGCAACTGCAGCCATGTGCCCTCATTTTCTCAGTCCAGAGGGAGTGTCTGTGCTGTTAGAAATTGGTTCAATCTAGGTAGGTTAGACTTAACCTGCAAAGATTGAATCAGTTCAGGCTCTGGCTTTTTGAATGTCTATTTCTATAGCTTGTGAGAGTGGGTAGTGACTGGTTCCTAATTGGATCTAGATTTGAGTTTCTTGGCGTAGCTATCAGGGCGTTCTTGGTGCAGGATCTTCCACTCTACAGCTTGCTCACTTCCTTGATGCAGCAGATCATGACATGGTATAAAGCCCATCTGTTCATGTAAGTCTGTTTTGAGGAGAGAGTTAGATGTGCTTATTAGAATTAATTATGTTTTAGTCATCCTATGTACCAGCAGCCCAGGAGTTTGTGGTACTGGGTGCAAGAACATAGGATGATACCGTTACTAAAGATGGAGGGTCTTTTTACATCATGCAGTTGGTTTGAGAGTTTGTTTAAGGGGCAAATTTAATTGATAGGATGGAATGTGCAGTCTGGGGCTCTTGGGTATTTTAGGGAATTGAGATCAGGAATTTATAACAAAAAGAGCCATAAATGTTGTATATTTGTTTTGTTTTTTATCTTTAGAAATGTATTGTTTGTGGCTGTCTGGGCTACATTTATAATAATACATCTCTTGATTCGGAGATCATCTAAAATCCTTTTTACTTCAGGAATGTGTCTTTGCTTTATTTCTTTGAAAATGTCTCTAGTTTTAAAATCACCTGAGATTTGCCTACAAAGTTACACTGGAAACTTGGAATTAAATCCATTTTCTCTGAGTCATATATGTGTTTGGTGTGTGGGTGTAAGTCATTCTTTAGAGAAGAGCTTTCATAAATAATGATTCCCTCTGTTAATTATAAGGCAAAAGCCATGTGTGTTTCTTTTGTAAATAATCAAGGGCAACGACTGAGTGTAACATGCCATTATAAGGCATGGCTTAAATCTGTGGGGTTTTAATGCAGCCATTTATCATTTGAAGGAACAGAAGTTGAAAGAAGCAAAAATAAGAGCAATTGAAATGGATGTCACTAAGGAAATCTTAATTCCTTGCTTTTCTTCTCTCTTACAATAAACCTGAAAACAGCAAAATAATTATGTATTAGCAAGAAAACAAAAGCATGATAGTTATTCAGGAGTTGAATATACACGATAGAAAAAAGAAATAGCTTCCTCAGCACATACCTCTGACCTATCTCACAGGAATACCTGTGGACGTGTGTCTGTAAGAAGGACTACTCTGCACATCTGAATTGTATTTCTGTCTAATCTTTCTTTTTGGGAACTAGACTCCCAGCCCCTGTGTGAACTATAGATATGCCCCTCTGGTCCAGAAGATCCTCAGATATTCATGTTGGTCTTGTGCCATGCATTGGTCATAGGAGTAATCTGCGTGGAACCTTATGACTCATTGCTGACTCTGAGGCCCTTGAATTCTGGATTAGCTTTCTAGCAGGCCAGCTGCAGTCCAGCAATAAATAGCAAAAAGCAGAACTGTTGGTTGATAAACCAGCCTAAAACGCTTGAGTGTGATCCTACAGAATGCTTGCACACTCAAGGCCAACAGAAGTTAAGGGTACTTGGTACCTCTTGGGTGAGGTGCTCCTCATCTGGCAGGATTAGGTTTGAAAGAATTATATGGACCCATGTATAGTGTTTTCCCTAGGTCCTTGGGTTCTAGGGATGGGGTACTCACTCATACCTCCATGTCGCTGAGGTTCCGTCCTCAATTCATCATTCAGCAGAGACTGGTGGGATGATAAACAACTTCATCTTTATTAGGAAACAGGATTCAGCAACACACACGCTTCAGCTTGCAGGGAGAACCACCCACCACCTCCAAACACCTCCAAAGTTTTCCCCCACATGGCATGTGGGGGAAAACTGGACCGTTTCACCGCAGTCCCCTTAAGTTACATTCCATATACCACACCATGTTCTTACTTCTTATTGTAGCTTCTTAGTAGTGAGGTCAGAAATGATTTCACATAAAGTGTACTTTAAAATGCCCTGCAGAATCATTATGTATCATATACTATGATATGTTTGTGGGTATGGTGTTGACTGTATTTCATGCATATAGAATACCTATAAATTATCATTACACGAGAACAGTTTCTGAAAATATAACAAGCTTTATGGAGGATTGTTGGCATAGTTCTTTTTTTGTTAGAGACTTCACCAAGACAATGCAGTCCAAAGTTCTAATGCTTATTACAGTACTGGGATCCCTTCTGTATCTTTCTACTTAATGACATAGGAGCTCATACAGCAGCAATTTTTGATCTTCCCAAGTCCCTCAACCCTTTTCTGGCATAACCCTGACTCTTCCAAAAGAATTTTTGGGGACTTGTGACCCTGAGTTTGGCAACAGCTGTCCTAGGGCTTCATGTTCTAGGTTGGCTTATGTAGCAGAACAGTGTGACAGCTGTTACTGCTTCTGCTTCCATGGGTGCCCCAGGCAAGGTGTTAAGTAAACCTTGGTACTAATCATATGGCTGGAGCTTGCTTGTTTTCATGCTTTCATAGCCATTCTGTACACATTCTAGTATGTTGCAGAGAGTGGCCAATGATTTCTGTAAATATCTCTTAAATAACTTTCTAACCACAGTTTTTTTTAATATATATTTTTAACCCTGCTACATGCTTTGCACAATCATCTTTTCTGCTACCCCCTTGGCCCAGTTCAATTCTCATTAATAAAATAGAAATGTCAGTAATTTCCCTTTCCTATCCACACAAACTCGTACCATGCAGAACTGTATTTCTCCTGCACTTGTTCATTGGTATTTAAACCCTTTTAATATATAAAACTAAATTATTTATGTGCAGAAAAAGAGTAAGTAGACTAAGCCCCATTGTTTTTTTGGCCCAGTGTACTTCCTTTTTAACATTTTGGGGATTTTTATGCTGAAGGTTTTTTTGCCCTTTAAGAAAAATATTGTAATCATAATGCCACCTACTGACTAGCCTTTCAAACACTTCACTAATAGTGGATTGACTCATTCAGTATGACCTTCCATAACTTACATGAGGGGGACAACTTATTAAATTTTAACTTTCCTCCTGGTGCCTTTAAAAATACATTCAAAATCAAATGCACATGGCAGTTACAATTTTATAAACAATTTAAAGTAAAATACATAACCTTTAATTTCTTGCTGTGGTTATTCTACATACAAAGGTTATACTAAACCTTTGCAAAGCTTGACTTCAGTCCTTTAACCAGAGCTACGTGGCCATTTTAGTTAATGGTTTATTTTTAACAATTTTTTAATGGTTTTTTTATCGCAGGTAAAAATGAAAGGCCATTATATTATCCTTACCTTTATAGCGCCTTACTTTACTTACAGGGAAATTAATTGGCTATGAGCTACTAGTATCACATCAAAAATCATATAAAATATCCCTAGCTAGTGTTTGTCTAGCAGACTAGGTGAAATCATTGGGCTGCTTACATCTATTGCATTCAGCTCAAGAGTCCCCTTTCCCCTCCTTTGTACAGGAGAATTTCTATGACATTTATGACTCTTACTGTAAATTGTATGTCTTCCTTCATGCTATTACACCCTGCCTGATATGTTCCCAGTCAGCTGTTGAGATGAATATCTTTCTTTCTCCACTGGGCATATAAAGATGCCATCTATATTTCTTATGCAATCCACAATGATCATAAAACAAGCTAGTTATACTTCACTATACCTAAATGAAATTATAAAACTGAGTGGTGGAAGAAATTATATTATGGATGCATCTCAGGAAACTTTTTTTGGGCTTGGGCTTGGAGCTCTGGTCACCTTTTGGAATTATGTACTAGAGATAGAGAAGGAGCTGCAATAAGGGAATGGAGCCAAAATGACAGAGGGGTTTGATCAGATCAGGATTCCAATTCTAAAAGGTTACATAAAATGAGGATTACAGTATATGTGTTCTTGTGAAAGGCTGTAGTTTAGAGGGGCTCCTACTAATGCATCTAGCTTGAGTGTATTGTCTCTGCAAACAAGATTATTTGGGTAAATGTGATATCTTTTATTAGACAAACTTAATGGTTGGAAAATTGTTCTTTGCAGGCTTTCGGGCAGGAACACCCTTCTTCAGGCATTAGGAGAAGAAGCAACTACTGTGAAAAATATTTTTAACCAGAATTTTTATGGAAATTGATAGGAAAAGCTAGCTGGTAATTGAAAGATGGGAAGATGCCCTATCAAAACAAATCCAAATTCTCTATCCTTTCTTATCCTTTCTTCAGATGATGATATAGCTTCTTTGTGGAACAAGAGAGAAACAGAGAGGAATATTCAGATTGAAGACTGTGCCAAAAGGTACATTTTAAAATTAACTGTCCAAAAAAGAAAACAGCATGAATCTTTAAATTTAATTTGTGTGTGAAGGCCTTGACCTTTCCAAGGTGAAACAGTAAATGTAAAAACAATTTAAAAAAAGGAACTTGGTGCAAACTCTTTCAGGTGGATATATCTGTGAGCTTAGGCTTCAGGCTAACTGGGAGCAGATAGAGAAGACCTCCAGGGATGTAGTTTTCATGAAAATCAGGCTATGCATGGTTTTCTTTGTTTGACTGAATTTAAGTAATTTGGTTCTGTATCAGGAATGCTGTTACCTGACAAGAGAAAATGTTGAAGCTGAATGGATGCAGTATTTTACTGACTGTGACAGATAGACTTGTAAGGGGTTCACCCAAACTTTTACTCTTTCCTTGGAGAGAAGTGGGGAATAGAGGACACCTTCTTATGGAATCTCTTTCATTAGAGCAAGACATGGGTAAATTCCAGAGATAACTTTATCTTAATCTTTCTATTCCAGTAAAGTGGTAGTGAATGTTTTAACTCATTAAGCTTTTTCTACATTTCCTACTTGGTAAGGCACAATAGTGCATCTTATTTAAAAATAGTTTCTCAAAGTGAAGATCATGGACCAAAACGAAATCTGTAAGTTGTGTTTAATACATAACTGGTGTTAGGCATATAATAAGGAAAACTGGTTGTTCCTTTATATCATCAGTTATATTGTTTTTGACTCCATAAATGGAATGGACCAATTTAACTCTTGTTGTCACTCACTGGCATCTACACAAATACACTAGGGATAAACCATACCCTTATACACAGAAAGATGCTGTGATTTACGTACTATAGTACAAATTACAGCATTCCTGTTACAAGGTCAATTTTTTTACATTCCTGTCCAAGAAACAAAAGTGGGAAATCTGATTCCTGTGAAAATGTTAATGCATTAAATATTGGCATGTACTGTACATACTGTGACCTTTTCATTGTTATTATTTTGTCACATAGTAAAACTCCCCCATTCTCACTTCACTAATCAGCAGACCCAATAGTTCTCAGTGATTTAAATACTTACCTTTCTGTTTTCTGGTATGACTCAGGTTTCTTCTTTTGGAAATGAGTCTGTATGTGAATGTCTTTACATTTCTGTATGTCGGGATTAGATATTTCATTTTAAAGCACCAAGCTGAAAGGGCCTTTAATCTTCACCAGTGTGCAAAAAGTAATTTCATGAGCAACAACTTCTGATATCAAATATCTGCTCTGTGATTTTTAATATTATCAATATTTTCTCTATAGCACAATATCATTTCTTACTATTATTTACATTTCCTCTTGCTTAAAGCCAAAAATCAACAGGTTAGATTCCCTGCAGTGTTTTATATCTGTCACTGTCAGTAGTAGAAAGGTTAGATTATACTCTTATAAGGTGACCTCAGGAGTGACATAGACCCTACATTTCATATTTTAATTTTTTTTCACGCACAAGTTCTATGTCCATAAGAATGTTGAGTCCTAAGTCCTATTCTTGAGAGACATCAAATGCCTTCAGACTGTTTCTATTCCACAGTGAATCTCTTAACTGACTTACTATAGTACAGCAAATCTCTTGAACTACCAACT
>NW_005841967.1:1866-2233 GCF_000455745.1 Alligator sinensis | reverse complement strand
GCAGGAATTATTTGTACATTGTGTCACATGGATTCATCCCTCTTTTATTGTATGACTAACAGAAGGGGGGTGCACAGAAGCTTTAAGCAAGATATCAGAAGCATTACGGCTAAAATGCTTCAATATACACACTTAAATCTAAACATCAAAACCCTTATTTAGATTTTAAACTCTTCAAAGTTGTCTTGCATGTTTGGAAAGTACATAATATCTTGTGGGGGCAAATAACTTATAAGTGGTGTAGAGTGGTGGAGCACAAACTTTTAGAGCAGTGGGTGGGTACTTGTGACCCAGCTCCACAGCAGGCCACCGATTCCCCTTTGCTCAGGGAGTGGGGAGTAGGAGGGAAGGCAGCGGCAACCAATGT
>NW_005841967.1:0-1835 GCF_000455745.1 Alligator sinensis | reverse complement strand
GGGAAAGAAGAGAGGAAGAGAGCTTATTTCTAGTAAGCAGAAGCTGTCTAGGGGATGGGAGAGGGATAGAGTAAGCATTGCCTATCATAGTGGGAGAGCAGTGAGGGTTGTGGAGGGGATCACAGTGTCATAGTGCGGGGCAGGGAAGGAGAGGCACTGGGTCAAACTGCTTGCTTCTGATGCCCCCTGCTATGGGCTAGATCTGGTGGCTACAAAGGACCAACTCTAAAGTTCATAATAAATTCTAATTTATTGTACGGGATGTGAAGTTACCAATACAATCATAAATGCAAACTTTGAGTTATGAGGGGTACTGGTCACCTTAGTGCACGTGCACACACACACATGCACTCATTCATTCAAACCTATATCATTTAAACCCATGTAGTATAGTGTACAGTAGCTTATGTAGTGATTGTGTAAGCACTGGTGTCAGTATATCTACCTATCTGAGGCCCTGCAGTCTGCTGTCAATGGTCAGCTTCCTTCAAGGAGATGTCTTCTCCAGAAGGGGGTCTCCTGCTTGTCCTTCTGTCTCAGTAGGTCAGGTGTTGGATGAGATGGCACCACTGAGGGTCACACTTCACTGCCTTTTATCCCTTTCTGGCAGACTTGTGTGATCACCCAGCATCACTGTAGCTGCCTGATCCAGAGGTTCCTGTCTGATGTGGGTTTTGAGTCATACATGACAGCTGTTGGTCACAGGGGTTTCTGCCTGCTAGTACCTGAAGTTTCAGGAGTCCATCCTTGACTTATTGCATGGTGTGGCAGGGCACTTTAAGGGCCTGAGCCAAGCTGCCAGCAGGTGCCTGATTGCAGCAGCCATTTTAGTTCCTGGGCTGCCTTTATAACCAGATCAGTTTCCTACTGGCAGGGTAGGCAGCAACACTGCTTGGCTGCTAGTATCATCCTGGAGGTAAGGGAGGAGCTGTAGGGGATGGCTAGGAGGGTCCTGGTCCTGGTCCTGGTCCTGGTCCTGGTCCTGGTCCTGGTCTAAAACTGCACCCTGCTGTGAGTGGGTGGCCTGGTGGGGCTCTCAGTGGTGTGGGAGCCCCCAGGAAATGCCAGGCCAGTTATCATCCCGGTGAAAGGCAGGTAGGGGTGACTTATCCCTAGCCCTCACCTTTGGGTGGGTTTTGCATAACACTGGAAGCAGTTGGGGCCAGGCACGGCTATGGCCACCTGAGCTCTGTGGGGTGCAAGACCCTGAGGAGGGAGAGTGGGGGTCAGGCACGGCTGTGGCCACCTGAGCCCTGTGGGGCGCAAGACCCCGAGGAGGGAGAGTGGGGGCCAGGCATGGCTACAGCCACCTGAGCCCTGTGGGGCGCAAGACCCCAAGGAGGGTGAGTGGGGGCCAGGCATGGCTATGGCCACCTGAACCTACTGGGGAGGGAAGCTCCATGGCCCCAAGGGGGGGTGGGGAACCAGAGAGCTGAGAGCCCAGTATGTTTATATGTAGAGAGCACTATGACATACTGCCCCAGGGGAGGAGTGAGAGTCCCTGTGAGACCCTGGAGCACCAGTCATGGTGTGTGCAAAGAATAACATCAAGGGAGGAGTAGAGGCCAGGTAAGCTTCTGGAAACGCCTGAGCCAGTTGGGGAGAGACCCCACAGGGCCAGGCATGCTCCCAGGAGCACCTGAGCTGGGAATGGGGAGCCCCACTCTGTAAATGCAGGCAGGAGATGAAGACCCCGCTGAGGGACCTGACTGGTCAATGCTGGGCCAGGACCTGAGGGTCAAAAGGGCCAGGAACCCACTGCAAGGGATGCCCACGATGAGTGCAGAAGCTTGGGGATCTGACTGGGCCTGAGATGAGGCCAGGGCTTACGGAAG
>NW_005841966.1:3356061-3366068 GCF_000455745.1 Alligator sinensis | reverse complement strand
AGTAGCCCCACTCCCACTGACACTGCCACCCTCCCTCAGCACAGCCCAGCCCCAGCCTGGAAGAGCATGGTGCAGCCCACCCCACGTGCAGATCCGGGGGTACAACGGCCCCCCATGCCCTTCCAGGGTACATGCAGCAGCAGGAGTCACTGTCCCTCCCCGCACCCCCTGGACAAGCTGCTTGCAGCTTCACCCCAGCTGTGCAGTGCTGGCCCCAGCCCCACTCCCTCCCTCACTGCAGGGGCCTTGATCTGCCCCCCACCGCCCCTTAAAAACAAGAAAAAAATATAAAGGGGTACGTGAACTTAAAGTTTGAGACAGAATGGGTACACTTGGTAAAAAAAGGTTGGAAACCCCTACCTTAAGATATTTTGCACGCCCTCAGTTTTGAAAGGGGGTTAGGAACCGATCTCTGCAAAGTATCTGAGTCCTACTGTAAAGTTCTAGAAAAGAAAGGGTTTTTTAAGTGTTCCTCCCAGATTGCTTGCATCTGTATAATCCTGCCTGAATCAGTTGGAGGTGCTAACCACCAAATTATGTCAGTATCAACTCACAAAAAGGGAAGTAGGAGCAAGCAAGAAAATTGATTTTATACTTTGGGTAATGAGCTTTATTTTAAAAATCAGAGTTGGACTTCAGGAACCTTAAGACAGGTGATACTAATGAATTTTAGTTTCTAATGTTTTAAAGGATGAAACATTTAATATCTCCTTTACAGATATTGATGAATGTAAGGTCATGCCAAATCTATGTAGAAATGGCCAGTGCATCAACACCATGGGTTCCTTCAGATGCATTTGCAAAGTTGGCTACACCACTGACATAAGTGGGACATCCTGTGTGGGTAAAGTTTATCACATTAATACTCAATATTTTTGCAATCAATTTTTTTTAAATAAACTACATTTTCATAGTGACATTTCCAACTAAATTCCTTGAATCCTGGTAGCATAGAAAGTAAGATCTCTTTCCTTCCCTTTGTAAACTACACACTTATCCTGGGGAAAACTCAGACTCTAGTTACTACAAATAAGTTAAACTAATGGCATTTCAGAAGTAGCATGAGCTGAGACAGCTCAACTCACCAGTATATAAAAACACTAGAAAACAAAAACCACATGGTTTGGAGAATGAACAACTTAATTGGTCTAAGGGCTAAATTTGCTTTGATTGCAATAGGATGGGTTATAAAGTAACATATGATTCAACATGAGTGTTCTGGCTTGGAGTGAGGAATTAATCTAAATTGTGTAAGTGTGACTATTGTTTAAACATCCTTATAGCAAACACATTGCCCCTTCACATGAAAAGCTCTTTCCCATCTCAGATTTTCATTAGTAGCTGTCTTCTGTAAAGCAACAAGTATTTAGAAAGCATTGAAAAATGGTATTCTCTTTCAGAGCATCCTTTGAGGTAATGATATCATAGCTAATTATTTATTATCTTCCTTAGATCTTGATGAATGCTCTCAGTCTCCAAAACCATGCAACTTTATCTGCAAGAACACAGAAGGAAGCTATCAGTGCTCATGTCCTCGTGGCTATGTCCTCCAAGAAGATGGAAAGACGTGCAAAGGTGAGGAATGAATCAGTTACAGTTTTGCCGGGTTTTTGTTTTGTTTTTAATTTATTACATGTGATCTTTATAAATACCATCATATTATAATTGTACCTTCACTCTTAAGAGCTGATGTAACAGACACAGCTCTTCTAACAAAAAGACCCCTGCCATACTTTACATACATTGTGCAATTAACTGGTTAATCACACAAAAAATTTAATCAGCCACACATGCAAAGTAATTATACTATAAAAATGTCCATCCGGCTACAAAAATAGCCAACCAGCTACAAAGTTAGTACTTGAAAATGTGTAACAACTTTATAGTTGCTTTCTAGCCAGCTTTAATGTGAACAAGTGGCAGGGCAAAAAAAGTATGCTCTAATTTTCTGATCATTTGTATATGGCATAGTACATGTTGCACACAGCTTGTCTTCAGCTTGATGTAAAACTAGTGATTACATTTATATTTTAAAAAGTAAGTGAAGAAAAGGTTTCAGGAAAAGTGCCACACCAATTCCCTTATAAGCTTCATTCACTTTTGCCAAGACTGAACTTGATCTCGATAGAATGTGAAATTACCAGCTCAGCTTAAAATTAGCAATGCTCCTTAAATTCATTTTCTGACCATTATTGAATCAAGAAGCCTGATTCTCCATTATGCTAGTTTTACAGAGTGTAAATGCATTGACCAATTTTATTGATGCCAGAATAATGCCGATGTAACAGAGAATCAACAAAATTTAACTTGCACCAGCATTTTCATGACTGGTAAATAAGGGCTTAAATGTCATGTGATTGTTAGAATAAAGCATTTATTTCTGAGTTAACAGAAAATACTTTCAAATCATTGTTTGCAGTTTAAAGAGACCATATGTAAGTCCTTCTAATGAAGAATAATCTGTTACTTTCAGATCTTGATGAATGTCAAACCAAGCAACACAATTGCCAGTTCCTCTGTGTTAACACACTTGGGGGATTCACGTGCAAATGTCCTCCAGGTTTCACTCAGCATCACACAGCTTGTATTGGTAAGAACAAATTGACTGAGTTTTCCTTATCCTCAGTTTCCTGTTCCTCCTCCTCCTCCAAATCAGCAATGCTAAACAAGCCTTTTAATTCATTTTGGCACTATAGAGTTGGTAAAAATACGAAGATAATGTTTTATTTCTAAGTAGTTAAGAAAAGGCAAGTAATTATAAAAATGCAAAAAGTCTAAAACAAATCAAAGATCACTTTCTTATTTTGTGAATATTTGTAGGCAGTTACTACATATTACATTCTAAATGTAACCACATGGAGACAAAGGGGTAAATATTATTAAAGTCTGACTTTAAAAATCTAGCTAATCAAAAACAGATTGCAGAATGTTTTTCCGCTGATAGACACAGATGTCATTAGGTCTTTAGCATATACATGTTGCCAACTGAAACCATCCTAATGTGGCTAAGTTTCAAAAGAGCAGCCTCTTTTTTTTTTGCCTTCAAAAAAATACAGGTACAAATTGGCACCAGTGATTGAATTACATATATAACTTGTTGCTTCATTTAAGTTATGTACAAGTTATCTGAGTACTTCTGGCCATAATTCTGCAAATCAAATAGTTGACATTGAATGTAACTTTAAAATGGTGTAGGTGCAAATTCTGCCTGCAGAAAGATGTGAAAGTTCATCCTGGTCCTCATGCACGTATTTCTTTTCCACTTGCTACATCTGTACAATAGTTGTGAAAACTGCTGTATTTTTCTAGATAACAATGAATGTGGTTCACAGACATCACTTTGTGGATCAAAAGGAATCTGTCAGAATACTCCTGGAAGTTTCACTTGCGAGTGTCAGAGAGGATTCTCTCTGGATTCTACTGGACTCAACTGTGAAGGTAACTTGTAAAGGCCAAAAATTCTTTGTTAAGATAGACATGTCCTGTCTTTAGTTATGCAAAATACTCCATGACCTATAGAAGTTGCCCATATGTGCCAAAGCAAAATCAAAATCAAATACAAATATAGTTCAAGGCACCTGCTATACATTACACTTAAGATGTGATTAGCCTGTTAATCATGTCTTAAGTTGTGACCCAGCCACTCATTCAGTCAATTAATGGTGTGATAAACTGAGAAATAAGCCACAAAGTTATTGCACAAAAAAATGTGTAACAACTTTACATAGCTCATTCCTATCATGCTGTTAAAATGAATGTTTGGCCAGGTACTCCCTTGAGCCTGGAAGCCCCATCAGCTGACAGGATTTGCCGCAGGGCACACTTATTCACTCCAGCAGTTGGGAGTCCCACAACTGGCAAAGCTCGCAGCCACAGGAGCCTGCCATGAGCTCCAACAGCTGCGAGGCCCATCAGCTGCGGGATTCCCAGCCACATGAGCTTGCTACTTGCTAGTGCAGCGGAGCCTAGGATCACAATCCTGGGCTCCCCCTGCATGAGCATTCAGGTGCAATTAGATTTGATGCTCAATCCCACAGTCATGCCTCCTGCCATACACTTGTGGCATGGCAAGAGAAATGATTGTGTGGATCATGCATCAGATCCTATCAGGTCTTTACCTGAACATAAAGGGGCCTAAATAGATCAAATTTTACTCAAGCTTTATCCTATATGTGTTTACAAACTGTAGGACCTAACTCCACAGCTGCAACATTACTTTCTGGCATATACATAAAATATGTTTCATTCCCCTTCCTACCTCGCCATTCAAACACACAGTTGTGGCTCATTTTTAAAAAATACTCATTTTCATAAAAATACTGATTTTTGGAGATAAACAGTACCTATCAGAATGGGATTCTGATCTGTGACCAGGTTTTGTAGGCTACAATAATGCCAATAACTAACAGTTATATTCTCCAGGCAGCCTAGCTCAAAACCTGATACTCCATCCCTTCTCTGAGTATGGCAAAGGAAAGGGCAACTGACTTCAGTACCCATCTCATCAGCCTCAGTGGTTCCACATTTCTCCAGGAGCCAAAGTTCAACTTCTGGCTCTTTGGTGCAAGCTGGACCAGAGCACTAAGCAAGGGAGAATGAACTGTTGGCAGCTGAGATGGGCCTGAAGAGGGAAGAAGACAGAAAAAGTATGCACACTTGGCTACAGAAAAGCAAAAAGTTCAATGGCAAAATTGCTGGATTCAAATTCCACAGCTCTTTTTTCAGGCTGTCTACACATTCAGGCAAGCAGCACTGCATTGTTTTTACATTCTGTTTGCTGTTCAAGGATATTTCTGCAACCATACACATTTAACTTAAAGTTGATATTTTAGGGTACATTTTCACAGCAAGGCACAGAATATGCATAACCAAGCATGGAGTAGGAGCTTGAAATGTGATAAGATATAGTAACTTAGATTGTGGTGAAAATATTTTAAGTAAAAAGAAAAGTCTCACCATAACAAGCATGTTAAAGAATGGGTATTACAGGAGAAGAGGCAATGCCATGTTTTAAAAGTATAAAGTATCCTTTAAGCAGTATTTAGTCAGTGACTTGGGGTTTAACTATTTTATTACATTGTAAATGCCCCAACACTGTAGATATAACACTGTGATTAGGCAAATGCACAAAAATCGGCGTAGTTAAAACCTTCTATTCCAGTTGCCACTAAAAGGAGAATTTAGCACTGTATTTTTCTGTCTCAAGTTTGTGGATATCACAATCCCCACAGAACTAGTAAAGCATATTTCTGGTTACAAGCTGGAGAAATATCATTTGTAGTTGATGATGTCATGCTTAGTGGTATATGTGTGCTGTTTTGATTTTTAACTAACAGTCTGCTTTCCCTGACTTTTGTTAAACTGCTTACAATTTCCTGTTAGGTATGAGTTTTATTAGATGTGCATTTTTTTAAAAACAGGAGACTATTTCAAACAAGTGTTTCCCCTTTATTACTGCTCCTTTCTTCCTTTAAGCGTAGGCCGGGAAGTTTTTTATTTGATGGTCTTCTTTTTACTGTGTACAGGTGGACAAATCAGACCACCTCAGTGCTTGTCTTGCATATTTGTATCTCTCATACTTGAGTGCATTCCTAAGTGCCTTGCAAACTAGAAAATAAATCACTTGTAAAACACATTTCTGGAAATTGATTCCAGCTCTTTAAAAGTCTAAATGAACACCAAATTGGCAAGCTAGGGCACCTATACACATGCCCAACTCCTGCTCCAGCACATGCTAATTAGTTTGCATTGGATCAGACTTGATTAATCAAGTGTGCTGGAGCATGCTATTTAGTATGCTCCAGCAGCCTCAACATCTTATGTATTCAGCGTCCCCACATTTCAAAATGGCAGCAAGAGCACTTTAACTAAAGCTTGTTCAAAAAGCTTTATAGTTAAAGCACCCCTGTCACCATTGTGAAGTGCGGGACGCTGAATACACAAGACGCTGTGGATGCTTTAAATTAAAGTTCCAGGGGTGTACTTGGTAGCCGTGTTGGTCTGAGACAAAAAGACATACAAAAAACTAGAACTCTTGGTTCCAGCTAACACATCAAAGAGCTACTCAACACAGCTCACAAAGACACTCTCATGGACCCAGAGGGACAGCCTTCCATCTTCAGCTCCCTCTGTGCAAAAATTAAGCTTATTTCCTACCTATGGGGACTTTTTACCATCTTGTACCATCTATACTTTTCCCAGAGCCTGACGAAGGGACTTTGATCCCAAAAGCTTGCAAAAAAGAACAGTTTTCTTGCCATTTTCCAGTTGGTCTAATACAAGGTATCATTTTGGAACCAAGAGTTCTAGTTTTTTGTATGTCTTAAATTAAATTGGCTCCCAAGAGCTGCTGTAACTAAAGCACCACTCCACTCCCATCCCAGAGCACGTGTAAAGACACCCCTAAGTATCCTATTACCATTTTTAAAAAATGTTTAAAGATCTTTGCCCCAATTCAGGAAGGAATCCTGATGATATCAGTTAGTAACTCTACACCTACAATTATTTTCTTGCTGCTTTAAGAATACCATAGTATTTGTGTAAACTATATTCCTGCTAATTGCTCTGCAGTATACTCAGTGGCTGCCGGCAGGTTCATTCTTTTAAAGCAAATCACCCCAAATGATTTCTGCATTTGCTTTCTAAACTGAAAGTTTGGCTTTCAGTTTAGAACATAGTTGACTAGAAGCAAGAAGTTCCAAATAGATTTTCATGCCAGATACAGAGTCTAGTAAGGAAGGGAAAATTTTCCAGAAACATCCAAATTATAAGAACCCAAGTCACTTTTGAAAATGGGATTCAGGCTCTTAATATTTGAAAACCTTCAGTAGGCACAATGGCATCCTGGGAGCTTCCTGGGGCCGCAGCAGCAGTGAACCAGTGCAGTTCCAGGTGGCCCAGCTCTGCTTTTCAGCAGCATGCGCTACCCGTGCGTGCACTGCTCCACCCTTTTTTTCCATGGGTTCCATGGGTTTTTTGATATCCAGGGGTCAAAAAAACCCGCGGGGGGGGAAAAAAGAGCAGTGCATGCACAGGCAGTGCATCCCTGCAGCACGGAGAACACCTGGCTGAGGTGTTTGCAGTGCCACATACTGCATGGCCATGCTCGTCTGGATGTACCCTATGTGGTTATTGTGGTTGAATCCAGTTCTTCAGCTAATGCTCATAAAAATCGTTCCATAACCTCCACATGTAATGTGCCAAGTATCATCGTGCCGTAGGAGTAACTTCTGTACAAGGTGTTTGCATTGCTAATCATAATTACTAAAATAAGTCTTTTTGGCCATTTCCTCTTGTATACTTTACCTGTTTTCAAAGATGTGGATGAATGTGATGGAAATCACCGGTGTCAGCATGGCTGCCAGAACATCCTGGGTGGCTACAGGTGTGGATGCCCACAAGGGTATATTCAGCATTACCAATGGAATCAGTGTGTTGGTAAGTTTGATCTCTTTACAGTATTCTAGAAGTTATTGGCAAATAAAAAAACACTCGTTCTCAAAAGTCTTATTAATAAGTGGCTTACTTCAGTTCAATAAATTTGGTGGATACTTCTTTTTTATGAACAGCAAGGCCTAGTGAAAAGAGCACTGTCCTGGAACTCTGGAAACCTAACTTGTAGTCTCACTTCTTGGGGACTTTGGTCAAGTCACTTCACCTTTTTTGCCTTACTTTCCCCTTCTGTAAATGGCTCTGATGAAGATAAGCTAGATATTATAAAGTATATAATTATATAAAGTCATGCCACCTGAGTGTTACTGCCCTGCTGCAGGAGAAAGACACAAACTTTTATTGAAAGCATTTGAAGTAATTCCTACTGAAGGGCAGTTAGCACTTTGCAGGGCAGTACAGTCAATGCCACTTGTGTTTTATACCAGATAAGAGCATAATTCACTTAACAGCATAATGTGACATAAGTCCCAACTTTGTTTCCTTTGTAATGTATCTGTGCTCCATTTAACTGCATAATAACTGGTGCCAGAAACCATAAAGAGGCAGCACCTGTCAAAGTGCTGTAATGAAGAGCATAAATGACAGAAGACACACAGTTTCAGGGCTGTTAATACCTCAGCACTGACAGCAGCTGAGATAAATAAAACTCATTAAGCACAGAATAAATTAACATAAAGTCTAAGTAAATTTATAGCTTTTTTCAGTGCTTAGGTATGTACCTGAACAGGCTACTTGGCCCTTTGCAGCTGTTGACTAAACAGACACAGCCAGCTGTGAATATACATGCCATTATATATGCAGCAGCAACAGAAAGTAATGCAAATATCATCAATGCAGGGAAAGAAACTAAAAAGTGGAGAAATTATAGGCTCCACCTCTAAATCACAAATTCGTAGCTGTCACAAAGTTTGTAGTTGCAAAAGGATTCTTTTATCAAAGAATCACATAGAGTTTAATAAGGATGAAAATATTAGTGTTCAACAAAAATAATATAATGTCCAGTAGGACTGTGCGAAGTAGCAAGTATTCAATTCAGATTTGGCCAATTTGCAAGGACAGTGATTCGACTCAGTGATTCAAATCACTGTCCCGATTCAATTCGGCTGATTCAGATCTGAAGATTCAGCGCTGATTTGGAGATTTGGCTATAGACTAAGCAGGCAGCAGTCCTTGACAGGACACAGCTGCCTTCAGCTGTTCAGTCTATTGTGGTGGGCAGAGGGGAAAGGGAGGAGGAGGGAGGGAAGATCAACACCTCCACAGCGAAGGAGGGATTGGGCCTGGGACTGGGACAAGCTGCCCAGCCAGAGCAGGGGGGCTTGGGACTCAGGGAAGGGTGGCTCCCACCATTGCGTGTCATTGCGTGCTGTCAGTCCAGGAGGGCATGTGACCGGGCATGTGCCCCCTGATCTGCACTGGGTGGGCTGCAGCCGGGCTGCGCTCCGGGAGGCTAGTCCAACCACCCACTTCCAGGCTGAGTTCTGCGGGGCAGGTGAAGCCAAGGATGTGCTCCAGTGGCTAGCCTCAGGCCGGAGCACAGCCCTGGCTCTGCCCACCCCACAGAGTGCAGTGGAGCGGAGGCTATGGTGGGGCTGCAGCCACCCTAAAATTCTCCATAGCCCCTCCCCAATGTGGGTGCCCACCCCCATGCCCTGTCGCTGCTGGCACAGCTGGGGAGAAGCTGCGGCTTGTCCAGGAGGTGCAGGGAGGCCAGAGTGGCTTCTGCCGCTGTTCCCGCCACTTATCTCAGGCAGCACAGTGGCACCATCCTGTGCCTCCCTGCCCCAGCTGGGCGAGTGGCAGGAGGGCATAGCCCTTACTCCCAGTGCCTTCCACTGCCCATCCAGAGCGCAGCCTGGCCCAGCCCACCCTGTGCAGATCTGGGGGGACATGCCGACTCCCATGCCGTCCCATACCGGCAGCACACAGTGGCAGGAGCCCCACTCCCCAAATCCTGCACCCCTCCGCCCCAGCTAGGCAGCTTGTTCCAGCCCCAATCCCTCCCTTGTTGTGGGGGCATTGTTGTGTGCACCCCCATGCCTCTTCCTTCCTCCCTCCATGCACCAAAATAGACTTAACAGCTGGAGGCATCTGTATCTAGCGTGGTTGAGGACTGCTGCCTGCTTAGCCTATGGCTGAATCTCTGAATTGGCGCCAAATCTCTCTGAATTGATTCGGAGGCTTCCAATTCGATTAGGACCTTTTAATGGGTCTCCCGATTCAATTTGGATTCAGAGATTCGGCTACCAAATCAGGCCAAATATCCTCCAAATCGAATTGGCTACCGAAGCTTCGCACAGCCCTCATGACCAGGTATGCCTACAAATGTATAGAATGTAACTGAGCATTATACCTGCTTTAATTGTGCAAAATATTCCACAGGGAAGTTACAAACTAAGAGTATGTTTATACTGCAGCCACTACCATTGCTTCAGCTCATGTAGCCATATCCAAGCTAAGCTGGTGATTGCCAAAAGTGTAGCCACATCAGCATAGATCTTACTGTAAGTTGCAAAACTGACTCAAGAGACTCAAGAAATACTTTTTCAACCTAT
>NW_005841966.1:3334843-3356051 GCF_000455745.1 Alligator sinensis | reverse complement strand
ATCTGGTTACTGTTTTTGTACCTAACTCAGGTACATCTACACAAACTATTGTCACAACACTGACTGGAGTATAGATATACCCTATTCTTCCCCTCCCCACCCCACCCCATCCTCTAATCAGGTACTTACTACCAAACTTATAGAAAAGTAGGATGTTGGCATGTGTCATGTCTTGGCTAACCTGTAGCATAACCAATGAGTAGTGTTCTCAGATAAATGGAAAAACACAATGTAAATTACTACAGAAACAGGTACTCAGAAAGATTCAGGTGCATTAGCTCAGAATATGCTAATATTAAGGAGATTAAAACCAAATTAAAATCAAATATGAATACAGACCATGTACATACCAACAATAAAATGTTGCATTATTATATTGTAGTTAAAGTAATAAAATTAAAACAACAATAGGAACTTGTGGAGGATAGATAAAATGAATATGCATTATAAGAGCAAACCAGGGTAAGAAATTAGGCACGCGGAAAGTAAGGAGAGTATAAATAACAAAAATGAAGATTTTAAAAATACTTGAATCGTGAAGTTTCAAAAAAGGTACCTGAACAGATAACACGACAGCAAGAAAGATGTAAAGCAGGGGTGGGCAAAATACCACCCATGGGTCAGATCCGGCCTGCCAGGCAATTTCATCTGGCCTGCAGGCAGGTGCCCACCAATTCACTGCATCTGGCCTGGCCCAGGTTGCCCCTGCTGCACTTGCATGGGGCTGAGCCGTGCTCACTCGCATGGGGGCAACACATATTGCGCTCCCACTCTCACTCACAAGGCAGCCCTGACCCTGCCCCACAGGTAGGGAGACGGCGGCAGGGGAGGGGAGGAGCTGTAGCAGGTGGGCAGGGAGCAGTGGCAGGTGGGGGTTGGTGCAAGGGAAGGGTGGCAGTGGCGGATGGGGGGCAGTGGGAGGGAGCACAGTGGCAGCTGGGCAGGAGCATGGGGTCTGTACTGGTGCCTCAAGGCCGGGGCCAGCGGGGGCCCAGAGTGGGGAAGCAGGAGTGAAGAGCCCATGCCAGTGGGGGCACAGGGTCTGCAAGGCTCCATCATGCAGGGCTTCCTGGGCTCACATGCAGTTAGTTCCTGGGTTCTCCACCTGCGCTATGCTCCTCTGTGGGGAGCCCCATGTGATGGAGCCAGGGGCCTGGCCCAACCAAGCTCCATGACCTGCAGCGCCAGCTTCATCGCGCGGTGCTCCCCTCAGCAGCCTGTGCAATGGAGCCAGTGGCCTGGCCACATGCAGTCCTGAGACTTGCCAGGACCATGTACCACCAGGGGGCTCCACCCGCTGCTGTCGCTGGCGGGCATGGGATGTGCACAATGGGGGAGCCCACACATCCCCCCTACCATACACATGCACCCACACCCCCCCACGCACTGCCCAGCAAACTCCACCACACACCTGTGGCCCTCCACAAGCCCTATACCCATCCATGCACCCACACCCTCCATACATCAACACACCCACATGCTCCCCCACCCCACATACACACATACCCATACCCATCCACCCACCCACTCATATCCACTCCCCCACACCCCACACAAACCCCACACACAACCACACCCTCACCCTCCACCACACGCCACATATACACACATACCTACATACACACACCCACAGCCCCCCACAAACCCTATACCCACCCACCGATACCCCCCACACAGACACACAATATACAAGAGAAAGACTTCATTTTGAGCTATTATGCAATCACCTCTGTACACAATGCAGATACAAATCGGAAAAATATTTTTTGAAATAAAATTAAACTATGTTATTGTCAATGTTTGATTTTTAGTATGAGCGCGCTGATATATTGGTCTGTATTGTATCGGCACCGATAGAAAAGGAAAATTAATGTTACAGGCAACCAAATGGGGTTTCGCTTACCGGGGTTTCGCTATAGCACTCATTAAAAATACCTACCTGGATTTACTTAGCGCTCAGCGGTTTTGTTATAACACTCAGCGCTGGAGGTAGGGAGAAACAGTGGCAGCAGGAGTGGTGGTGGCAGCGTCGAGTGAAGTGGTGAGTGGCAGCCGGTGGGGCTCAGGGTGGGGAGGCAGGAGCCCAGGGTCCACTCCAATACATGGTGTTGGAGTGGGTGGGGAGAAGCAGTGGCAAGAAGGGGCGGGTGGGGGGCCGGGCAGTGTAAGCATGGAGCCTGGGCCACTGGGGCCCAGGGCAGGGTGGCAGGAGCCCGGGGTCCACTCTGGCACATGGTGCTGGAACAGCCGGCAGGCGAGGAGTTGCAGCACTGACGGCGAGAAGGGGCGGTGGGGAGTGTGAGCATAGGGCCCAGGCTAGTGCTCAGGGCCAGGGCCAGCAGGGCGGCAGGAGCATGGGGGCCGAGGCCAGGGCTGGCAGGATCACAGGGCCTGGGCCAGTGCGAGCCAGTGCTCAAGGATACATGTGCAGTGTCCCCCGCCCCAGCCCACAGTGGAGCCTGCGGACCCCCCCATCCCTGGGCCCGTTACCTGTTCTGCCAGAGCCCCATTGCTCACCGTTAATCCCTGCGTTCTCACTGTTAACCCCTGGGCAGGTGGGTCCCCAACTCAGGCCCCACAGGCAGGGTGGCTTGTGCTGTGCACAGGTGCGTTGGTAGCCAGCGGGTGCAGGCCAGCAGGGGCCATTACGGCCGTGGAACAACGAGGCCAGGAGGATGCCTTCCCTAGCGGAGTCCACGCAGTGCCTTGCTGTAAGCAGCAGGGCCAGAGCCGGCAGGAGCGCAGGAACCAATTGTATTTATTTACATTAAACTCTATGGGAAAATGGGTTTCGCTTAACATGGTTTCACTTAGCACTCGGCTTTTCTGGAACCAATTAACAGCGCTAAGCAGGGGTTGCCTGCATCGGCAATCGGCTTTTTTTGACCAATAATGTCATTGATAAATGCCTCGTTCATGAGCACAGCCGCAGCATGCACGTGGCCAGGAATGCAGCCAAGCAGCTTGGAGACCAGCCTCTTGCTGGTAAGTCTATGAGAGGAAGAGGTTGGGGGGTGCAGATTGAGGCCCCCATGTTGAGGTAGGGAGTGGAGCTGGGGCGGGTCATGGGATGGAGCCGTGGGTAGCTCATCTGGGGGGGTTGGGGTGGCTCTCACCACTGTGCACACCCCCAGGGAGGCATGGGGGACATGTGCCCCCTGGATCTGTGTGCAGGGTGAGGGTAGACTGCCGCCGTGGGCTGAGGGCTGTATCGGCCTCTTCCCGGTAGGGGGCTGGGCTCAGGATGGGTAGTGGTGAGGCAGGGCAAGCAGTGGCCGTGTTGGGAGGAGTGGGCTACAGGGTGGCTGCAGCCCCCCACATAATCCCCCACCCAGTGTTGCCATCTCCCAGCCTGCCTTCATCTGCCCCCAGCACAGCTCCAGCCCAGCCCCTCTGCTGGGAAAAGGCCACAGCGGGCAGCCCGCCCTCTCCCTGCACACAAATCTGGGGGGCACATGCTCCCCATGCCTCCCCAGGGGTGCGTGTAGTAGGGGAAACTGTTCCCTGAATGAGCTGCCTGTGGCTACACCCCTTCCTTCCCCGCAGACTTACTGACTGGATGTTGTTCTCCAAGCTGCTGGGCTGCATATCAGCAGTCGGATTGGTACCAGCCAATATGGCTGATTAATAATCAGCCATCGGTATCAGCCAAAAAAATCTTTAACTGTTCACCCCTAATTTTTAGTATATAACTTGGGTTTTTTCTGGTTCCAAGGTGGCAAACTCCCTTGCCGAAAGGAGTACTTCCAGAGGCAAGGGGAGGGATTTCCACTGGCAACAGTCAGGGGTTAGGGGCAGGACTTCCAGTCCATAGATAGCTACCAGGGGGTGTGACACCTGTCAAGGGGCAGGGTTACCTGTGCAGCCCTTGACAGCTCACCAAACCTCATTCAGCAGCCCTTCAGCCAAAATAATTGCCCACCTCTAGTGTAAGGTAGTGACGAGAAGAAATGGAATTAAAAATAAGAATGTAGTTCAGGAGAGCTTTTGAAGCCCTGCAAATAACTAGTTCAGCTAACATTTTTTAATCCCGGTCCTCTTTAGAAGATTTAAAAACTTTCACAATGGACCTTATGACATTTCTTGGTGTATATGAAGGAAGGGATGAAGTATTGAATACACAGTGGGCACATCCACACAAGACGCCCACTGCGTAGTTATGCCCACTGTATTCTTGCATAACCGAGTACTAAATGACTGAGTCGTAACTGGCAAAGTGTTGCATCACCATTGCCTAGTGACACTTGCTGCACAGTAACTCGTTACTATTACACAGTAGCTCAGTACTGTGCGGTAACAGTTCATGCCTGGCAACACTACTGTGCATTAGGAACAAGCTACTGCAGAGTAAGCGTCTCATGTAGATGTGGCCAGTGATCGGATCAGAATTTGACTACCAGTATTTTAGCAACAACTTTGTAAATTGTTTAACTTTAATGAGATGCTCAATTATGAGAAAGGAGTCAAATCATAGTAAGCTTCAAAGTGTCCTAGTAGAGATCTGCAACAAAGCACATCAGAGAGAAGCAGTGACTCAACCTAAGTGCTAAATGATAACTATGCTTAAAATAATGTGGTAAATTTTGAGGAGTGTAAATATGAATAATTTATGACTATTCTAAATAGTCTTTTTCTATAGGATCATTTCATGTGGTGGGCTTAAATGTAAACAATGTGATTAACTTTTATTACATGGCAATTTGTCTGCATACCATAACTGCCCAGACATTAAGAAAACCTAACTTTATCACAAAAACTGCATTTTCACCTAAGTTAATCTTGTTTCTGTATATCTGATTTAGTTTCCCAATTAGGATAGACATGCTGCATATAAATGTCAGATCTAATTATATCTGAACAACAAAACCTGGTTACAAACCTAGCAAATGTGCTTTTTCAGGCACAGTTCCAGCTCTGCTGAACATGGCAATAAAATACCCAATAAACTTGTGCCAAATGTAATTTCTTAAGGCATTTTTTAAACTATTTTAGTTCTCTTAATGTACATGTACACAATGCATTTTTAACATGTCAATTATAGTTTCCTACATTAGCAAGAGAGAAAACCATTGAAAAACGCAAGATAATTTGAAATGTAGGATTCTGCACTCTTATTTAGAGAAGTTTGGCCAAACAGCATACCACCCTCTTACTGAGGGAAGAAGCAAAGATGGTTTTGTATTTAAGGTACTGAACTTAGAAATGTTTGGTTGTACCAAAGACTTATGAAAGGAAGCTGGCTGGATCAGTACTGGGCGCCGCACTTCAAAAGGGATGTGGCCAGCCTGGAGAGGGTTTAGAGGAGGGCCACCCGCTTGGTGAGAGGGCAGCAGGACAGGCCCTACGAGGAGAGACTGAAGGACCTGAACCTGTTCAGCCTCAGCAAGAGGAGGTTGAGGGGGGACCTGGTGGCTGCCTACAAGCTCATCAGGGGAAATCAACAGCAAAAAGGCAGAGCCCTTTTCTCCCCAGCACCACCTGGGGTGATAAGGAACAATGGTCATAAGCTGATGGAGAATAGGTTTAGGTTGGAGATCAGAAGGCAATATTTTACAGTTAGGGTGGCCAAAATCTGGAACCAACTTCCCAGGGAAGTGGTCCTCGCCTCTCTACCTTGGGCAAATTCAAGAGGAGGTTGGATGATCAGCTGTCTGGGGTCTTGCGAACCCAGCATTCATGCCTGCCTGTGGCAGGGGGTCAGGCTAGATGATCTGTTCAGGTCTCTCCTGACCCTAGCTACTATGAAACTGTGAAACTATGAAGTTCTCTTTGACTCATTTCCCCAGCCGCAAGAAGGATAATGATGGTGTCTTCCTACCACACAAAAAGTTGTGAGGATATACCCTGAGAGGATGCTTAGTAGTCTAATCTATATAGCAGCTTCCACAGATAGGCTGTTTTCCTTATTCACTGGATAAAAGTTTGATCGATCTATACAGCAATCCATAAAGCAGATACAAGAAAATGTCCAATTTCCATAAAACCCGGATTTGAACAATCTATTTGATTATTCCCCTAGAGCATGCTCTTTTTGACACAAGCATTTAGAATCATGGAAATGTAGAGTGAGACCTCAGTGGGTTATCTGGTCCAACACTTTGCTCAAGACAGGATCATCCCTATCTAAACTATTCTAGACAAGTGTATGTCCAATTCTTAACATCTTTGGGGACACCCTTCACACACAACTACCAGATGTAACACCCAACACCAAAAACTCCCTTTAACTTGCCACAGGTAAAGGAAGAGGATGGAAGCATTGAAAATGTCCTACCACTATAATGACAGGACATAATTTGTTAAAATGGGCTCAAAAGATTCAAGATGGTCACAACGAATTAAGGGCAGAAAAACAAGGAACCCAAACAGAAACCCTATTAATACTGTTTCTGAGACGTTCCTACTTATATTGAGCCATGCTCTTTTACAATATTCTGAACTCCCCTCTCCCTTTAAAAAAGAGCTTGTTCCAGTGTTTGACCACTCTCATAGGATATATTTAAAGGGTTTTATTACTTTCTATTTTGTAATTCTGGGGGAGGGTTCAATATGGCAAATGTAGGAACTCTTGGTGAATGAGAACCTGTGAGCACAGGGGCCTGGACCCAATAGACTAGGATCCTGGCCTTTTCACTTCCTCTGATCCTATGAAAGGGGAGACCTGCACTGCTGCACTTGACTGTGGTAGAGCTTACAGTGAATGATCTTGAGAGTTGTGTTGCCAAGAGTCATGTTTGGCACATGTTCAAGAAATAATTAATTGGGAATTACTGAAATATTTACCGCTTCTTGGAAATCGTATCTGCAATTCCTTCCCTCAGTATCTTCTCATTTGGATAAATAACATGTTGTTGTTTGCTTGCTAGATGAAAATGAGTGTTCCAACCCTAATGCTTGTGGCTCTGCATCTTGCTACAACACACTCGGAAGCTACAAGTGTGCGTGTCCATCTGGATTTTCCTATGACCAGTTCTCCAGTGCATGCCATGATGTGAATGAGTGTTCCTCTACTAAGAACCCCTGCAATTATGGTTGTTCCAATACAGAAGGTGGCTATCTCTGTGGCTGTCCACCTGGATATTACAGAGTTGGACAAGGGTGAGCTTTCTCCTCCACACATTCTACATTGATGATAATTATAGAGCAGTGGTTCCCAACCTTTTTTTGCCATGACCTGCTGCTGGGAGAGCAGTGTGGCATGGCTCGTCCTTTGTGTGCGGCACTGCCGGCATTGCTCCTGCAACCCTTATTTGGGTCATGACCCGAGGCTGTTATAGAGCAATAAGTTATATACCCTTAGGAAACACGAGCTGCCCAAATAAGGTTTACAGAAAACTCTGTCTGTACCAAAACTAGGGTTAGAATACTAGAAGTCTCTAACCTTTGCATACTACTGCGTGTGGCATGATGGTAGACTCCACAAGGCCAGCGGTCTGGCCAGCTATGTTGGCCTAACCTCTCAGACAGGGGTCATGCAGCAGGCCAATAGAGCTGCAGAAATGAGTGGTGTCCTGATGGATTAGGGAGAGGCTCGCAGCTATGTATGTGTGTTGTGCACAAGAATAAAGAATTGGCTCAGTTTAGCATAAGAACAAGAAAGTATGAATCTGTCTACATTCAGTGCAGAAAACCATCATTTTAAATCTAGCATGTGACCCAAATTAAATAAAATTGTATTTCCCTTTTTGCTTGTCAGCACAGTGTGCATTTAAAACTCACCTCTAAGTGTAATCCTCAGATAATATTATATATGAAAGGTGTAATCTGTGCTATGGTTAAGGGCTCAACCCAAAAATAAAGCAAAAAAAAAGGAAGTAATTCAAAATAGAAGAGTTTCCTTGTTTCCAATAGGGGTTAGAATTCAAGAGGAAAATTGGCTTCCCAAGGAACTGTTCTGTTCATTGTTCTGTGTATTGAGGATTACCAGGGATAATTACAGTCCTAATACATAACCACCCTTTTATTTAGTATGTTGCACTGTACAGAACAATGAAATACAATAAATTCATAGTTTTATGGGGTAATAGTGCTATGAGTTGTGTTCTCACTTCTAAGTGAAAAAGAGATTAAACTGAGGTAAAATGAAAAGGTTTTTTTGAGGTTGACCAGTTTGAAAAATGGGTCGCTAATCTGGTGATCATTGTTCAACAGCCATTGCGTCTCAGGGATGGGATTTAACAAAGGCCAGTACCTGCCTTTGGATGGAGATGTAGATGAAGAAAATGCCTTGTCTCCAGAAGCATGTTATGAGTGCAAACTGAATGGCTATTCAAAGAAAAATAGCAGGAGGAAAAGAAGTGTGAATGAAACTCAGCCTGCAGAGGTGAGTGAATACTGTAACAAACTACAGTTAGTTTGTATATGTGTTCACAGGCTGTCATACTCTATGATTTTGGCAGAAGAAAAGGGTGGAGTTCTGTCGGTCACTGTGAAGGATCATGTAGCCATGGGGTTTTTACATGATGAAAGGCTTTCAAACCTGAGTGGCATGAGGACAATCATATTGCAGTGGAATTACTAACTGACATTAGAGAACAATGCTTCTTTCTGAATAAGGCTCAATATCTTCCTGTTACTTCGATGCATATGTTTGAAGGGAGTGAGCCAATACTGGCATGTGTGTTGGGGGGAAACGTATAATTGGCTCCCACCACCAAGTGCGTTTAGAAGAATTCCCATTGTAGTCGTTTTTTGTTAAAGCTGCTAGAAGCCTTAAGGCATATGTACACCTATTAGGCTATGTAGCTTTAGTCTGGGAGACTTTACACGGCTCATTAGTCTGTGTATTGCTGAAGTGTTTCTACCTCGCTTTGCTGCACAGTGCTGTAAGACTGTGTTATCTGCATTACAGGATGTTGTTTTATGGCAGTAACCCAACTGCTGAAAGTTGTAATAAGGGGAAAGCTATTGTCGGGGTTAAAGGAAGGCAGCGGCCAAAAGATATAAATCATCTCACAGTTTTAAAAGGGCTCTGAGTGAAGATGAAAATGGATATGGAAAAGAGATCCTGCTTCGTACTAAATGTACATATTGTAGTATTGACAACATTTCTTACACCTGCCAACTAAGCAACTCTTCAGGCAGAACACCACAATGGCACATTAGTTATCTGATATTAAAATGGAATTTGGGATTCCCGCAGTGTGGACTGCAAAAGGCTATGTCACTCCCACAGTATGCGAGTGACTCTCCTCCATATGTGAACAGGATAGCTGAGTTCATGGTGTTCTGTTCTGTAGCATATCATTCCCAAAACTCGTGCATTAATTGGCTTTGGAAGGCAATTTCTTGAGAGATTTGCATGCTTACCCTCCCTTCTCTTTTATGTTGAAAGCTGGTATTAAATACCAAAAAGCAGAGGGGGGGAGGGGAAGGGACAGGAGGACCATGTGATTGACTAAGGTTTAGGTTTGAACTGAAACCAATGTTTTGTCCATCTTCTAGAAAGGGAAAACCAAAAAAAAAGTTGGGGGGTGGCACCTAAACCAAATATGCCCAATGTGGTCTCCAACTATTTTACGTAGCGTCATTCACAAAATGGAGGAGGTGGTAATACCCTCCCACCCAGTAGCTTAGTGCTTAAAGCACTCAGGATGTGAGAAACCCAGATTCATTTGCAGTCTTCTCCTTGAAATGATTTGAACATATATCTTCTAGGAGAGGACTTGCCAGGCTGTAGGTCCTTTGGGTCAATGCACTCCCATTCTTCCCTTCTGGAGCCGTTACATTTGTGCAAGATATGGAAATGTTCATTGAGCTGGAGAGAGTGAAAGCGACTCTCCCTGCCTGCCAATGGAAAGCCCTAGGCTCTATTCCCTGCCCTTGTAAATGCTCATTTATCTGAGGTGAAAAAGCATGACAGGAGATAGTGAGAGCAAATTCCTTTTCCCTCAGCACACATTTGTGGTAAGGGCACTCTTGGGGCAGGAGTGGTGGAGGTGTGGGGGGGAGACATTTTATCAGCCTAATTTGTCCAACAGTTTTAGGACGAATTAACCTACATTTATGATGGATTTGCCAAAAGTTTGCTGAGTATTAGAGGAGAAACTTTTGTGCATGTGTCTGGAGATAAAAGCATATCATTGCTACATGCAGCCATGGCAGGAAGATGGAGGAAAGGGTACATTTCCTTATTTGTCACTTGAAAACAGTAACATGCCCAAGAAGCAAAGCAGCTTTGATACTTTTAATCATATACAAGCACATGTTATTTTGTCAGTGCATACCCAAGGTTACAGCTCAGCACTTCGCTCTTACCACTGTGGTAAATTTACATCATTTACTGTTTTCAGGATTATTTAGTAACCTAAAGAAAAGAGGACCCTGCAACTAGGATTAAAAGAAAAATATCTAGACCTATGCACTTTTGACTGCAAAATATAAGAGCACTTTGCAAAGAGAAGTTTTCAAAGTAAAGTAAAAAAATCCATCCGATGAAATAGTTAATTTCTCATTTAATTCAGTGCTCCCTATTATTATTACAATATCTAGTTAATGTCAGGCAAGAGCTATTACAAGTCATTGTTGCCTAGTGCTATTAGGTCTGTGTGAAATCCCTAGTTTCATTTGGAAATATTCACAGCAAGTACACACCCCATGGAAAAAAAAATCTTGAGGGTCAACTGGCAGCGTGCCTGAGATTTAATCACAACTTGTCCCAATGCCTCCAGACACCAACAATTTGCCTTATTGTGCTGAATGTTTCATCTCCAGCACACAAAATATAGTAGAATAGGGCCATCCACTTCCCACCTTTACAAATGCACATCAACCCTGACAGCAGAAATTCTCATACGCAGGAGAGAGAGACCGTATTTACTTACAAAAAAGGCATAGTCCTTTCTTAACTTTTTTTCTTTAGAGGCATCTGTAAAAGCTTGTGTGTTGTCAAAACAAAACTTTAGGTCATTGTGTCCATTTTTGCTTACATATGTTCACATCGGAGACTAATGTCCGGAGTGGATCCAAACAGGTTTGTTTTACAAAGAAATTTACCTTTTTCAGCTGATTTGCCACAAGTGTAGTGGTTTTCTTTCCTTCATTGCTCTTACCATGAGATGCTGAACCTAGTATCTTTTGAAACCAGGCTCATAGACTGTCCATGAAGAGTGGTCTACCTACATTTTCAGAGAACTTCCAGCACATCACAGTGGCACAGGGTCCTATTTTTCATCTATAATATTTACACTGAAGTATAATTAGGTCATTTGAACAGTTAGAAGAGACTGGACCTCATGTTTCTTTCCTCCACAGTTAAACTTGTGCCTTTTCTCCACATGGACTTTTTTTGCAAGCATAAAATTATGTAAACTCTGAGGAAGGATTGAAATATGAACCCTCTGTAGACTTGATGCTGTAACTTTAATTATCCTGTTAAGGCTGAGTGAGAAGCCCTAAAGATTTACAGGGTGTGTGATGTGGAACAGAGTAGTTCTCCCAGCTGGAAAGGATATACAATGCCTTCTTTCACAGCTGTAGTTTGAGAGAAGGTCAGAAACTGTTACTAATCCAACTCATTAGCTTTCATTGCTGGAGGAATAATAGAGTATGTCTCTCTAAAGGTCCTTTTTCTCCTCTTTCACCTCAGATTGAACAGATTAGCTTGGAAAGTTTAGACATTGACACTCCTCTGAAGATGAGGTTCAACAACTCTGGGCTTGGCAACAAACACCACATCCTGGAACTCATGCCAGCCATAGAACCCCTTACCAATCACGTCCGCTATGTCATCTCCCAAGGCAATGATGATGGCATCTTCCGAATCCATCAGCGGGATGGACTCAGTTTCCTGCATATGACCAAGAAAAGATCTGTACCTGGCACTTACACACTGGAAATCGTTAGTGTTGCTCTATACAAGAAGAAGGAGCTCAAGAAACTGGAAGACCAGAATGAGGATAACTACCTCCTAGGAGAACTTGGTGAAGCTCTCAAAATGAGGCTGTGGATTGAATTCTATTAGCTGTCTTCCAGACTTAGTCCAGTTCTTCAGTCACTTCCGTTCATCTATTTATCCACCTGAGCATGTCTATTTTTCAAAGCTTTAAGCAGTCAATGACTTGACTTTTAAAAGAAAAAATAAAAAAGTGGGAGGGGATGGGGGGTGGGGGGAGAAAGAAAAGAAAAAGACCTCTCTATCTTTCCATCCTGCCAAGACTGCAGAATGACCCTACAGGAGGGGCAACTTTGACTCTGCCATGGCCAAATGCTTGATTACAATGGCAACCATGGTTACTGTATCTTTTATATAACCTCAGTTTAAAGTGTATTAAAAAAAAAGCCTAAAGTTCAAGAGGTCAACATATGGCACTAAATGGCACAAAATGTGAGCTATTTTTTTCTGTTAGCAGTCTATAACACTTTAGGTATTTTGCTATAGTTCCTAATTAAAAATATAGATGTTTATTTATTTTTAATGCAGTAATATATGGAGAAATTAACAAATTATGTAAGCAAAAAGGGAAACGTGCTTGTTTTTCTTTAGATTTATAAATTTGAGCTATTACATTTTAGAGTTACTTTCTTAAAAAAAAAAAATTCCAGTAGATTTGAAAGGTTTCCTTTTGTTTTTGTGCCAGTCGTCCAAATAGCATAGGGATATTTTTTAAAATATCACAGATCTGAAAGAGCACTAATACATCCTCTAGATATTCTGAAGTGCTCTTCAAAACTATGACTATTCAAAATATGTCTTAAATGAACTGTAATTACAACATTAGTCTCTGTAAAGAGGATATTTCACTGCAGGTCACTAGGACTTTATTCTGTATCAGCTATATCAAATAATGGAAGCTGAAGCACAACCACTGTAGCAAAATACCTTGACTGCTTGTAATACCATTAGCATTGCAGACCAAACCGTACTGTATTTCCTTCTGATAACCTCAAGGAACCACATGTGCTACCACAACACCTCATTCTCACAAAAGGTGCTCTACATACTTGCATTACTGTAGGCAGCTGAAGAAAAGAGTCTTTCTTTGAAGGGAACACCTGATGTATCATACTATTTGGTGCTGGCTTGGATTAATAGTCCATTTACTAACGTTGAGCTGTTTCAGGACTGCCATATGTGCAAGCTAATTATGCAGTGCAGACAAGGGAAATGTGTATTTGAAATCAATTTGTTAGAACTTACATTAATACTGTAGTTATACACCGTATGCCTCATTTTATCATAGCTTATTTTGTAAGAAAGATGTTTGTACAATGAGTTGACATTTAGTTTACCGTAGTAATTTTTTTTAATGTTGTACCATATTATGTGTTAAATGTATGTCTCCAATGGTGCTTTTTTGACAGCTGGTGCCTGTACCTAGTCATGTAACAGAACTTCATATGTGAAACAGCCAAAGAACATGCCAACTCCAGGGTTTTTTTTTTCCAGTTGTATACCGGTGCTGACCAAAGATTACTAACAAGTGATCACTTTTTTATTATTATTATTTTGTTCAGTTTGGGTGTTTTTTCTGGGGAGGGGACCATTGTAAATTTTTAATCAAATATTTGTGAGAAAAAAATGTTTTGTTTGTAGGTCTGTATCAATATGACAACACTTTTCTTGCAATAAAGCTTATTTTGGGGTAGGTTTTTTTCTTGATTTGCCTGTGTATTTCAAACAATGTATATACTAACCCCCATTTGCATTCTCCAGTGGCACTACTAGGTTAATAAGTAATGCTGAGCTATATGTTTCTTCCACTAGGGAGATACTGCCCCATTATGCAGGAAGGTTTTTTGGAAATCTGTACCCAACTTGGTTTTGCAGAATGTCTCCTTTAAGAATGCTATAGATTACCCTGAAGTCCTTACTATGGACTGTAAAACGTGCATTGCCTTGCTACTGCATATTGGATTTAATGTGGGGGTTTATTTCAAATAATGCTATCCAAAACTGTATGTGTTGCTGTTGTTGCTATGACAGAAGAACAGAGAGGAGGATAGAGCGCTGGGCCAAGAATCAGAAAACCCAGATTCCCTGTTCTTTCTGTATCTTGTACTTTTAGCATTGGTAAGGCACTTGAACTCTGACCTGCAGAGTTCACTTTTTCTGTAATATACAAATTAGGGAAAAACAGAGAAGCCCTTTGGAAGAACCACCCCTACTTGCTATTCTTAGAGAAAAATTAGTTGTACAGCTTGACTTTTTACCTCATCATGATTATTTCTACAGTAGGGTGTCTAATTGAATTGTATGCAGCAGGTTTCCATTGGTATACAAAATCTGGTCATTTTTTTTTACCAATGGTACTACCTTTTTAACACAGGAAAATGATTTATTAATTTAAAAATACACAGTGAAATACCACTGTACTCTACCAAATAAACCAACATTAACATTAGAAAAAATCATATTTTCAAGTGTCAGTATTCATGTTATTTACATGCTAAGTAAAAGTCATGACAAGCTTTTAAGGAACTGTGCACTTGCATTAAACTCTAAGGGGAGATAAAAAACCCAGAAGTATGGAATTATGAGTGTTCTCAATGTTACCCTTTGACAATGAGGAATTAGCTGCAAAGAATGATTTGAGTTATTTGCCTTGGGGTATTCTTTCCTAAAATGTACGTGTGTGTTTAGATTCATCTGGCATGTGTTAGTGCTGCAATTTAAGTATTACAGTATGAAATTACATGGAACCAAAGTTATTTGACACTAGCCTACGATACTGTCATGAAAGGTTCATTAAGGTTTAAATCTGCTCCTGAGTAAAATGATTGAAATATATAGCAGTAATCCTAAAAGTCCTTCTGAGGCCTTGCAAGTGTATCTGGTATTGCAGTGATATTACCATTTTTTTTATCAGACAGTTTCCAAGAAAATTAGTCATTTTCCTATCTGGGAATACTCCAGGAAGTGCTCATTACAGTGACAGCCAACAGAGTGAACTGAGTAGAATGATTATCTTTTGCCAATGATTGCTACCGTTATTTGCTTTCCATTTTCAGATGTTGGTTAACAATCCCTCAGAGGCTACAGCATTTAAGTATTAGTGTATTTTATAAAGTCTAAACATATAGAGATGCTTACATAGACCACGAACATTTTTTGGTCTATTTAATAGGCTAAAAGAGTAAGTATATTTTGCAAAGCCATCAGCTAAATAGGTTTTAATGACTGGGCCTTCAAAACCTTTTCCCTACTACAGTATCTGAGCTCAACATACCTGTGAAAATCTTGTAGCAAATCCCCCAACATAACTGAAGATGTAGTTGACAAAGTTAAACCTTATCTCTGTTACTGGCAATTCTATATTCTCATTTGGGCTAGGGACATAAGTTACACATAAACCAGTTTAAGTGATCAGAAACTGGTTTAAACCTGTAATGGAACCAAAGTTCAATAAACAAACCACTTTCAAAAGGCTGAAACTGGTTTAAGATAAACCTAGTTGCATGTAGTATCAGACTTAACTGATTTAGGTCAAACTGGTTTATGAAACTTCTGTCCCAGGTCCTTCCTGGGTTCAAGTTAAGTCAGTCCCCCAGCATCCCAGAATGCTTTGCAGCCCTGGGCTGGGCTGGGCTGTCTACTGTAGCAGAGCAAGTTTGACCCCACCCCTCTGCATGCTAGCCAGAGCACTATTGCTGCTCGAGTTGACTGAGAAGGGGGTGAGGGTGGGAAACCTGGCCCCAGACCACAGCCTCTTACAGGCTTTTCCCCAACTCACTGCTAGAAGAGAGGACAGGGGTGTGGCCAGACCCTGGGCCAGGCCAGCAGGATGAGGTGCAGGGCAGAGGGGGCCAGATGCCAGCCAGGCCCAGGCCCAGGCAGAGGGGAGGGAGAGGAGTTTAAACCCCCTCCTCCAGCCCGCCTGCCTGTTTTTATCTTGTTTGCCCCACCAGCAGAGGGAGATGGGAACATGGCCAGATGCTATCCCAAAGCCAGCTTTTCTGAGGGAGTTTTGAGTCGAAAAAGTCTGAAGACTACTGGCATAGATGGTACTGAAGGGCTTCTGGGCATACTTGGAAGCAGACATTTAAGCGACTAGAAACCCACTAGCAAAAATAGGTGGCTCAGGACAACTCTTGAGAAATGCAATATAGAACTTAAGTCCCTGATATAGGAATTAATTAAGTAAAACTTGACCAGTTAGGGCCTTGTTACACATTAATTTAGGCAGCTCCTGGCACTCTTAGCCCCTGGATTGTTCATACATTAACACCTGAACCTAGTATTAAGTATTCTTTAGGTGGCTTTAAATTATGCCATTCCAGCCTATGCTTATCTTCAATCTGTGTTATCCAGCTCGTGTTACGCTACACGTAGCCGATCTAGACTCAAGTGTAAACAAACAGCCCACCTACCTCTCCACCCCTGCTGGCCCAGATCTGGACCACTGCCCTTCCCCTCCCCTCAGATCTCCACTCACTGCCTCCCTTGACTCCCCCTCCGCATTTGTGGCTGCCTGCACGGTCTGTCCCAGCAGCTCTCTGGGCTGGGCTCAGCCCAGAGCAGAGAAGCAGCCTGGCAGCAGTGGCAGTGAGGTCAGACAGGCAGATTAACCCTTCCATATCTGCTGCCCCCCTGGGACAGACAGCACAGGCGGTCACAAGTAATCAGAGGGCAGTGAGAGGGAGAGAGCCCAGGGGGCAGGGGGGAGCCCTAGGGATGCAGGTGAACCAGAGGAGCTCAAGGGAGTAATGGGGAAGCCTGGAAGGGAGAGGGCAGGGGCAGGATTCTTACCTTTCAGCCCTCCAGGCTACTCCAAACTCACGCTAGCACTAGACACCCATCACCATGTGAGCAGCTCATGGTGTGACGTAATAAGGCTCTAAGATGCATAAAAAGACTTGGCCCTCAAATTAAAATTCTGAACTTTAGTAGCCTGCTCCCACCAAGAAGAAAACACATAAAACAAACTATGAAAACACACTATTGTACACTCTTGGAACAAACTTTGTCCCTCACGACTGACAAAGATTTTATACTCTCTGTGGGTGCATCTACATGAGACAGGAAAATTAACTGATGAACTGTAACTGAGAAGACTTGCTAATAATAGGAGCTAACAAAGGCTCTGAAGCTCTATTAGGTGCTTACGTTTGGACCAGTGCAGCAAGCTAGCCCCCTAGGCTGCATCCACACATGGTGTGGACATTTGGTTCCCTGGAAACAACTAGCAGCGGCACACCTCAGACAGCCGCTAGTTGTCCCTGGGGAACACCTGTGCCACGTGCCCTCTGGTGTGCAACAAGTTACCTGGGGTGGGGGTAGGAGAAGCTGGGGCCAGCACTGGACTGGCCCCAGCAGCCTTACCTGGGGTCCTGGGGCCCTCCCAGGGCTGCAGCAGTGGTGACTGCCACGCGGAGCCTGACCAGCAGTCACAGCGCAGCTATGGGTGGCCCAGCTCCACTTTTGAGTGGCGTGCACTGCCAGTGTGTATGCCAGTGTGTGTGTGCTGCTCTCCTTTTATTCTCCGTGGGGTTTTTTTAATCCCTGGATATCCAGAGGTTAAAAAAAAAAAACCCTCCATGCTGCTCCCTTGCAGTGTGGGGAACAACTGAATGTGTAATTTGTGGCACAGACTGCACGGTCACACTTGTCTGGACATGGCCTGAGTGCTGCATGCATGTCCTTGAGGTCTGCAGTACTTGGAATAAATACATTCCAAGTTAGACCAAAAACCAGGAGCCTGCACATCTGTTCTATATTTAGTTTTCTTCCTTTCCCATTCAATTCCTAAGCACCCTGTTGAATTGGGAGGATGGGCTCAGGCTGATGCATAAATCTTTAACCACTGAAAACTGCGTTTACTTCTATAAGAACTCCAAGAAACTCTACAGAATGGCTTCCGCACTCTCCTTGTCCTACAGTCCAGTCCTAATTGAAGTCATATTTCCCCTGCTACTTTACTGGTTTGACCCTACTTTTTCAGGACAAACAGATGTGAAGAGATTTTGATTAACAAAACCATATTTGGCACCATGTTTTCAAACATACTTGGAGCTCAATACTACATCACTGAAGTCAACAGGATCTTTGCCATTGTCTTACATGGGCTTTGGCTCTGTCTCCTGGTAGTGTTCTCTAGATCTCATGAAAAGTTCATTGCTCCTCTGAATACACACACAATATGCAGACATAGAGGGCACATCTACACATTTATTAATGCTTTATTAGGCTATTAGCACGGTTTTTGCCATGACGCTACTGTACAGTGTTATTAGGCTAATGCACAGTAAGCGTCTCATGTAGATGTGCCCACAGGGAGTATAAAGCAGAGTTTCAGCATGATCCTTTTCAACATCAGCTATTGCCAATTTGCAAGCTTTAAGCCTCTGCTGCATCCGGCTCTTACAAGGCTGTTCAATTTTACCAAAACTTTGGTATACTAAAAATACTTTAGCTAGTGGAAAATGCAAATGTTTCCATGAACTCCTAGAACAGTAATTTACACTGGAGAATGGATATTTTATTAACAGCTCAAAGCAGTGGTGCTCAACCTGCTAGTCCCATAAACTGGATGAGTGGTATGGGATCCTGCGGGCACCAGCTAGATCCTGCAGGTCTGATCCAGCATGCGGCTGGTGCACCAGATCTGGCTACAACAAAACCTCATGCGTTGGCCCAGCCCTGAATGCCAGATATAACTGCAAAATGACCCCATCTATCAGATCCAGCTGCAGCCAGCCCAGCCCTACATGTGAGGCCATGTCATCAGGCCCACAGTGCAACACCTCCCAAACCCAGAACAGTGGTAGTGCCAATCGTTCTGCAAGCTGCTGCAATCAGTGCTGCCACCGCTTCTCTAGCACCACATTTCTGGATGCATTGAGAGTCCTGTGGGTGGATGACGTGGCCCTGTAGGCCAGTTTTCCCCATGGCCAGAAGTTGAGCACCATTGGCTTAAAGTGCAATATCAGCATAAGATGCAATAATTTTTTAGTCAACAGTCAGGTCAAATCTGGATGCCAGGGACAAAACCAGAGGTGTGTACAGGGAGTTCCAGGCTCTCAGTTCTCTGTTCATGCAATGGGAAAGCGGTCTGCTAATGAAATTTAATCAAAATATGCATATACACAGAATAAACTGCAAAATTTAGGCACAGAAACAATTAGTAACAAAATATTCAGATTTTACTTCTTCCCGCATATAAAAACCAGTAGTTCAGCCTTGTACCAAAGTACTGGTTCACACTTGGATGAAGAATCTTTAAAATATTCTGAGACTGGGCTTTGTTGGTTGCCCCCTCCTCCACTTTCTGCTACATGTGTCATGCTGTTTTTGGCACTGGCTGTGCCAATGCTCCTGTGGGGACTGAAGCCACAGGTTTGTGCCTACAGGGTCTTGTCCGTCCACTCAGGGTCAGATCAATCACCATATTTGGGGTCAGGAAGGAATTTTACCCCATGATCAGACTGGTATGGGCTATGGGGGTTTTTTTCTATCAGGACTTCTGTTGCTTACTGTCTTGAATTTATGTCACCTGTTTAAGTCATAACAGATTTTTTTTTTTGACAAGAGACTCTGAAATAGCAAGCAAACCCCTCACTTTCTCTCATAAATGCAACTAACGTGTTACTCATCCTGTTCATCTGCTTGTGTTTTGTGTTTGTTGCTAAAGGATATACCAAAAATAAGTGGAAAGGCTAAAGTTAACCTGACAGGCTTAAGTGAATTAATTACATTTCAGAATGTAAAGTGGACATTTTCCAACAGAAAACCATTAACCTGCTCTGCGTACATAAAGGGCCGGATCCTGTACTACTGACATCAATGAAAGTTTTGGCATTAACATCAACAAAGAGAGAGGCTTGTTGTTTTGTGGTTGTTGGGTTTTTTTGGAAAGTGTCATGAAAGTTTAGGATCTAACTATCTTTCCCAGGTGATTGCTGCTGTATGTGAATTTGCTTAATGGACGCCAGGAATGAGGAGTACAGCATGAAGAGACCAGACACTCTGATCAGAAAATCAATAAGTCAATTTAACAGCATTGGAGGTAGTGTTGGAAAAGGTAGGGAGGATAGTAACCAAAATGATCAGGGGTATAGAGCAGTTGACATACCAAGAGAGACTGAAAAAGGCTAGGGCTCTTCAGTCTGGAAAGGAGAAAGCTGAGGAGGGATATGATTGAGATCTATAAAAGTCATGAAAAGGTATGGACAAAGAACAGGAAACTTATTCTCCAAGTCCTAGAATACCAGAACTAGGGGGCACCCACTGAAATTAGTAGGAGACAGATGTAAAACTAACAAGATAAAGTACTTTTTTATGCAACACAGGCAACTTGTAGAATTCATGGCCACAGGAGGTGGTAAAAGCAGACAGCATAGCCAGATTCAAAAAAGGGATTGACACATTGGGATGGTAGCTATGAATCGCATCATCCAAGGCTGCATCCAGACGTTGTAACAAACTAGGACAACAAAAAGATCCCAAAGATGGACATGACCATCCTGTTTGAGAACTTGTGGCAGGCTTTAACCAAAGCCCAGGAGCTAAAGCTATCCAAATAGAGGCCACTGACTGATACACTGTGGGGGAAGGAGTATGATATGATGGTGCAGAGGCTGATCACTGGAGCACTTGGAGCATGGGATGGCAAACAATGAAACATCCTGCAAGCCTGCAGAGTACCCATCTGCTCCTCAAAACTGATAAGGCACTTCATGGCATCTGCTACCATCCCATGGTCAAGGGACATCTTCATTGAGCACATCACAGGCCATCACCAACACGAAGACAGCTAGCCAAGAGAACCTGCCAGAAGCAAGGCCCAAGGGACAGCCTGAAACCCCACCCACAGAGAGACTGGTTAATGGCCTTGAACATTTCCTACCCTCACAACTTTCTACCCCACATACCAAAACCATTGTCTGAGAATGTCTTACAACTTGTCAACTCCACCAATACAGTTACCGTGTGTAGAGTCTTGTCTCTCTTCTTTCAATACCGTTGCACTGAAACTTCCTCTCTGCTTTACCTCCAGGACAGGAACCCTCAGAATTATCTACTATGCTGAGGGGGACACTTTTGCTTTGCAAAAATGCTTTCTGTAAAAAACAAAAAAACCCCCAAAAAACAAAAAAGCATTTAAAAAAAAAAACACAAGCATTTTGCCCTTCAAAATTTATAACTTAATACTGTCAAATCCCGAGGTACCAGTTATTTCAGTTAATTGTTTCCCTAATGACCTAATGGGTGCTTTCCTTTCATCAACTTTGTCTGCTAGGTCACACGATGCATTTCTTTTTTGTCACTGAA
>NW_005841966.1:3329487-3334797 GCF_000455745.1 Alligator sinensis | reverse complement strand
TACAAGTTCTATATATGTCTTTCTCTCGCTCAGTATTTGCTTTATGGTGAAAGTAATAACTACAGTTTACATCATCTATGCCTACTTAAACTTACAGTCATTCCCCCATTTTTGGAGGGGAGGGGAGTTTATAAAAGTATAATTTTTAAGTTTCCCAGTTCATCTTCATGAATCCTGGCATCAGTTTTTATTGCCTTCATATCTTTATACTGGCAGTGATGAGAACAGAGCATAATTATAGCGGCGCCATTCCTACCGCAACAGTCAAATGTCTGTCAGTGTTTCCAATGTAAAATCCTATATTCAGAGCCTTGTACTGCAGCTGTAAAAACTCTCTGCAGCAAGTAAGTATATAAGACTGTTGTGGAGGAGGGTACATGGGAAGGAGGTTCTTTCCCCCATTAGGGGAGTTTGAACATTGTAAAGTTTAAACAGCTCTAATTTTTTTTTTAATTTGTCTGTTTAACATGAATATATAAAGAACAGAAATATATCAAGAACAATTAAAATATGTAACTGGTTTCTAGTGTATCTTAATCCTTGTTTTTTTCCTTTGGAAGCAGCACTAACAAAGTTTTCTTTAAACGGTCAACATGATACTGTTTCTGGATCAGCCACTGCTGGTGCACAGTATGGTTTCTCCAACCAACGCTCCAAAATAATTTTGCAGACCACCTACCATGTCAATAACTCATGATGCTGCTAAAAATATTGCTAGAGTTCTGAGGGCTCTGTTTGGGTGTGCAAGACAACTTATTATATCCTTTTACAAAAAAAAAAAAAGTTTAAAGCTATAATAAGGAAACTAAAAAAAACCTAATATTCAGTGTCTGGATTTAACCGAGACATTCTGGAACATTTAGAGTTACAGATCACAATGCAATTTTCAATGTACATCATTAGCTGCACAGCAACCCACTAGACTAACAATACCTAAACTCAATTCAGTCTTGAGAAATTTGAATTTTAGGCTAAGTTCATTAGCTGGAACTTCTGCTGCTCCAGCTCTGTGGTCACTAGCCTGATAAACGTAGGTAGTACTGACAGTCGGACAAACCAGACAAATGCAGACAAGTTGCTAGAAAGCAGCATGCTTCCTGACACACCCACTCACTTTATAGGGAGAGACCTTTTTAAGCCATTCACTGGATTCCAAGTTAAAGAACACAAGGCATTCTGAGCTGCTTGACTTCAGTGTTTCTGTAACTCAGGGAAATCTTCTCAATGTGCTTTTGTGAACTAAATGTTTAGGAGAGATCCAAGATCAACGATTACTCAGTATCAACAGCTCATTGAGTTGAACTTCAGGGGGCAGTCTCCTCATCTGGGACCTCCACTGGTATTGGTACATGGTGATGCAGAGTGCACCAGACAACCGGTTAGCCAAATAGAATGACATTCTTGTATGTCTGTTAGCCACACGATGCAAAGAAATGCTGTTTCTCAACATCCCACAGAACATTAAGATCCATTCAATTTTAGTTCTGCTGGGTTTTTGGCCAAAAAAAAAGGAACTGCCCTCAAATCCAATTTATAAGCCAGGATGAAGGCAAAGAAGAGTTTTTGAAAGGAAACTTGATTGCTATAAATCATTTTTCAGCTGGTGAGAGTACAAAAGGAAATTTTATAAATGTGCCCACTTCAAAATAAGAGACTTTGAGGAATATGGAGCTAACCACAGATGAATCCCATTTCCTTTTGAATAAAATAGGTTACATCTACCACTTCCTCAGGGTAGATTCCTTTCGTAGGATGGGAACCAACACTTGCTGCATGAAACACTGAAAACAGTGGTAGGTTATGCTAGCAACAATCATATTATTGATTCAAATTCAACATACTTTATAGTTTCCTCCTCGCTGAGAGGAACTGAAGAACATCCTCTAAGCGGCTAGAGAGACAGGAAAATAAACCCAAATAAGAGCCAGTTTGACTAATTGAAAAATGTTTCAAAAGCTGTTACCCTTGATCAGGGAGCATGCTCCTATGAGAGATGTTCCAGAAGACCAGGAAAAACAAACTGTAATAACCGATGCTTGAAAGGTGCATGGCCAAACCAAAAAATCCAAACAGGAATAACTCCTACAGAGTTGAAGCTAAGCTGAAAAAAAGGGAAACATGTATTTGCTTGTGGGACAAATGCCAGCACGAAGGAACTTAAAGGGCCCTTAAGTATGTATATACTCTAATTACGGCTAAAAGGAAGCCCTTGACAGAAAACATTATCTTTATTGACAATTGGCACCATAGTTGGAAGTTGCCAGAACACTGTCCCTGGAACAAAAGTTGGCAACCTACAGCCCACAGGCCAGATGCAGCCTGCTAAGCAGTTCCATCCAGCCCATGAAATCCGGATATCAGTACTGCAGTGGCGGGGCAATTTAGTAACATTGTGGCAGTGGAGAGATTCTAGAGCGTTCAGCGGTGACCAGGGTGCACGCACATCTGTAGCCATTCAGTGCTGGGGAGAAGCAGCAGCAATAGGGCACAAACACCACCCCACCTCAGACCAGGCTGCTTTATTTTGGCCTAATGCTCCCAAAAGGTTGCCAACTAAGGGTGCACCGATAGAGATCTTTTGGGCCAATACCGATGGCTGATTTTTAATGAGCCATATCAGCTGACACTTATCCACAATTGCTGATATGGAGCATAGAGAGCAGCATCTGACTGGTAAGTTTGTGGCGGTGGAAGGAGTAGAGGGAGGGAAGGGGTGTTGTGGGGGAAGGAGTGGGGCTGGGGCAGGGGCTAGGGCATGGGACAGAGCCACAAGGGGCTCATCTGGTGGGTGTAGGGGGGCTCCCACTGCTGCACGCACCCCGGGAAGGCTTGGAGGGGGAGCGTGCCCCCGGATGTGTATGTGGGGTGGGGATAGGCTGCCATTGCAGGCTGAGGCTGGGGTGGTGCTGAGCTCTTCCAAGTGCAGGGCTAGGCCAGGCTGTACTTCATAGATGTTAGGGTCGGAAGGGACCTCAATAGATCATCGAGTCCGATCCCCTGCATAAGCCCATTATTTCTTGTACCCCCTGGGGGCGCCTTGGTGAATAACTACTCACCAATTCCCTTCTGTGCCCCCGTGATGAACTTATAGGCAGCCACAAGGTTGCCTCTCAACCTTCTCTTGCGGAGGCTGAATAGATCCAGTTTCTCTAGTCTCTCCTCGTAGGGCTTGGACTGCAGGCCCTTAACCATACGAGTGGCCCTTCTCTGAACCCTCTCCAGGTTATCCGCATCCCTCTTGAAGTGCGGCGCCCAGAATTGCACGCAGTACTCCAACTGCGGTCTGACCAGCGCCCGATAGAGGAGAAGTATCACCTCCTTGGACCTATTCGTCATGCATCTGCTGATGCACGATAAAGTGCCATTGGCTTTTTTGATGGCTTCGTCACACTGCCGACTCATGTTCATCTTGGAGTCCAGTAGGACTCCAAGATCCCTTTCCACTTCCATGCCACCCAGCAGGTCATTCCCTAGGCTGTAGGTGTGCTGGACATTTTTCCTCCCTAGGTGCAGTACTTTGCATTTCTCCTTGTTGAACTGCATTCTGTTGTTTTCTGCCCACTTGTCCAACCTGTCCAGATCTGCTTGCAGCTGTTCCCTGCCCTCCAGCGTGTCCACATCTCCCCATAGCTTTGTGTCATCTGCAAACTTGGACAGGCGTCCAAGTACTTGTGGCAGGCGGCGTCAGGACGTCTCATCTGTCAGCATCCCCATGCTTAAAAATGGCGGCAGGAGCACATGGACTAAAGCTTGTTCAACCAGCTTTAGTTCAAGCGCCCTGCCACCATTTTTTATCACAGGGACACTGATGCACAAGACACAGGAGGCTGCTGGAGCTCAGTAACTGCCATGATCCAGCAGACTCAATTAATGGAGTCTGCTCCGACATGCTGGAATTCCTAACTGGTTCAGAGAGGTCTAAGCTTTTGTAGGTTAAACGTACTTCATCAGGTGCTAAGAATGTACTTGCAGAAACCAAAGCTAGTAAATACTTAATAAGAGGTGTAAATATTCAGCCCACACCCTTGCCCTATACCTTCTGGCTTTTGAATATTTTTCTAAGCACATGTAACGTGCAAGCATGACATTTATATAATATCCCTCATAAGAAATGAAGTAAAACCATAAAAGTATATACACTAATTAAATATTATACAGTAATTAACTCAAGGTGGAAGAGAGCATATTTCCACACCAAGAAAGATAGGAGATATAAATCCTTTTAGCCTTCCTCCTAGGAGTACTGCACCTGTGCTTCACCCACTCTGTCTCTTTCATTTCAATTTATTTTCCAGTTTCACTCTAAAATTACACTGCGCTCCAAAAATTACACTACATGGAAAGAGCTCATGAACCCTACACAGTTTGCTACATTTACCAGAATCCAAGTTGACTTTGAATTTAAGGCCCACCAATAATTAGCTTCTCTACATAGGAGAGTTATGAATTTATTATAATTTTCCAGGTATAGGATCTAATTATTGGAAGGTCATCTTTAAAAAAGTATCCTCCACTACTACAGTGCAAAAAACAGTAGAAGGGGAGCAGGCAGCTAGAGGGGGACAGGTGGCCTCCTTGTTCTTTACTGCCCCCACAACTTCTTCCCCCTGCACCCTGCCTGCCAGCTTCCCTGTGCCTGTTCCCCACAGCCTCTGCCCCCATCCCTACCCCCTTACTGTCAGACAGGGCTTCAGCTTCATTCCCCTCTGAATGAAATGGAAGTGCAGCCCCCGTCTGGACATTTGCAGTGTCTCAGAGCTGGAGCTGCACTGCTGCTGATTGCCCAGGCACAGGATGGAGTTTCCATGTGCTCCATGCCCAGGAAGGAATGGAGCTGTAGCCAGAGCTGGAGGCAAGACTGACACTAAAAGGCGGGGAGGTGCAGAGAGGTGGGGTTAGGTAGGGAAGGACAGAGGCTGCACAGGGGCAGGCGAGGGGTGGGGAGTGCAGGCAGCTGCTGTAGCTCTGACTCTGGCCTCGACCAAGGCTCAAGACTAGAGCCAGAGCCACAAAAGCCCCCTGCTCTTCCCACCTTGTACTCAAATCCAAGGTGAGGGGCTCATTCCTCTATGCTGAATGGGGCAAAAACACCATCTTGGATTCAAATAAATACAGTACCAATGAGATAAATGTGCATATAAAATGTGCATGCATGTGCACACGTATGAATTTCAGAAAGTAACAGCAATTTCAAATAAGACCATTTTGTGTGTAATGAGTGGGAAACTAGAAACTAGCAGGGAACACCGATGGTGGTACTGTCAAATGCACCCATAATTTACAACTAGGTAGAAAAGTGATGGGGTTCAG
>NW_005841966.1:3322135-3329467 GCF_000455745.1 Alligator sinensis | reverse complement strand
ACACAAAGTGGTATTATTTTTTCAATATTACTTTCTGAAACACTCATACACACACATGTATGTATGTAGGCTCATATACAGTTTTTGGCAGTTACATCTTTACTAGGGCTATGCAAAACAGCACCATTCTGCTTCGACTTCCGTTTTGACATTTCAATGGAACACTGCTTTGTTTTGAGTTTCGTTTAGTTTCGAAAGCGCTGCTCCGTTTAGTTTCGTCAAAACTGTTTTGACGTTTCACCCATAGGCTATAATGGGGAAGCACGAAACTGCCTGTAACTTTGTCATTCCTTGCCTGATTCAGATGAATCCTGCAGGGATGGTAGCCCCTTCTGAGGGCATGGAGTCTGCCAAGTTTCAAGGAGATGGGTGTAGAAGTTTCTGGGAAACTGCACCTCAAGGTGTTGACAAGTGAAACTCCTGTCACTTGTTGGCAACAGCAGCCTCCTGTCATCCTTCGAGCTCGAAACGCATCAAAATGAGACACCTGGCAAAATTTTGCACAGCCCTAATCTTTACATATACTTTTTCAATAAGGAAAATAACTTTGCCAATAATTATTTGCTAACTGACTATCACAGAATATTCTTGAATAATTTTCACATGAAGCACTACATTTACACAACAGAGATCACTTTTGTTGATAGTAACGGTTTCTGAGATCATCCAGAGTAACAATAATATGTAGGTTTCTTGCACTATTATGTACAGAAATGAGCTGATGATGATAAAAGTTGAAGTAATAGTCAAAATATGATATCAAGAATGATATTATCCAGATTTTTTTAAGGCAAAGGGTATATCCCTTAAAAAACAAAGTTAGGAAAAAACCATTCCCTTTAACTGGGGACTGGAAGTTGGGTTTGATTTTTGTTCCTGTTACAAATCACTTCATTTATAGACCTTACAGATGTAAAACAGATATAATTATACTCGGGGTGTTGCCAGCATTCATCTCTCATAGTGCATTGAGGCTCTGAGATAGGAAAAAATGATCTGTTACTGTTAAAAGCAGCTAAAATTAGATGCTTAGGGGGGAAAAAAGTAATTAGAGAAATGGTTAGAAAACTCAAGAGTAGTCATCTGAACAGACGAGTCACAAATACTTGTGCGCTGGTGCCGAATGTCTCTAACTTTCAAAACTGTTAGAAATCCACATATTGCTGATGCAGTAGCAAGAGAAAGTGGCTTTACTCTGTAGTATGACTGAAGGGTAGCAACTTGGGCAGCTGCCCCTTGTGCTAAAGCTGTTTAGGGCACAGAGCTACCCTGCGACTCTTCTGCTACAACTGTTTTATTCTGGGAAAGTAAAGCTCATCAACTGGAATGATGCCCCAAGGAACAGATGTATTCAAAGCTAGGAAGTAAAGTATAAATGAATACTAGAATGTTTTGTGTCTGAGATGAAATGAGTTTCATGTAGTGACCTATTTAATTTAGGGCCAGCCAACAGCTCAGTATAGGAAGACTCAAACCTCTGTTTTCTGGTTAGAGAGAGAGAACCCAGTTCTCAGAGTTATGAAGCACCCACAAATCCCATTAATTTTTCTAACATCCATCTTTTGGTACCTGCTGCAGGTTACAACCAAGACTTGAGTCCTATATGTTAAGCACTGTATGTATAGATAGGAAAAAAAGGTCCAGGACTGAAGACAAGGAAATCCTGAGAAGTCCAGGACTGAAGACAAGGTAAGAATTTAATTTACGATGAAATGGAACAGATATGGATAAAACACTTGAAGGAGTTTGACACCCAGCTGCCAAACCTTCAGAGTACTTCCAGTGACTTTAACTGTTTCTGAAAGGTTATTGCTACTAGTTGAAAGATAGGCAGAGATTTTAATGAATAAAGACTCTCAGAATTAACAACTCTCAATTGTGCAATACTGAGTAAAATGAAATTCTATACAAGGTTAGCCAAAATCCCATGGGAAAGCCACACTTCATTCTGTGGTTAGCCTTGATTTCATATATTAATACTGTGAACGGCTGTTGTCGGTTGACTTCATAAAATGTCATTTCCTCCGAGGTGCAGGCTTTTGTTGGCAGGGATTCTGTTTTCATCTGCTTTGATTTCTAGGTTACTGATGCTTAAATTACTATATTTCACCACAAGCAGAGATGCTTTACTTCAGGGTTGCGTAGTTGCACTTTATACACACATTTTGATTTTCACTCTACTGTTCACTGCAGACGAATTACATTAAATAGTCTAACACATTTATAAAACACATAAGCTTACATGAGATTATCAACTATGTTCTCCGACTCCCTCCCTTCACATAAAATAACTTTTAAAGCTGTATAAAAGAAAATATACTCAGTGATGCTACAAAGGAATAGTTCAAAAGACTGTTAAAGTAGTGGCACCATTGTTAAAATCAGAGGCAGCAGCACAGTCATAAGGAATAAGCGTGTAGGGTTTGAAGCAAGGAAGTCCTAAACTCTAATACTAATTCAATGGGCTTGGTGTGTGGCTTTGTACAAAATCTTCATCTCTTCAATTCCATTTTCCCCTCTGCAAAGCAGAAATACAGTGCACTTCACAGAGATATTGTAAGGATTAGTACACACACACACACACACACACACACACACACACACAAAGTACTTTCAAAATAAAAAAGGCAGAACCGGGTGGCACCTTAAAGACTACGTTTTTTCTAAGTGACAGCCTACTTTATCAGATGGTATAAAGTAAAAAGTGATATAGAAGTGCTACATTACGCTTAATGGATCAACATTAGGATAAGACATTTCTCACTCAGCTGCTGTAATACTCAGGGGGCTTGTGGCATTATGTTCCTATGTTTTGAGTTTTCAAGAAGTCAGATGAACAATGCAAGGTGACATGGGGTAAAGGCTTATAGGTTGCTTTCTTATAACTTGTCGCCACGTTTCTTTAATTTATCAGACGAGAGCTTTGCTAAAGCAGTAAACTAAGAGATATCCACGACTAAGATGGAGTCACAAATCTTGCGTGCCTTTTGTTCGAGGGTTCCTCTTAGTCCCTCTATATGGCTCCTGCTATGCTGGTTCTCTTACTTAACTCTAGTTAGAAGTTGCCACCAACTGGTAAAAGTGCCCTGGAGCTTTATTAAGTGATGGCTACACCTAACACAAACTTTCAACCATTTCCACTTTTTGAGGATGCAACAAGGTATTTTCCAAGGGGGATAAGCAGATGTAAAAATTGGTAAATAAATAGATGTAAAAATTGGTATCTAATGTAGTCTTAGTCAGTACAAGGTATGTAACCAAACATTTTTCTACAGAGAAAATGTGCAGGCGTGGTACAACAAAAATGCACATGAAGTGATTTCATGTGATCTGTATTTTGTAGTTTCCCCCTCTCTTTAATAAGACAGATATACCATGCTAAGGACAACAGTGCCATCTAGTGATAAAATTACACTACCAAATTACTCAAGGAAAATTTTCTCTGGAAAAGTAGTTCTTCCAAGAAAATCAGCTCCTTTTGCTACCTCACAACTAACAAAGTAGGATGTTGTGCGCAAAAGTTTATGCTTTTTCTGAATGAGTTGGTCTTAAGGGCATGTCCCCATGAGCATGCACGTGCAGGGGTACGCGTTTCCCACAGGACAAATAGCAGTGGTTCATATCTGAGCTGCTGCTATTGGTCTCTGGGCACAACCCTGCACACACACTGCAGTGTGTGGCAAAGGGACCCGGGTGGAGTAGGGGAGGCTGGGGCCAGTCTTACCTGGGGTCCTGGGGCAACAGCAGCACCAAGCCGGCCACTCAAAGGCTGGCCAGTAGCCAGTGTGGCTTGGGCAGACCAGGCTCTGGTTTCTGGCAGCTCATGTTGCTGACACTTGTGCCATACCACTTCTTTTAGTAGCAGGTGTTTTTTTGACATCAGGATCTCCCAGTGTCCAAAAAAAGCAGTGCTTACATATGTAAAAATGCCCGCACAGTCTTACATTGCTCTCTAGAGCAGTGGAGATATGTAGCCGCTGCTTAGGTTTTCATTGGAGCATTTAGAGGAAATGGCATTAGATCAGTTTTTCAAATTGGAGGGCAGGGGGTGTTCAAGGTCACCTGGCAGGCCAACAAAACAGGGAACAAAAACTATTCAGGATGTTAGGGAAAGGATTTTCCCCCTCACCCCTACCTGTCCTCAACCAGATGTTGGTATAAGCAATAGAGCTCTGGTCTTTGCTTGCTGGCATGTTGGACACAGGACAACAGCTAGCAACAGGAACAGAACAGAAAGACACTACCATCTTTTACAAGTGCCTGTCATGAGGAAGATGAGCAAGGTGAATCACGCACCTTTCAAACTTCCTTATTTTGCTCAAAACTCTCCTAATGACAGACAGCAAAACAAGCACCTTGCTATATCAAGGCTAGTGCAGACCACAGGTTGGCAACCTTTCAAAGCAGAAGACCAGAATAACGCAGCTAGGTCTGAAGGCAGGCTACCACTTACAACCTGGCTGCCACTTCCCCTGCCACCAAATTGCTGCTTTGCAGGCTGGATAAAATTGCCTGGCAGGCTGGATCCGGCCCATAGGCCATAGGGTACAAATCCCCAAGGTAGACTACAGTACCCTCTTTAGTGCATGTTCAAGTAGAGCCTGCCCAGCCTAGTTCACATTTGGCTTCCGACAGAGGAAGAGCAATAGTTTTCCTTATGGCCACAAGATGGCACTTGGAGCTTTACAAATTAAATCAAATTTGATGGTAACTGGTTTTCCCTCCCATTCTTCAGAAGCGGCAGTCTAACAGGCCATAATTTGGAAATGCTGAAGTTGGTGGTCATAACACATACTTCTCTTCAGAACTAGCGGTCCCTACATCCCCTTAGCTAAGGCAAGCAGAAGCAGAGAGACTATGAAAAACAGTACAGAAATGTGCCCATAGCTTTCTATCTGGCAAGCAAAATGCATGATGGGGTTGCACATCACCTCCAGCAAGCTAATCTCACTGCACAGGCCAGGGCCTCCTTGCAACTTTCCTGGAAGTTTCTTATTTGCCACCTTCCCATCTCCTTATATTTCAGGTATTCCTTGCAACTCCTTCCACCTCCTCCCCAAAGCCTGGGGCTCTGTGGCCCCTTTTCCTAGAACAAAGAAATACATTTGTGTGTATTTCCATTTTCCCTTGCACCCAGGATACTTGAATTTGCTGTATCAAGGATTCTGCCCCTGTTCCAGGTGCTGTCCAACCTCTCTTGTGCTGGGGTCTCTAGGTCCTCCCTATTCTCCCCTCCTTTCTGCACCATTACAGGGACTTTCTCTCCACCTAGCTTGGTCTTCTATTCTCCACCTGCACAAGAGGAACTTTGTTACGTCCTCTTCTCCACTCCCCTTCCCCCACCTCTATTCCCACCAAATTGGCCTCCTTCCCTTCATACATTAACTTCTCCTGGGCTACCTACTATTATTTGCCTGGGGTATAAGTCATTCAAGGTATCACTATGTTAATCTCCACAGGGAAAACAGTCATAAGGGAGAAAGACATTACACCAGAGGATTTTCATTAGTGCCATTAAATGACTAGTTTGTTCTCTGGAAAAATTGCAAACACACTTCAATATGTGACTGTCCACAACAGGCTGCAAAGGCTCCGTTGGTGACCTCTTTCCTTCCATACGCCTTCCTCCCTCCATAAAAAATGGTGCTTAACAGTTTAAGTGATCAGAAACTGGTTTAAACCTGTAACAGAACAGAAATTCAGTGCACATAAACGAGCTTCAAAATGGCTGAAACCGGTTTGAGATACACCTAGTTGAATGTAGTATCAGACTTACCTGATTTAGCTCAAACCGGTTTATGCAACGTCTGTCCTAGGCCCCTTCCTGGTTTAACTTAAACCAGAGTCCTCCAGCATCCCAGCATGCTCTCTGGGCTGGGCTCTGCTCCAGCCCAGTGGAGCTAGTCCCACGTCTCTGCTCTCCTGCCAGAGCAGGGAAAGTTTAATTCCCCCCTCTCTGTCCCACCAGCGAGGACCCAAGCCGGATCTGGCAGGTGCTCCCCCCTCGCTGCAGCATCAGCAGCAGGGCACCATGGCCCTTGAGGCAGAGGGGGCAAGAATGAGGGTTAGTCTCCTCTCTACCCCAGCTAGCAGCTGGGTCTGCCCACCGTCGCCACCGTGCTCGTTCCCTGCAGGAGAATAAGCCCCCTGCTCTCCGCTCCGCCAGACACTGGAGGGAGGGGAAATAACTCCTGTCCCTGCCTCCCCACCAGAGGCCCTGCCAGCTGCAGTGGGAGAGGGGCAGCAGTCCCCATCAGTGTCACAGACTGCAAGCCTCTTCTCAGTGGGAGGCTGCGCTGAGGGGCGGGCAGAGCTCCAGTGGGCTGCATGACAGCACCAGTGTCCAGAGCGGGCCAGAGCCTTCGAAGGCCCCTGCAGCACCACCACGCTCTGCCCACCCCACAGTGCGCCCCTTCTCTGGCCAGTTTAACCTGGACTGGCCACATCCCCCAGCACACTTCCCTGCAGCCCAGGGCATGCTCCAGTGCCCCCCGGTGCCTGGCCTGAGCAACTGCAAGGCATGTGCCTGCATTGTCTCAGTCCAGAGCGAATGTCTGTCCCGTTACAAACCGGTTCAGCCTAGACAGGTTAGACTAACCTGCAAGGGTTGAATCAAATCAGGCTCTGGCTTTTTGAATGTCTGTTCCTAGCCAAAGTGACCAAATTACACACGCTAAAAGAATGGCCAGTGTGATTATGTGGTCTTCCAAGCACAGCCAGCATTTTTTAAATGTTTTTAAAAAGTCGGCTTAACTAAGCTGATTTAGAACAGCAGTCTCCCAGTCCTGGGCAAATGCTTTAGCCACAAGGGTGTTACATTAAAAGGGACAGTAGTGTTATAGAGACAACTTGCCTCTAGTTTTGACAGTCATATGTGCACATCCACAGCAGAGGGCTCTGGACATTAGATCCAGAATGACAGCCGCACCTCTCTATAGTCCTGACTTAAGTGACTCATGAAGGATCACATTTCAGACACCCCTGTCCTTTGCATTTCCTACTGGCTACATCTCGGCAGCTTCCTGCTTAATGCACAGATTTTTGGATTACCCCTTATAAGGCACCTAACTCTTCCCATGCACCACAGACAGAACCTAGCCTACTAACTAACTCTTATGTTTGGATTCCTCTCTAAGGAGCCAGGAACTTGGAACTTGGGCATCATGGTGCCAGACTTACTGGCACCAAAGTCCTTACTGGATCTAGCTTTCAATCTCAATGCATCAGTCCGCCTCACTAGGTTGGCAGGGATACTGTACAGGGAAAAAAAAATACTGACAACAAAAAGTACTCAGATATTATGATGGGAGCATGTATTTATTAGACAAACAG
>NW_005841966.1:3320645-3322104 GCF_000455745.1 Alligator sinensis | reverse complement strand
GGGGGGTAGTTTTTTTTTGACAAAACGGGTTTGGGGGGGGGGGGGAGGGGAAGAGGGCGGGGGACATCAATAAGAATCATATTTGTAAAATTAGACAGGGGGGGCAGAAATAAGAGTCTTTCTATATCAAAAGTAGCAGTAAAGGACAAAATGAACATTGCTCTGCTGTATGCTTAACTCATGCCTTGCTATAAGCCACCCCAAACACCAAGTTTGTAGAGACACGGGTTCTTCAAAACCTATGCATTCTGAAGACGTGCCTGAAATAGGGTATGTGGAACTTTGGCAGCTGTTTCGTTTCGGAAGTGTTTCAGCAAATTTCGGCAGCCGAATCACGGAATCAAAACAGAAGGCTCCGAAAAATCTCCAAAATGAAACAAAAGCATCCGAAACATTTTGGAAATGTTTCTAAATATTTCGGAGTTTGGAAGGCAGGCTTTCAGGGAAACAGAAACTAAGAAGAGGGAGGAAGAAGTGGGGAGGGAGGGAAGGACTGCTCTGATATTGACTGTAGCTGTCCAGTGACTATGATCTTTCTCTGGCAGTGTGTCATCCGTCACTGTGCAGGAAAGCACAACACAAATTATACACACACTTTCCAGAACACCCAACACGAAATGTGCTGGAAAGGCAGGTGCCAGGTCTTCAGGCAGGGGAGGGAGAAGGGACAGAGGGAGAGCTGTAAGCTCCCCCCCTCCCCAAACTTAGATGCACCCTCTTCTCTACCAGACATGAGGCTTCTACTGCTAGTGGCAGCAAGTAGATGGGAGCAGTGTCTGCACCTGCACCCCCTCCACTAACACCACAAATAGCTACCAGCACCAGCATGACAGTCTTCTCCACCCCAAATTTCAGCTCCCAGCATGAGCCTCCCAGTGCCAGATGACGAGCTGGATCTGGAAGCAGGGGACCTGAGCACCCTAGCAAAAGAAATTCTAAGGAACGAGGGGGAATCTGACTTTCTGCTCCACACCCCTCTAAGCTCCCCTAAAGCCAGGTGCCTTCTCTGGAAGGCACTTCAGAGGAGGCTGAGGTTGTGGAGGCAAGTGGCTCAGCTGAGTCAGCTCCTCCTGTTGCTGTGCCTCTGACACTGAGGAGGGGGATAAGACAGGATCCCCAATGGCACCCAAAATGTGGGGGTAGTGCAGCGTGGGATCATTCTGAGGTGGCAGATGATCCCAGATATGCTATCTGCCAGCACTGCCGAAGCGAGACCAGCTGGGGCAAGGAGGCAAAACACTTTGGCACCGCGGGGATGCCGATGCATCTTAAGAGGCACCACCCCTTGTTCCTCCTCAGCCTGGCACCAGTGGGAGTGTACCCAGGGAAGTCCCCCTCTCGCTCCAAAGCCCCCACCCCCAGAAGCACAGGCAGGCCACCTTGGACCAGTGGGGGAAAGGCAGACACAAAAGGGAGCGCATTCCGAAGGCAAGCGAGGACACCCAGGACATTTGGGGGA
>NW_005841966.1:3316032-3320530 GCF_000455745.1 Alligator sinensis | reverse complement strand
TATTAGGCATGCAGGGAGTCATTGAGGGAGAAGATGCGCAAGGCAGGTCTGCAAGTGGCCTTGCACATCACCTCAGACATCTGGAGCAACTGGGGTGGAGATCATGCCTACCTCTCCCTCACAGGGCACTAGTGTGATCAGTCAGGCCGTCAGTGGGCTCTCCTTCAAGCAGAAGTGATGGATGAGTCCCACACAGCAATGGAGATCGTGGGGGACATGAACCACATGGTGGCAGGGTGGTTCACTGGGCAGGACAAGCTCACCTGTGGGTTCATAGTCAACGACAATAGGGTCAATATGGTCAAGGTGGTCCGTGACACCAACTTTGCTTGCATCCGCTGTGTGGCACACAATTTCCACCTCATTGTCAGGGATGCCTTGGAGAAGGACAGGGCTGCCAGTGAAGGCGCTGTCACAACCAGCCAGCTCATTTCAAAATGCAGGAAGATGGCGGGCTACTTCTGCCAGAGCATCAAGGGGGGCAAGATGCTGTAGAACAAACAGGCAGAGCTGAGCATCCTGCAGCACAGAATCATGCAGGATGTGGAAACTCAGTGGACCTCCACATACCTGATGCTCAAAAGGCTGGTGGAGCAACAGAAGGCCATCCATGAGATGGCCTTGCTTGGGGAGATTGGGATCAGTGGCTCCCTTAACAAAGCTGAGTGGGATACCATCTCCCAGATCTTCTTGGTCCTCAAGTCCTCTCAAGGCCACCAAGAGCCTCAGCACTGGCGATGCCCTCCTTAGCCAGGTGATCCCCATAGTAAGGGAGCTTCAGAACGAAATGGAGAAGTTCCAGGAAATTGATGTTCCTGGCCGGGGCAAGCCACTGTCACCAGAGGTGCAGGCACTGGTGACGTAGCTGAAGGAGGGCATCAAGAAATGGCTAGATCCGTTGCAGTTCAGTACAGTCCACGTGATGGCAGGCATGCGCGAGCTGAGAGTGAAGGGGAGTGTATGCAGCAGCAAAACCCTGGATCACTGGACGGAGGTGCTGGTGAACAGAGTCAGGGAGGCAGAAGGACAGAGGTGGGGGGAATGTGGAAGAGGGGACTCCACTTTCCCATGCCAGCACTCTATCTACCAGCCAGTCTCCTCCACCACAGGTGCTGCCAAATGTGGACCAAGGGCATGGCTTCCATGTTGGGGTCCAGAGGCACCAGACACTAGCATCAGACAGGTAGCACTGAGGCCTTGGTGGCTACCCATCTCATGGAGGATGTGGAACCGCTGCTCTGCAACCCCATGGCCTATTGGGCAAGCCACATCCACATATGACAGGATCTGGCCATAGTTGCCTGGGAACCCCTGTCCTGTCCACCAACCAGTGTTCCAAGCGAGAGGGTGTTCAGCATTGCTGGTGAGGTAGCGACACCCCACCACACCTCCTTGGATCCTGGTTTGGTGGAGCAGCTGGTGTCCCTCAAGGTGAACTTCCCGTTGCTGGGGTTCCCAAGCTCTATCTGCAGACTGAGTGCCACCCTCCTCACTCCATCCACACCTATTTCCTTTTTCTATTTGGTTTGGTTTCACAACCATTTAACGCCCTGCTCTCAGAGCTGGAGGCGGCACTCACTGTATCACCAGCCAGCAGGGGAAGAATATGTCCCTGCTGAGCTCCTGTGCCAAGACGAACTTGGAGGTATGGGCAGGGGCTATGGGGAAGGAGAAGACCCCAGGTCCTGGGCATGACCTAAAACTGCACCATGCCAGGGTCGGAAGGCTTGGTGGGACTCCCGGTGGCGTGGCAGCCCCCAAGAAATGCCGTGACCGTAAACCTCCCGGTGAAAGGCGGGCAGGAGCCACCTCCAGCTACCACGCACCGAGTCCTGACTAGGGAAAGCGAAGACCTGTAAGATCTTTGAGAGGCCTAAGGCTTGCTGGTTGCAGTGGAGTTGTGAGGCTCCAGGGGAGCTTAGCTGCCTGGGATGCCATCTATGAGGCATGGGCCACAGTGTAGGAGAGGTATGGAACTGCGGAATGGATGTCATTCCTAGACATAAGGGGCCTAAATAGGCAGCCTCCTGCCTAGGTAACATCTGAATAGGTTTTCCATCAAGGCATGACAGGAGAAGGAGGGGTGGGCAGTTGGCTCAGAAACAGGTGGGTGGGCCGAGATCTAACCAGCACTGGGAAGACACCCTGTTACAGGCTACCATCGCTGCTGCATTCATCCTCCTCTGCCTTAATGCACACAAGGCAGACAAAGTTCTTTGGGTCAATCTGATTTCTTTTAGTAGACCAACTGAATAGTTTGAGAAATATACCTTAATAAGGTTTCAGGTTAAAAAAAAGCCTTTATCAGGCTGAGGAAGCATCTGCAGTTGGAGTGCGCTCTTCCTGGATGGAAAGGATAGTAAACAAGCCAGAGGCTGGGGTGCAGGCAAGAAAGCCAATCAGTGAAAATGTAAATAGAGCTGTCAGGGGGTGAGAGAGAGCCTGAGAGGGTGATGGAGCACGTAAAAGTGGACAGGTACCTGGGGGTCAAATGTCAGGCAGGTTGTAGTGTCATAAATCCAATATCTATACCAAGTTCATGAGTTTCTCTATCTAAGAGGTTGATGAAGTGAAGGTCATAGGCCCATCTATGAAAAGCGTTTTGTAAATTCCCTTTGAGGATCAGTACTGAGAGATTGGAGAGAGCGTGGTTTTCTTGTGAGAAATGTACCCCCACAGGTAGTTGGGTATTCTTATAGTTTCACAGATGTTAGGGTCAGAAGGGACCTATTAGATCATTGAGTCTGATGCCCTGCCCTGGGCAGGAATATATTGGGGTCAGATGACCCCAGCCAGGTGTCAGTCCAATATCCTTTTAAATATCTCCAAGGAAAGGGACAGCACCTCCTCCATTGGAAGCTTATTCCATGTTTTGGCAACCCTCACAGTAAAGAATTTTTTCCTGATGTCCAAACTGAATTTGTTCTCTTTCAGTTTGTGGCCATTATTTCTAGTTACCCCGGCAGGCACCATGGTAAACATTGTATCCCCTATTTCTTACTGCTCCCTCAATGAGTTTGTAGGCGGCCACGATATCAGCCTCCGCAAAAGGAGGCCAAGAGGTGAAAAGGTTCACGTCTCGCAATCGGTCCACAGGGTTTTTTCTGTAGGCCTTTAACCAGATGAGTGGCCGTCCTTTGAACCCTCCCCAGGCCATCCAAATCCCTGCCGAAATGCGGCGCCCAGAACTGGACGCAGTAGTGCAGCTGCGACCTAACCAATGCGGTCTAACCAATGCTGTATCGCCTCCCTAGACCTGCTTGCGATGCACCTACTTATGCAAGAAAGGGTGCGGCTAGCTTTACTTATTACCTCGTTACACCGGTGACTTATGTTCATTTTGGAGTCAACTACGACTCCGAGATCCCCTTCTGCAGTTGTGCTACTTAGACTGGTACCTCCCAGGCTGTAGGAGTGTTGATGATTCTTCCTCCCCAGGTGCAAGACATGACACTTATCTTTGTTAAACTACATCCCATTCTGTTCGGCCCATTTCCTCAGCCTGTCCAAATCAGCCTGGATTCATTCCCTGCCATCTAGTTTGTGTACCTCCCCACATAGCAAACTTGGACAGGGTGCTTTCTACTCCCTCGTCCAAGTCACTAATGAAGATATTGAATAGTACTGGTCCCAGGACAGAGCCTTGGGGGACTCCACTGCCCCCATTTCTCCAGGTAGAAACCAACCCGTCCACCACCATTTTCTGGGTGCATCCCATAAGCCAATTTTCTACCCACTGGACTGTGTAATAATCTACATTACAACTGTTTAGTTTATTTATAAGAACTGGGTGTGACACTGTGTCAAAGGCCTTTTTAAAATCCAAGTAAATAACATCTACTTCTATTCCCTCATCTAAGCATTTTGTGAACGGGTCGTAAAATGAAACCAGGTTAGTCAGGCAGGATCTGCCTGCTATGAACCCATGCCAATTGCCCCTTAGCAACATTTTATCTGCTGGTCCCCAACAAATGGGATCCTTAACAATTTTTTCCAAAGGTCTTGCCAAGGACAGAGGTGATACTAACTGGCTTATAGTTACCCAGTTTGTCCTCGCTCCTCTTCTTGAAAATAGGGACCACACTGGCCTTTTCCAATCCTCTGGGACCTGGCCTGAGCACCACGAGTGCTCAAACAGTTGTGCCAGTGGCTCCGCCATGACTCCAGCTAATTCCCCAAGTACCCAGGGATGAAGATCATCAGGACCTGTTGACTTAAATACATCAAGCCCTCCAGGTGCCCCTTTACTAGATCAGCTCAAACAGTTGGTGAGTTGGTATCTATACTGGTCTTACCTAAGGTCCCAATGGGATGCATATCTGTACTCATGTCCAGGAACACGGGTGCAAAGAAATTATTTAGAAGCTCTGCTTTTGGCCATCGTATCTGTTCCCAGTGGTCCTAGTTGATCCTGAAGGGGCCCTAAGTTACCCTGCACCTTTTTTTTTTTTTTTTTTTTTTTTTGTTTCTTCTAGATTTACAAAATGCGTTTGTTTTT
>NW_005841966.1:3298042-3315956 GCF_000455745.1 Alligator sinensis | reverse complement strand
CTCCCCCTCGTGGGTGGCCCCCCCCGCCTTCCCCAGCCTGTAGGCCTCTTTTTTTTTCCCCTCCAGGCTCTCCTGGATTTCCCTGCTCCAGCAAGAGGGTTTCTTTGCTTTTTTGCCCCCTTTTATGTACTGGGATGGTCCTTTTCTATGCCTGCAGGATTAGTCCCTTAAGAAACACCCACCCTTCCTGAACTCCCATCTCGTCAAGGCTTTTACCAGTCAGTCCCTCCCTAACTAATCTCCTGAGCTTGTTGAAGTTGGCCTTCCTGAAGTCTAGCACTTCCACCCTACTAGTTATCTTCCCCACCTTTCTCTACATAGTGAACCCTATCAATAGGTGGTTACGATCCCCTAGGTTACCTTGCACCTGCAGATCCCCCACCAAGTCATCCCCTGTGGCCAGTACCAAGTCTCGTAAAGGCATTTCCCCTAGTGGGAACACATACCTCCTGCGATAGGTGAAGGCCCTGTAAGGAGGTTAGAAACTTACGTGAATGGGCAGAACTGGCTGCCTGTTTCTCCCAGCAGATGTCTGGGAAGCTAGTCACCCATGACAACCAGGTCCTTTGAGCGTGCTGCCTCTGAGAGCTGTCTTGAGAATTCTAGGCCTAACTCGCCCCCCTGGTGTGGGGGTCTGTAGTAGACCCCCACTATCAAGTCCCTTTCACCCCAACCCCCTTGTAACCCGACCCACAGTACCTCAATTTGCCCTTCTTCCTGGTCCAAATTAACTACGGAAGATGTATATTACTCCTTAACAGAGAGCAATGCCTCCCCCCACCTTTTTCCCCCACTCTGTCCCATCTGTACAGCCTGTAGCCCTCAATGTCCACTGCCCAGTCGTGGGTAGGATCCCACCAAGTTTCTGTTAGCCCAACCAGGGTGAATTCTTTATTTGCAAGCAGGACTGCAAGTTCCTCCTGCTTGTTCCCCATGCTCCTAGCATTATTATAGAGGCATCTAAGCCCCCCAATTGTCTTGGGAGGCTTAGTCTTGTATGTAGAAATCTTGCCTGTAATAGATTTCCGGTGTGTACTCATTCTGGTGCACAGTTGCTGGTGGGTGTCTCCTACATATTTTCTATCAGGGCATTTGATGCACTGGATGAGATATATAATGTTTCTGGAGGTGCAGCTGTAAGATCCAGGAAGGGTGATGGTTCTGTTCTGGGGTGTAGTGGGGGTACTGGAGATATGTTGGTTGGTTTTGCATTTCTTGTCATGGCATGGTCTGGATCCATTTGGCGTGTTTTGGGCTGTAGGAAGCTGGCTTCTGGGGATGAGGTTAGCGAGGTTTGGTGCTTGTTTGAATTTACAAACCACTTTTCACAGACAAGCCGATGAACTTCACTTCATCTACCTCCTAGATACACAAACTCCTGGACTCAATATACACGTAGTGTGTCATAAATCCAATAACCTGCCTGACATCTGACTCCCCAGGTACCTCTCTACTTTTACCTGCTACATCCCCCTCCCAGGCTGGTCTCTAACCCCCTGACAGCTCAATTTACATTTTCACTGACTAACTTTCTTGCCTGCAGCCCAGCCTCTGGCTTCTTTACTATCCCTTCCACCCAGGAAGAGCACACACACCAACTGCAGATGCATCCTCAGCCTGAGAGAGGATTTTTAAACCCGAAAGCTTGCTAAGATATATTTCTCTAACTACTCAGGTCATCTAATAAAAGATATCAGATTGACCCCAAAACCTTGCCTATGTCCTTAGACCAACATGGCTAAAATCTACACACATACAAGTATCACAAGTTTTGCTTTGAACAGTTTGAGGAGTCGTTTCACAGAAACCCCTGCACCTATCTCCTTGAAACCTGGCAGGCTTCATGGCCTCAGAAGGGGCTACTATCCCTGCTGTTGTCATCTGAATCAGCCAAAAAATGACTAAGTTATAGGTATTTTAGCGATTCCCCATTATAGTCTATGGCCAAATCTCTAAATCAGTGTCAAAATAGTGAAACAGTTTTGGGCTAATCAAAATTGGGACAGCGATCCAAAACACCAAATCGAATCACCGTCCCTCCAAAATGGCCGAATCTGAATCCGAATCGGAACAGAGCTGTTTCGCACAGTCCTAGCATGAAACATATTCATTTATCTGGTAAATATTTTCATCTAGTCTATCATTCTGATCATCATCAGGAACCTTAAAACGTCCCATGGATTAGGGATGCTGAGTTCTTCAGCACTCTTGGAAAGGGCATAATTTTGCAAGCCTCATTCTTGGCTTTTCATTCCTTTCAATACAAGAGGAAGACATCCATTCTTAATAATGCCTGTCAATTTTAATTTTCAAGTTTATAAACTTGGGAATGTGGTTATTCTAGAGAAAATTTTAAATTAATTACAGGGCAACGATAAAAAAAGACTTTTTGGATGTTACTATTAGAAAGTAATAAAACTGTAGCCTTAGTATACAATGCAAAATGGGTAAAAAAAAAGTTTTGGGAATTCACTCCAAATTACCCCAAGTATTTCCAGTTGTTCAGGAGGGAAAAAGTACACATTAAGTTGCCTTTGCAGCTGAAGAGTCTTTTCACATATTCAGAGGCAAGCTAACAAAATTAAATTACTATCGTGAATATAAATTGAAGTATGTAGCTACCTCACAAATAATTAGTCAAACCTGAGGATCACCAGTCATCTCGTCTCTCACAGCCTATTGTCTTAACTTTCCCTAGCAACAGCCAAGTTCTGTACCTAAAACCTAAACTTCATTTATTATCACAAACTGCTTAATATCAAGTTAAGTGATATCTGCTAGGTGAATTTGCAGGGCAACATCACAATTAACTGATCAGTTATGTAATGATCTTCAATAATTATTTGCTATTTCTTTAATAAGGAAAATTAAAACAGGAAAAAAAAATATACTCATAAGACTTGTCAGGTGCTTACTTTGAGTCTGGGACTTTGAGGTAAAGCTAGAGCCTGAGTATAACCTACTTCATGTTCTATTCCCATGGTACAATTTATTGCATCAAGTGCATGTGTTCCTTCTGTGTACAGTAGCTTCTAGCATGTGCTTGTGAAATTGGAAGACAAGGAAGGGAGAAAGGAGGGTTAGAAGGTGGTTGTAACACAGGGGTAATGCCATTAAGGATGGACTAAAGAGGTTTTTCTGTGGGGTGAAATAACCTCTCCTACCTTCAGTTAAACATTATGCTATGTTAAAAGTTACAATCATTGTTGTTCTTCCCACTCATATTTTCCACTAAGTAAGTTTCACCTTTGGATATTAAATTAGCTTACCTAAATATACAAAAAGGACTAAGATATAAATTCAAGCCCCTCCAAACTTAAACCTGTGGCATCACCCTTAGTGAAGCAATTGGAACAAGTACCACTTAGGCACCTGACAAACATTAATCAATCATGTCTTAAGTAGCAACCCAGCCACAAGTTATTGCAATTATGATGCAACAACATAAGAATAAGCCACAAAGTTACTACACAAGATGTTTAATAAATTTGTACCTGGTTCCCATTGCGTTTTAAATTGCACATGTGGCCAGGCATCAGCTGATCAGAGCTCCCTGCCTTGGGAGCACACAGAAGCCCTTCACTCCCCTGTGCGCCTAAGTCTGGGAGTGCTAATCAGTTGGGTGCTGCTCCCAGCTGCAGGAGCACATCAGAGTAAACGGCTCCAGGGTGCCCCTGAGGTCGGGAGCACCAGTCTGCTGATCAGTGCTCCCTGCCACAAAGGGAGATCAGTACCCTTGATTCTGATGTATTCTGAAGGCTGGGAGCCACGGACTGGTTTGCTACATGCCAGTGCAGGGGAAACTTGGGATAACGATCCGACACCCGATCCCACAACCACGTCCCCTGCCATGCACAGGTAGCATGCCAGGAAACACAACTGTTGGGACTGTGTATCAGATGTCATGAATTTTCTGTCTATCGTTGCTTGGCCTGTATTCTTCTTGTGGTGTTCTGAGGACTGATCAGAATCAAACCAAATCAAATCAAAATCAGAGTTAAGAAGGAACAACAGCTAACATTCTTAACCCAATACAGAATTTCCTTAATAGGAAAGTAACCAAGCCAACTGACACCCTTCCTCAATTTGGTATAGGACAGGTATTCCATGAGAAAGCAATAACCTTTCCACCAAATCATTCATTAGCAGGGCAACCATTTTTACTAGGAGTTTTATAGTTTGTATTTTAAATACCACTATACCTTTGCCGTGCATATTTTCACACTTCACAAATGGTATGTCATCATGCACCTGCAACAAATGTCGATGCTGAAAAATACAGTGAGTAGATATCCTCCCCTCCCCAAAATAAATGTAAGTTTAGACAATTTTCTTGAATTCACTTCCTTTTATTGCAGTGACCCCCTGTACAAAGTAGCGACTGCAATATTCAAATGTTAAAACATTAGAAAAGCATTTTTGTGTGACAGTTACAGTACAGTTTTATCAAATATTACATTTTCAAATCCAGTGGATAACAAAATACCCACCAAAGCTCAATCTTTAAATTATCTCCATAGTTCATTTTTTAAATATGTAATATCAGAAAAGCATATAAAAAGAATGTATGTAAAAGTAAAGAAACCTAGACACAAACAAATGAACGGAACAAAAAAAAAAAACAAAAACAAATAAATAGTTGATTTCTTCAGCTATTGTTTCTCTTTCTAAACCCATAAAAAGAAATTTCATCTACAGAAATAATGAATTATCATGTGTCAATGAAAACAATTTGTATTTCAAGTAATTAACAATGATTGGAACTAAAAAAAGTTGGCGTCAAAAATCAAAGTAGAAATTGGACCGTCACTAGTTGACATCTGTTGCTAACAATTACAAGTAACTGCTGAATTTTAGTAGAGAGCGTTACATCCAATCTGGAAACTGCTGACCTGGTGTCTAGTGTTAGTGAAGTTTTGAGAGTGCATATGTGAAAAAGCATTCTACATTATTTCACAGACATTACCCGCCCCATCCCCATATGCATATTTAGATATATTTTATATAATTTTATACACATATATGCATGTATACACACACTTCATTTGGTTCTTGTGTTACAGATCACAAGCAATGGTTTCCTGAATGGGTAAAAAAACAAAACAAAACAAAAAACAAAAACTTTAAGTGTACCTGTGCACATTTTCAAGATAGCAGCACTAAGTCAATGCCTCACTGTTCATCTGTTTAAAATGAAAACAAAACAAGAGGAAGAGACATGGCAATGGTTCCACATTCACTGAATGAAACATCCTTACCACCCCAACAAGCACTGCAAAACCTGTAATAGACATAATGCTGCTGTTAGTTGCAAGTCTGATACCTTTTCTTCCTAGAAAGAAACAGCACTTTATTTTTGTAATAAGTTCTAGGAGAATTTATCTTCCCAAGGTCTACCCTGGCATTAAGTTAACTTCATACATGACAACAAAACATGCTGTCCTTCTAAAAATTTAAACAATTCAATAGATGCAGATCCACATTGGTGGAAACCAGCAGCAAAAAAAAAAGGGAACCCCAAAGGGGGGAAAACAACAAAAAAAAAAAAAAAAAAAAAAAAAAAAAAATAGAGGAGGAGATCATTTTGCTGTTTACCAGCAATGTATACTGCACCAGGTAGAATGTATTTTGCTCTCTCCATTTGTAACTATTTGAAACTATCTTGCCACATGACAACTAATAGCTTTGCCATTCAAAAAGGAACTATTACTGAGCATCTACATTTGTTTTTATGGTTAGCAGTAAAATACACCTTTTCCTGTGCATCAGTGAAAATCACTGAAACACTACTAAGTTGACCCAGTAATATACCTAGTATCAATACCAAAGGTTGTGAAATGTTTTTAGGTAATCCTTTCTTGCAAAAGAGACAGGAATTAAAAATATAGTTCACATTATTAACCTCTGCTTCAAGGCATAAGTGAAGTTTCTTGTGTAGGTATCCATAGTAGACTAAGTTATGAAGTAGTCAAAACACACGGGGGGGGGGGGGGGGGGGGGGGAAGGTGGGCACACAAGTTGGCAGTTTTCTTAAACATGAAAAGTGTGTAAAATACATATTGATTAAATCTAAAATGTCTAGATGATCAAACCTGAGTATTTAATAAGACTTAATCTGTTTTCTGAAAACTGAATGAATTGACCTAAAAACATCTCCCCTAATAACTAATGGTCCATTTAACCATTTGATGAAAAGTTTGAGAACTTTAGCTTTTACATTTTATATATCGGATGACCTAGTACAAGTCCACATAGTGTTTACTGTATTCTGTTAGATGGCATCACATAGCTCGTGTTTGTTCCTGAGCCTTATGTTAACCTATTTATTTATTTTAAATAAGTGACACCAAGATCTGAAGGTCAGGAACTAGGACAGGTCCTTCTTTGTTTAAATACAACCCCTCTCCCCCTCCCCCAACCACAAACTAGAATAATCCACATTTTTGTCAGCAGCCTAGAACAGGAATACAGTTTCATGTCAGAGCTAGAGAGTGAAGACTGACATGCTAACCTTCACCAAGGTAGCCAGTTGTACATGTTTCATTAATGGCAAAGAAGTACACAATGTCAAATTTGAGAAAAGGGTCCTCCTCATTTATCTAGTACAATTAATTTATTTTAAGTGGTACAAATTTAGTAGTACAAAGTTTGGGACAACATCATTATGAACTTGTTTTTTATTCCAACTGACCTGCCCCAATCCTCGCCTTTGTTTCAAATCTAACAGATATCATAAAAAAACAAACATTCTGAACAATAGAAAACATACAGTACTAAAAACTAATAGCTTGATGGAAGACCGAAAAGCAGCATTCATTTTATTGTAAGATGGAACAGACTAAAAACTAAAGGAAGTCTGACCTAAAGTCTTAGTTGAAGGCAGATTTTGACATTCTATATAAATTTATAAAATAGGGTGTATGGATGAAATTTGGTTAATTTCAGAAGGCACCTCAAGGCTAAAAGGCTTTTATAAATCTATAATCCTTTCATTGATCAAAAATAAAACACTTTTATTGCTGCTATTCAAGTAGCAAAGAAAAAAAAGCTTGTTTTTTTTGTTCTTCAGTCTAACAAGGAATCCTCCCCCATTAAGCAAGATTAAGTTACAGAAGATTTAGAATGAAACTGAAGATTTCACAACTTTAGAAATACAGTGACGTTCCTTGTGTGCTTTCAAGTCAGTGGAATAGTGAAAGAAGAGTCCTTTTGCCTTTGTGATGTAAATAATCTACAGAACATTTCAGTCACTCTCCTGTAGGCACAAAAGTACCATTTCATCACAGTTGTCTGTTGTGCAGTACATTTAGGAATAGAAAGTAAGAACACTCTGATGATTCCCACGAACAAGGAGGACCGGTGGCAGGTCTTTTGATAGAGCTTCTAACCAAGCCATGTATAGCGCACTAGATACTGCACTTTTTCTTGCAAGTGGCAAACTCCTGGAATTCAAAGAACAAAGTTTAAAAATGACAAACTAGTAGTAGTACTGTATCAGTGAGAAAAATAATTACATAAAAGATAAAGTAAACATTCAGTAATTTTCAGCCCACACTCCCGCCACTTTACTTTTTCTTACGAGGTTGTATTTAATGAATTGATACTTCTGAGCACGCAGAAGTTAAATTATCTTAACTCAAAAAGTCATTTAAGCAGTGCAGCCTTCTTAATTGCACTAAACTGCACTCTACTTCTGACCTCTGAGTTTACCTACCCACTCTCCCCACTCTTGAAATTGTGGCCTCCACTCCAAGAAACTTCAAGCTAGGGATCACCATTTCACTCAAGTGGATGACTCTCCCCAGATACGATTTAAATATTGCTTTTGTTTCTGAGTGCAATATCTTGGTATCTCATTATCCTTCTTACTAGACCCCTAGGAAGTATCCTCCAATTCTCACCCCACTGAAACCAGTTAGAACATTACATGTACTGCTCCAATTTAGCTTCCCCTGCTTCAGAAAAAACACAGAAAACTTTTTACATAAATTGTAAAAGGATAGACTATGCTACAGGAAAAAGTTTCTACACTGAAGGACTTGCAGTACAAGGACAGTTATCATAGAGATCTGACAAATGCATGGTAACTTTAACTTGAAGAAGCTTCAGAGATCAGGTTGTAAGGAGGAATTTGGAGATGACTGAGAGCAGGTAACGTACAAGGAGCAGAAGGCATGTATGAGTCAAGCCAAAATTACAGAGCATTATCTGTGCTAAACTGCAAACTACAGCACAACTCACAGATATCAGTGTAAGCTAGCTCATGTATCAGAAGCCATTTAAACGTGGTATCAATGGAGTATGCATGGACTAATTCATCCTGCTTCTCAGCATGGTAAACTACTTTCAGTGCTTAAGACTAGCTTGTTTGAAGCTTGATACCTCCAATACCTATTCCGCACTTATTATCCTAAATGTCATTATAGTGCGTGTCTAACTACGGCCATTACTCCAAATGCAAATATATAAAGAATATTTATATTTTTTATTTACACACAGAAAAGTCACCACTACTTACATTACAATTATATTAGCTGTACTTGAATGTTCTTTCAGCAGCTCATTTAGCCTAAGCTGGCGGTGGGTCTGTAAAAGTAGAAACCCACCCCCACAATAAATTCGTTAGGAAGAACTCTTTTTTAAAAAACAATTCAAAATGAAGTAGAGATCATTCCATTTAAGAAGCATGCAAGAGGATGCCTAAAATTACAACATCTATATTTCTTCTCTTTCAAGTTTTTAGCACCGTGCTCAGGTCTGTAATAAACACACTGCTTCAGGCCTTAAAAACGTTACACAGCAATATTTTCAAACCAAATCACAAGGTGGCTGATAGCAGGAGCTGTGTTTTTGTGTAAAGACCAGATCTTCCACCTCCACAGCTACTACAGACCTTCCAAAGTTCTGTCCCAAACTTTCCTCAATCAATTTCTAGTTGTAGCTATTGTGAAGTCCAACCTTCCAGCTCCCCCTGCCAAACTTCTGGCTACTAAGAGAGAAAGATATTTCAGTTTCTCCTTTGCCAAGTCCCTCTCATAGTAAGGTTCCACCACTCTAGCCTCCTTCAGCTTCCTAGATCCTAACTGGACAGCCTCTACCCTCTTATTCAGCCCTCACCCACAGCAATTTTTGTGTAAGTCTCTTTCCTCCAAGTCCCAGAACTTCTTTCTGTTAATCTGAATTCTTGTAGCTAGTCTTGATAACCTCCCTCTGCTGCTGCCTCCAGACTTTTGAAAGAGTAATGCACTGATTCACATAGAGGTTAGCAAAGGGGCAGTCCAGAAACTGGAATCCTCTACAGCAGAGCATGTATATGCATTTTACTGTACTTGCAAAATGTACTCTGAAAATCAGGTTTTACACCAGTAACTTCCACCGAGACCGTGCACAGTGAACATCCTGCACCGAAACACTGCTATAATCAGTTTTTGCATAACTGACTACTGTTCCAGTTCCTTAGGTTTCAGCATCCAAATATATCAAAACAAGAATCCAAAGCAGAGGAGGGTAAGTGGTGGAATGTACCCAGGGAAAAAGACTTTGAAAAACTTAAGCAACTGAACTGTTAAGTAACCTTTCTTCCCTGCGTGAACTCCACTTGCTTGGAGATTCTTGGGCAGTATACTAGTCAGAAGTGAGCACTCAGCCTTGTAAGGAGACTGGTTGCAGGACTATTTTACCAAAGGAGGCACTTGATGCACATCACTTGACTAGTGCAAACTGTCTTAAAAAGGAGGGTAAACAGTACCATGCTGCTAACCTCTCTTTTTGGGAGATATTTTAAGAGTATAAAGGTAGCCAGGACCTTAGTTATATGAGGTTTGGTATTGATTGAGAAGCCAGGTAAAGGCAAAGCAATTTAGTAGAGATTAGAGCAACTGAAACAGTCCCCAAAAAGGACAGGATAGGAAATTTTTATGGGGTAGAAACAGTTTTGCCTTTGTATAGACCAGAATCATTTCAACCATTCTCTAGTGTAGGTTGCTATCCAAGTATTTGCTGTTTATCCAGAGTCCCGTTGCTCAGAACAGATTAATATTCTATTTAGAGAGATTGCTAGACCCATTAGGAGTGAACGCGTTTTACATGGCCAGTTGTCTAGATGCAGGAACACTTGTACACCCTGCTGGCAAACGTTAGCTGCGATTGTGATCTTGTTCTTTGTTAAAAGCATCAAGAATATTTATAAGCACTGGTAAGGGCTACTGCCAGTCAGGAATTTAAGAAATCACAGGAAGTAATGGGGAAGCAGGTGGCTGGAAATCAAGCAGCTTGCTCCTGCTGCCTGCCCCCCCCACCTCTTGCTGCCTGCCCGTTCTTGTGCCACCCTATACCACTCTCTGGCTCCCTGCTACTGCAATCTCCCTCCCTATGTAGCCTCTGCCCTCACTCACCAACTACTACTGGGCCAGGCTGGTGTCATGCACCATACCCCAGGCTGGTGTGGGGACAGAGCCTGACAGGTCCAGAGAAAGGGTAAGCAGAGGGATTGGAGGTGGGAAGATGGGGGCAGAGGTTGTGGGTACAGGGCAAGATGAGAAGTGACAGCTGCCCCAAGGCTACAGGGCAGAGATGGGGAGGAGCAGCCACCCCACTGCCTTCTATTTTATTCCAAGATGAGGAGCTTTTCACCCTCTGCTCCCCATGCTAAAATGGGGGAAAGCCTCATCTTGGAATCAAGTAAATACAATAAAAGAGGTTCTCTTTCTGAGTAACCTCTCATGACCGGTGTCCCTGAAAAGTGACAGGGAAAGGGTGATGAAATTTGATCAAGTGCTCAGTGAAAAAAAAGTTTTCAGCACCAATTGATCTATTTTCAAAGTATCTCATTTTATAATAGACTCTGGCACTCTTCCTACAAAAAGCATGCATCCACCCCAGAGTCAAAAGAAGTGCTAGCCAACAACAGAAGCAGCATGCAAAGGTAGAGAATATAAAATCTGGTTCTCTCTCCAGTTTAATATTTGCATAATGATTCATGAATACTGGCAGTAAAATTGGGGGGGGGGAAGCAGACAGCTGTCTGACAAAACCAAAAATCACCAGTTAATCTCTTCTCCATCAAGATCTGGCAATTAAAAATTCTGAAGTGTAATGATACTGAAGAATACATTTTCTGCCAAACATGTTCATGCATTTCATCTCTGAGCTGGAGTAAGTTTGGCTGTTGCTTTCTTTCTTTCACCGGCAACCAGAACTAGGGAATCTGATGTGGGGTAAGCATAAACACTCCACTTGGCCACAAGGAATAATAATATTTCTCTTTGCAGCCTTAAGTGTTGGTAGAATAGTGTCAGAAGTCTACTTTATACCACCTTGGCTGGCTGCAACAGATCCATCTTTTGGGAGACAACTTTGTTGGGCATAGAGGTATCCAAGAATATCTGAGAGCATGTGAAAGGGATCTGAAAAACTTCTGTATTTCTCCTCATAAAATCCTGCAGGATTATATTGAACTGAGGGCAAATTTTATGCCACCCTTTAGGCAAAGCTTATGGCAGGATGATGGACAGAGAGAGTCTCAGGAAGAGAGGCTTTCTTCTCCGAATGTATTTTTGGAGAGCTGGTCTTCAGACAGTGATGACTTGCATCTCTCAAGTTTGGGAATGTGGCCACAAGTACTGATGAGTAATAAGGGTCCTGTGGGTTCCAACAATGCTAGCAGTCAGTTAAAGAACAATACCTTAGTTTTGTAAAGTTCAAGTTCATTATCTGTTATTCTCCAAGGCTCATCTTCTTTCATTTTATCTGCAACATCTTGTTCTTTATCATCTTCATGAAGCCTGAAAGGCTCTATCATTTCTTCAAAAGCCGCAACGCTAGAAGGATTTTTAACAAAAATCTATTTTTAATTTGGCTGTAAGTGCACAAATATAGAAAGTGATGCAAGATATGATTATTACAAAATTTAAAAAACCCAAATGCTTTGTGTAATGCATGCTTATTATTAACTAGTAGTACTGTCAACTATGATGTTTCATTATTTATACCTAGAAATTCAGATAAATTATTAATTGATGCACACCTAAAAACTACAACCATAGTTAAACAGTCATGGCACTGTTCTTCTCTGCCATATAATTTAATAAATTAATAAATACAAATTTTAGCTAGTCACAGAAGATTTCAAAAAATGTAGAATTTCTACATTATTTTCACCCAAGAAAATATTCTACATGACAAGAGTTAACTTGTGAATAGAGAGACAGAGCTATAACCATAATATTTGAATAAAAAAGCAAAACAAATCAAACAGCTGATGGCAAGCTATCAACTTTCACAGTTAAAAGTCAAAGTCCATAATGGCACTGTATTCTGTATATTAAAAAAACTACCATGGCTGCCTTAACTATGCCCTTTCTGCAGTTCTCTAGAGCAGGGTTTCTCAACCTTCTCCAGCCCAAGGCACACTTACATTAATAAAAATTTTCCACGGCACACGTGTTAAGGCATTCCCCATCCTCATACCTATTGTAGCTCATTGCTATGGCAAAATTCCATGGCACACCTATTCATTTCTGATGACACGTGCCGCAGCATACTGGTTGGGAAACACTGCTCTAGAAGTCACAACAATTTACACCCAAATCACTTAGATATTAGGCAAGAGACCTAAAGAAAATCTTAAAGTACATAAAATAGCAGCAAATCCGTCTCCTATAAGCAACACACATCCCAATGCCCACCTTGCCAACAGCAGCAGCAGGTTACAATACTGAATGGCAACTAAAACAGTCAGTAAAGCAAAGCTAGGCCAAGAAAGCTTTATTTTTCTCTGTTTTGACAAGTAGCCTTCATGACTGGCAATGTCAAATCCAAAATAGTTACTAAATGAAACAAATATGTAATGTTACTAACTGAATTAACCACCTTCTGATGTTATATAACATAGTTTTCATTCGAGAATTAGTTATGTATAACAGCTATGCATATAGTTAAAGGAAGCTTGTGAAGGAAATTGTAATTAGCACCTACAAAAGGATATTCAATATTTAGTACAATTTATTAGCTATCTTCAACTGTTTAATTTCAAGTAACACTTTCCAACCCCAACAATCACGTTCTAGCTTGGAGACCATTAACAGAGAGGGAAGGAAAAAGAACATTTTTCACTTTCATTAGTAGCATAATAAAAAAGGTTTTACCAAAAAAGAATGACAAGTTTCAAGAATTCAACTAAAACCTTTCTAAAAAACTCACTTGTAAGAAAGCTTACAAGACTTATTAGAAATGTAAGAAAAACTAAGACAGCCAATTTCACTCCAATCAATCAATCAATCAACCAACTCCAGTTAATCAATTTACCTTCAATTGATGAGAAATCTGAGTCCCTTTAAGTTTTGTTGAAAGATCTAAGGAATGCATTTTACAGTTTAAATGTGCCACAGATTACAGACCACATGGTTTCTGAAGGAAGTAAATCTTGGTGACACACCAAAGCCCTTGGCTTGAATGCACTCTTGAGGTTAGGAGTAGAAGTCAGCTGACTGGGGTTCCCAGCCCTGGGGTACATAAGAATCAAGAGCTCTAGTGCACCCTCAAAGTGGGGCGTGCAGACCTGCTGACTGGCTTGCTACTTGCTGGTGCAGGGGATCCCCGTGATCCTGGGCTCTCCTGCACCAGCAAGTAGCAAACCAGTCAGCTGATCAGCACTCCCCACCTGGAGGGCGCATTGGAGCTCTTGAGTGATGCAGGCTCATGATACAGGGCTCTCCCTGTACTGGCAATGTGGCAGTTGGGAACTGATCCCCAATCCCACAATCACGCTGCTTGCCACGCATGTGTAGCATGCCACGAAGCACAACTGTTGGGATCGTGTATCAAATCCCACGGTGCCTTTAACTGAGTGTCTGCCAGAGGCCTCAGGCAGCCAAATTATTCAAGCTTAAAAAGCTCGCTTCGTAAAAGTTTCTGTATAAAATTCCTTGGAGGATTCCAGAAAAAAAGTTTGAAATTGCACCTTTGATCTTTAAGGCTAAGTACAAACAATCAAAAAGCCCAAGACTGAATTGATCCAATCTTTGCAGGTTAGTCTAAAACTGTGTATATTAACACTGATAAGTGAACAGACATTTACTTTTGATTCTGGAAGTGCAGCCACATACCTGCAATGGCCCAAGCCAGAAGCTGGAGAGGGGGCGGTAAGGAGTGCTAGAGTATACCACTCTGCTCGGCTGGAGCAGACAGCTTGGGCCAAAGTTAGCCAACCCCACCCTGCCAGGAGGGTTTTGTAGGGGAGGTGCACAGCATCCTGGGATGCTGGGGGACTAAGTTGCCTTGAATCTGAAGGGGATCTTGAACAGAATTTCAATAAACTGATTTCATCTACATTGGTTAAGTCTGATACTACATTCATCAAGATATATTTTAAACAGATTTTGGGCATTTTGAAAGCAGTTTATGGACACTGAACTTCTGTTGTGTTACAGATTTCAACCAATTTCCAATCACTTATACAAGTGTGTGTGTAATTTCTGTCCCTATCCTAAATCAAGTATATTGATTTAGCCAGAGAATCAGGCACTTCATAACCTTAAATTTAAATACAGCTAAGACGATTAACTTCTGTTTCTTTTTCAGTTAGGACAGAATTACTTCAGTTTCTGTTGGGGGGGGGGGTGTGCGTGCATCTCTCCAATTACAAGACTAAGCCAGTAGTAGGATTCTTGACACTAAATCTAAATATGAATCTCATCTCTCATATTATTCTGAAAGACTACATCTTTGTACACACCAAGTTTAGTTATAAAAACACTCATTTAACATTTAGAAAAAATTCAATATTGTTGCAACTTGGAACAAAACATTCAGAATTTAACTGGAAAATGATGCATTTTACCAAAAATAATCTTACTTTTCCTTCTTTGGCTTTGTATTAATATCTCCAAGAACCATGATATCTGAGAAGTCTATCCGAAATTTGCTGAGTAGAGTAGCCATTCTAAATAGGAAATAAATAAAGTTGTTGTTGTATAGTACATTTTTAAAATGTATTTAAGCTATGTATTCACAGTATTTTAAAAAAGCACTTCAAATATTCTTAAGGACTTCACAAGACAAAATAGACAGACTGTGCCAAAAAACAAATCTGGGACCCAGTGGCCACATCTACACAGTGCACAGTCAGTATCTCATTTCATTACTACTGCGCTGTAGCACTGCATGGTAGGAAGTGTGACATGACACTACTGCACAGTAGTCATGAGCTACTGTGCAGTCAGCACCACCTGAAAGCCATTCAGCAACACTACTCAGTACTGTTTATACAAATACTAAATTACTGCAAAGTAACAACTGCGCAGTTGGCGTCTTGTGTAGATGCAGCCCCTGATAAGTGAATGGTAGGGAGAAGCAGGAGAACAAGTTAGAATTGTGCTAAAACCAAATATTTTCTTCAGATGTCAGCATACTTTGAAGGCTCAGTTGTAAATATTTGTAAAATAATTAGAAAAGATAAGAACTGAAGCTGTATAGAAACCTTCCCATAAAACCTTTGAGAAATGTGGACATGAGAGAGAGAGAGGTCACAAAGTGAACCAGAAGCCACAGCTTTATAAACAAAAACATGCATCCTCCAGGCAGATAAGTCACAAAAATGCTGTATCAAAGGATGCAGTTGGAGAATTGGTACAGCTTGATGGATTCAAGCCAATTCAGTTTTGGGGCAAGGAGATTACGTTAGCTGCATCAAAAAAGAGCCATAGACCCAAGCTTACTTGTATACCAGACAGCTGCTTTGAAAGCAGAAGCAGCTGACTTACAAACATGTGGAATCCCCAGTACTATAAATGTATCCTTAAGTTAAATGCCATGTTTTTCATAAAAAAAAGACATGAAAAGTGCTATGCCTTAAAAACCTACAGCAATTGGCTTTTATTGACCAGTGCCATAATAATAATAATAATCCATACGGACCAAATAAGGTGGAACCTTGACTGTCAGAATACACATGGGCTGCGTGCAGACGAGCGCGGATGTTTGGTTCCCCAGAGACACGTAGCAGCTGCACACCTTGTGCTGCTACTTGTCCTTGGAGAATGCCTGTGCCACATGTGCTCTGGTGCACAGCAGGTTACCCCAGGTGGGGTAGTGGAGGCTGGGGCCAGCAACTGTGCTGGCCCCAGCAGCCTTGGCTGTAGCTTCCCCAGGACCCCAGCTGAGGTGCTCCCGCAGCGAGGAGCCTAAAATCGGCAGCCAGACCACGACTCCCACCAGCTAGCCTCCGATTCTGGGCAGCGTGCACTGCCACCACGTGCGCCACCCCATTATTTTCCCCATGCACAGGAAACTCCTGAATGTGCAGTTTGCCACATACTGCACGGCCATGCTTATTTGGACACGGCCAAAGGGGTTATACAAACATTTGCGCATTACCCCAAAAGAATGCGGACACCATCCTAAATTAGGAGTACAATACAATCACGTTGTATGTTATATTAATTAGTAACAATGGATTCCCATTCTTCAATGCTCTCAAATATGAAAGGAAAAGCTTGTTAATAACATGTAAATTGAGCACAGCTACCACCTAATATCAAAAAACCCACAAACAGAACAGTTTTAAGGTTAACTTACGCTCTCCTGTCATGATCTATCCTGTTTATTTTTCCACCAATAAAAACTCTGATCTTACAGTCTTTCCATTTCTTCTTCGTTGTCAGAAGATAAGGAATCAACAATGTCAAACCTGCATTAGACAAAGAGTTAGGAAAAATCTTAATTTTAAAATGTTAAATTTTTACATTGTATGACTGAAAATATCTATCACCTAGTGCTTTCAACATCAGAACATTTCTAGTAACGTCTGGGTAAAATAACTTACCTCCATCATCAAAAAGCCACCAAACATCAATATTGTTTTTTCCTTGTTTCTTCTGAAACTGAGTACTAGAATCCAGAAGTCTTTGGTCAGCCAAGTTTAAGGGAGAAGAATGACCTTTAGAGTCTGGCAAATAGAGGGGAGAGGAGGGGGGGAAAAAAACAGGAGAGAGAGAAGTTGAAAAGGATGAATTAAAAAATAAACACTTTTGCTTAAGAACCCCCAAACTCAATTAAAGCATCCTGATTTATTTTTCAAATATTCCAAAGTTAGAAAAATATCTTGTAAAAAGAACCTGTCATTGCTTCAAGCTTGCTTAAGCAGAGTTGAAGAAAGTGCATACTAAGGAATATTTAAGGACTCTGAATCCTCCACCTGCCATTTCTTTGTTTGCCAGAAACAAACAGCAAGTCTTTGGTTGGTACAGTTTGGAAGACCCTTTCCCATCATAACAGCTCTGAGGATGCAATTAGAAACACTCAAAAATCACAATGAGCAGTCACTATTTTTCAGTTCTCAAAGGCTAGTGAGAATACCTCTTGCTCTAGCTTCACTAACTGCACCTATGAATTCCTTCCTTCCTTCAAGATTTTACCAAGGAAAAAAAGAAAAAACTAGCACTTCTGAAGTGTTATTTTCTTTTCTATAAAAAACATACAAAACCAAACTGTAGACAGAAACCATTTATTTTTTTACTTTAGTGCCTTCTGTACAGAATACTGACTTTTTTTTTTTTTTAATATGAATCCATTCAAAAAAGAAAAAAAAAACCCACCATAAAATATTGTTTAGTTCCTATAATTAAAGTGTACTTTTGCTTTAACTAACGTGACTGCTTTAAAGGGAAGTCAGAATGAAACAGACCAAGAGGCGAGACGAATGAAAAACCAACCTCTTTCCTTGGTCTAATATTTAAATGTGTGGAAAAACTAGTTATTTGATGTTTAACTTGGACTTAAATCTTGTATGAATTTATTATATCAAGTTAAATCAGTATGCTATTTTACAGAATACTGGGACTTCTTCCAAGCTGTCATCTTGTACTCCACCAGCTCAGCTTTTATACAGAGGTAATAAAGTAGAAATGCCTTTTTT
>NW_005841966.1:3287105-3298032 GCF_000455745.1 Alligator sinensis | reverse complement strand
AGAGAAAAGAAAACAAACATACAAGTTTGCTGATTCAGGGAAGCATTGCTACCTTCACTAAGAGTCTGGAATTACAGCTTCAAGAGATGAGATGAATTTAGAACTTCATGATGAAGTATTGACTCAGATACCAATGGTGAAAACTTAAGTTTAAATGTTATCTATTCCATTGATCATGGAGGATGACATGGTCTTCTTAGCTTAAAGGGACATTTCAAATACTGTATAACTGGGAAACAGTCCACACCTTCCTCTCACCCCAAACCAAATAGTTGCCCAGCCTGCCATGCAAACCCCATTAAGGAGCCCTGGAAAAGCTTGATACAGTTCCACCTCATTTAATGGAAGGAAAGTTCAGGAAATTACAAGCATACACAATTTTAAAATTTGACATATACACATATATACATACACACACACACACATATATATATATATATAGTGTGTAATCCGTTATAAATAGTAACATTCGCAAGACTCAGAAAGAGGTTTTGTTTGGTTTGGGGTTTTTTGTTTGTTTGTTTTTGTTGTTGTTTTCTTTTTTAATGAGAGAAGTCAAGAGTACCACCACCGTTTCTTGTCACTATTTAAGGTCTTACTTCAAAACACTTTTCTAACCCAAATTCAACAAAAACAAAATTAAAACATTCATTGGATAAAGCTATACATCTAATCTAAAAAGTAAGAAAGGAAAAGTGAAAGTAACAATATGGAAAAAATGATTTAAAACAAAAGGATGGAAAATGCCTGCCTTTTTTCAATAGTGGTTGTGTTGGAGTCTTGCCATCCTCTTCCTCCTCTGGAAGATGTTTAAAAATACAAAAATGTTGCATTAATGAAGATGTAACTTGTGTATACATTTAGGAAATAAGCATAAAATGAAGCTGCACTCCATAAAAAAGATGACCAAAACATGAATGAGACCTACCATGTCCTGCAACAACAGTTACTATTTTAAAAAGTACATGCTAATCCTCCACATATCCAACTAGCTGATAGCTTCCCTCCCACCCGCAAAGAACAAACTTTCGGAAAAAAATTCTTTGTTATACAAATGCAAGGCATCAAGAGTGTTTTAAAACGTTCGCTATCATGCATGTAATTAAACATTCTATTTTGAGATCAAAATATCCAATTTGTCAATGACTGGCGACACACAAGAAAAAGTAGTAATTTAGTTCTGTACAAAGTGTTTCATCACCATCATTAACTAGAAAATTACCTTTTTGTAGAACAGTTTTTTCACTGGATGGTGGAAAAAAAGCCTTAGAAGTATCTGTCTCAGTCTTTTTGCTGTAGTCTACATTTACTATGACATCTTTAGAACTTGGAGATTTTTCTTGAGAGGATAGTAACTCTTCTGTGAAAAAAGAAGAGTTATAGCATATAGCTAAATACAAGACAAAAAGTATCATTTCTAACCAAAAAAGTATATAAATGGTACTTGAATAATTATTGATTAAACAATATATAGTTCCATGGAGGGCCATTATGCAAACATATTAGAATAAGAACAAGGTCAAAACCTGGAACCTTTAGTATCAATAGATCCCAAAGATCCCTTAACGATTTTCTGTCCCAAGCTAAGCATTCTTCCTAAAACATTAAGCCAACACAATTATATTTCTGTAATGTTCTTGAAAGCTGTCTTTCTATACTACTGAAAAAAGATCTACTTTTAGAAACTTTGGTACAAGCTTTTTTGACAGAAGTAGAAGATAAGAAGAGCTGTAGTCTACTAATAAAAGAAAGTCATGCTAAAAAACCTGAACAGAAAGAAAGTTCTCTGTCTACCAGTTGGACCAGTGATTTTCAAACAGGGTGCCACAGCACCATGGAGTCCTGACAGTCTGTGAAAGGTGCCAGCAGGAGAGAAGAGGTATACGAGATAAACACAGGCCCCCAGTGAGGGGATAAGTGCTGGCTCTTCCCTTTCAGCTGCTCCCCCCACCCCCTCACTGCAGTGCAGACTCTTCCCTGCCAACTGTTCCTCCTCCTTCCCCGCTACTCTTCAAGGTAAGCACTGTAATAAATAGTTTATGAAATGGGGTGCTGCTCAATTCACAAAAGTTATGGAGGGCTGCCAAGTGTAAAAAGTCAGAGAAAACCACTGAATTAGCGAGCCACTACTGACAAAACTTCCTTAAGTTTGAGGCACATGGTAAAAGCATCTTACTCCAGGCCATGCAGTTTACTGAAACAGTTCATAGCACCATGTACTAGTCACATTTGACACTCCCAATTATGAGACCCTGTTTTCCACTACTTACAGGTTTGACAGTCATTCAGATTAAGGGCTATGCTACACATTCAATTTATGGTGCCATACAAAACAGCCACAAAGATGTTCCATATTTTTTGTGGAACATCTTTGTAACCAGTTTGCCACTTTATGGCACAATACATTGGCTGAATGTGTAATGCTTGCTATTTATAATGAAATTAACATGTTCATCACACAATAAAAGTAACGTCTCAAGGGTCTAAATTACTGGAGGTTATGTAATTAAAATGCTTCACCTTGCAACTTTGATAATATTCTTTTAAATGTAGCAGTTTTGTGGTTGAATACAAAGCCTATGAACTGCTTCATTTGAATTTCAATTATTTTGTGTGTTGGACAAGCTATAAAGGAAATATATTTCCAAACTGATGTACTACTTACAATATTTAAAACTACTGGTGTCTGCAAAATGGACAGGCAGGAATTCAAAAGTCTTTGGTAATGTGTTTGTCAGATGAAGTTTAGTTCTTCTACACTGTCAGTGTTTTTCAAATCTGTAATATTTGGTAGAGTATATAGTATGAACTTGTATGTGTAAAATATTAAATCTTGAGGAACTTTATAGCTGGTTATAAACTGAGATAGAAAATGTTTCTCAAGTTAAAATAAAACGTGGATGAATTTAAAACTAATCTTCAATAATAGTAGTCATACATACTCCAACTCTAAAAAAAAAAATTACAAAATAGGCTTTTATTTATTAATTGAACTGATGGATACAAAAACGATGCAAGAACTCGGCTATTGTCTTTTATCCTACACAAAATAAAGCTTACCTTGTGCCTGAAGGTGAGAAATATCCAACCCTTCTTTTAGGCGAATGACAACTACACCATACTGAATGTCAAAGGCATCACTATAAAAAAAACAAAACAAAACAAAAAAAAACCAACATTTTTATTCCTAAAAGTTTCCCAAAAAAATAGAAGCTTTAAGAGATTTTTAAACAAGCTTCATGTATGGAAATTGCTTCATACAACCCAAAACTTCCCCAGTCCAGGGTGGGAAAAGTAAAGAATGGAAAAGCCTTATTCATTGCATCTAGTTTCTCACTTGCTTTCCAATTTGCTTTGGGCATTTATACATGTTCCAGCAGCAAGTGAGCAAGCCAGCAGAGGGGGGGAAATGCTTTAAAAGTGGCTCCAAGAGATGCTCTAATTAAATTGCCCAGAGCGTCACGTGTATCAGCATCCCCATGCTGAAAAATGGTGGCAGAGGAGCTTTAACTAAAGCTCAAGTAAGCTTCAGTTAAAGTGCCCCCCAATGCCATTTTTTAGCGTCGGGATGCTGAAACATGATGCTAGAGTCTGCTGGAATGCAGTTAATTACCACACTCCAGTGAACTCCATTAAATCGACTCTATTAATCGACTCTTCACCAACATGCTGCAATTACAACACATCGGAGCAGCCTTGCTGTACTTGTATAGGAGTCTTATGGTTTTATATTTTGGGGTTTCTAATGAAACTTAGCGTTCAAATTACGTGGCTTATTCACTGGCTATCCTCTATGGGCTACAGCAAACATACTGTATCTGTAGTTCCTAGGTTCAGTTCCAGAGAAACAAGAATCTCAAATGTGTTACTTGTAAATGTGTTAGAGTTGCTAGTGGACCATGAGTTAAACAGTGAAACTGGTCCCATGGGGTTTGCAAAGACCCAAGATCGTGGAAACAGGATTTCATACATCATCTTTAGAATCCTAACTCATAAATATGAGCATAAGCAGAGAAGTTAAAAAAGGTGAAAATGTATCTAAACATGTCATAAATTAAGATATAAACATTACCACAGAAAAAGAAAAAGACTGGCTGAAAATATTACCAGCAGTCAGACAAAGCCTGAAGATGCCAGCCAGATGCATTAAATTGTCCATTACAAGTCACTTGCAATCCAGGAGTCAAATTTCACAAATGAAAATTCTATAAAGTAAAAGCATTTCTATCATATACTTCTAAAATAAATTCTTTCGTCCCTAAATATATTCCATATAGTTAGAGAAGTCTCAGCAGACCATATTTTAAATTGAAGAGCTACAAGATCCTGTCAGCCAACAAGAATTCTTCCAGAAACCAGAAATTCCAGCCAAAACAACAGATAAATTAAATAAGCTGTTCTTTATTTCATAACCTTTAGTATACTGGATTATTTTAAAATACTTATTTTAACTTTAATCTTTGTAACTTCCCTCATGATTTTTCACTTCAAAAGCTACAAGTCTAGAGCCATAAGTACATTTTTGGAGTTCCCAGCATAGGTAAGATTTATCTTGCCTATCACCCCACCTTACATCCCCAAAACCGCATTCCCCCTGCTTGTTATACCTCTGCACATATACACTGCAAAAGGTATACAAAATTTTAGTCTTGGGTGTATATTTTGTAAACTGAATTTAATCTGTATGGCAAACCATTTGGAACTACAAATCTCTGGGGACTTTTCTTCATTGTTCTCAATGCTTTAATTAAAGTTGTCTCACACTCTTCAAATAGAGGCATACAAAAAAAATTACAAGGTTGGTAACAATTCTTTTAAACTGCACAAAATGGATTATTTTAGGCTTATTAAAGTAATAGTTGATTACCTAGATACTTGCCCATATTAAACAGCAATGTAGTAACAAGGGAAGTACCAAACTGAATATATTAATGGATGAGATCTCTGTACTGAAAGCTATTATTAAATGTAGACTGACATTGCCACCCCCATTCAGAAGACTCAGAGTAACTTATAGTAAAGAGACAAACAACCCACAAATAGGAAACAAAAGTAGAGTCCCCAAACACCACTCAAAAAATTGAAACCCACCCCCAAAAAAAATTAGCAAACCCCTGTTCCTTCTCTGCCTAACACCCATAAATGCAAACACTCCAGAGAATCACAACCATGCTTCCAAACTGCCATTTATATCCAGATCAATTCAAAATCCTCCTGCCTCACTCAAGGGAAATCCCTACCACCTCCAACAATATCCCTTCCAAGCTGACACCCCTATAGAGGGGCTATGGCTGCCCCCACCTCCTCCCCCCACCCCCAGGAAAAAAAACCACACCCACAGCAGAAAAAGCAGAGCATAGTAACTGCCCTCAGCCTGCACAGTCTAGCAGCCCCTGCCAACGACAAGCATGGTGTACCACCCCCAGTATGCTTTCAGGGGGGGTTTCCTGCCTGCTGTTGCCCACCCCACCACCCTGTGAGATCCTTTATGAGTGCTGTGCGGCATAAGGTAAGCACTGTAAGAAATCAAATCAGTCTTTAAATGATGTGCCACTAAATTCTGAAAAGTTATGGAGGGATGCCTCAAGTCTAAAAAGATTGAGAACCTCTGTTGTACTCACTGCAATAAGTTGATATAAGTTTCCACATCTCTCATGTCAGCCTGTCTCCAATTTTTCTTAAATCCCATAACAAGAGTGTTCGGTCTCATTCGACCCAGACCAGCTGCCTAAGAACAAAGCCAATCAAACATTTAAGTATTACTTTCTCACATACCACATGCCCACAAATAAGACGCACCTACTTTTGCACAGGGGAAATGAAGAAAAAAAGATTTTCCCAGAGTCCTCACCAAATGTTGACCACAGGAACCTGGGGAAGAGAGGCTATTCTTCAGCATCACTGACTGTCTCCTTTCAAACTCTGCAGCACAAGCCTAACCCTTAAACTGTCAGCAGCTGTGACAGTTAAAGCTTGAACTGCAGTGAGGGACTGAGCAGCAGACTGTGTTCCTCCTGTGTGCAGCTGGAGGGCAGCATTAAGACGGCTCCTAGCAGCCATACCCCATTCCTCCAATCCAGCACAGAAATCAGCTTCTTTGCTTAAAACATGCACACTAATTTTGGATGGTTAATACCACGGGAGGAGGAAAGGAAGAGGAAGGTGAGTGGGGAATCTGAGTAAGTACAGTAACTTAAAAAGTTTTCTTTATAGCAAAACAGTTCAGGAAACACAAAGTGTAGCTTAATTAATATATTACATAAAATAATTAGTTACATTAACATGAATGCTTGAAAGTATAAAATCTAGGATATAAAAATAGATAATTGCAAAAAAACATACCTGCATTAAATACTGTCCTCCATCCCTCAAATCTTCTGCATGTACTGGTGCATAGAAGGCCTTCATCTTGTTTTTAATAAGCCATCGCTGATATTTGCCCAAGTCAGTAGATAATTCCTTTACAGCTTGCCTGCGAGGACCCTTTAATAAAAGAAGCTATGTACTAAGTCTGAAATGAACTTTAAAATGAGTGCAGTTTCTTTTCAGAAGAATGGAAAATGTATAGTTTCATAAATGCAATTGTAATTCTAACCCAATACATTTCAGATTAAAAAAGGACACTTTTGTCATTTCCAAATATACAGCTGTCACCACAAAGAAAATTCAGAAGGCATTAATACAGGTTTATTAGTGCCTCCTGGACTTCACCAGGTAAACATTCCCAAGCTAGAGATCCCTCAACAGCAGATGGCATAGCCTCAGTCTTTGTATAAGGATAAAAGCTAGTAGCTACCTTAGAGTGGCAAGAAGATCTGGGGAGCAAATAGCCATGAGGCTACAGACAGACTAAGCATTGGGTTTGTGGCACTGCTCGTTTCCCAACAAGCTATTCTGAAATTGGTAAAGTTGATGACTGCTTTCAAGGTGGATTAAAGAAAAATTAAAAAAAAAAAAAGCTTCTGCCCCTTCCCTTATACACAACTGCAGCTTCCATCCAAGAACCTTGATAACAACTACAACAGGAAAGGTCATTTTTAACGTTTTCAATTTCATCTGGATCACCATCTATATAATTAAAAAACCTAGACACCTACACAGTGTAACTTGTATACCAGACTGAGCAATGTAAACATTATAACTTCTGAAACTACCTGCCATAACAGAATTTCAAGACTTGCACAAAATGTACAGAACACTTGTTTACTTATTTTGAGGAACACATTAACCTTCAGTGGATCTTGTCATTAAAGCTCAGCTTTCAAAAAAAGGAAATGTTATTATGTGGACATTATCAAACAGTAATAGAAGCCAAGTAAACTTCCTAAAAAGCAGAAAAAAAGAAATAGTAATACTGACCATGTGTACATGACCACAGACCATCAGACCCACATTTTTTGTGAAAGCATGAACAAGATGAAGCAAAGCTGGGCGTGAGTTTGGAGCACCTGTCATCACAAGGCATTGAGGCCTAGAGTTTTAAAGAGGAAAGGTTAGAGTACAATTATTTCTTCTGCTTGTGTTTCAGTAACTTGTAAGCAACTCTGAAGCTTTATGAAAAAAAAATTTCATCTCTCAGAATAGCTAATGCAGACTTCAAAGTAATCAGCAAGTCAAAAATATTAAAGTAAAAAAAAAAAAAAGTATCATGTTGACAGTCTTTGACTCAAGAAAATCTTGGCTCACTCCAATTTTCCATCAGTTGGTTCCATTGGTTGTTTAAAAGTATAAGTGCCAGCTTTTTGTTAAAGTGTTAATTGTTCTCAACTTCCTCCTCAAATACAGCTCATTGGAAAGATGGTTGTAAACTCAATATTGTTCAACTTTATTCTCACCAGCTTCCATACCCTTTGTCTAGCCTCTGTTGACATAGCCATACTCCAATGATCAAGCACCCCGTTTACAGAATAAATCCTTCAAAACCAAAAACCACAAGTAGCACAAAACTGTCTTGTATTCTTATTTTCCAGAAACGCAAACAACTGTTGACAGTACAAGATGTTCTTGTACCAATGTAAGTCAGTTTTGTAATACACTTTTAAAAGCTAAGTGACATTCAAAGTAAGCATTCAAACCCACTACTTTCCTCACTCTAAAGGAAAGGAAGTCACAAAAGTACTTCCAATCCAATCCCTAAGGTTCACGGATAAGATTTTTTTCATTACTTACATTAGCACAAGTAGAAAGCTACAGTTAAATATCAAGATTTAAAAAGTATCTTTTAAGTAAGAGGAGTTTTAGTGAACCAAAGAGAAACTCCCAGTGACCATACATGTATTGTCATTTTAACATTTACTATAGATGGACTGTAGCACCCTACTGGAGGTTACCCAATGCTTCCAATTTATAAGCCCTGTTTTCAGCAGCTTAAACTATATGAGCTGAAGTTTTTCATGCAAGATGTTTGACTCATTTGTTCTGAATTGTTTTTAAAGCTATGAAAAAGACTAGGAAAAATAACATTTTGCTCTGGCTAAAAAAATACTGACTATTTTCTTTGAAAGACTCTTGTACCTCTATATATTGAACCATGGGCTAGAAATTTGATAGCAACTAACCTGTCTATCAGGATGTGGCTTCTACTATCCTCAAAAATATTGCCCAGCTTTGGCCAAGTTATGAAGACTGAAATGTTTCAGTTTCTATATATATGCTTCTAGCTTCTAGGTGCTTTTGAGAAGCTAAATTTCCCCCCCAAAATGTTGTACTGAGTGCATTCCTGTCTTAGGACTATGCATTACTTTTTCCTGCAATTGCATTGCTATTAGGGACTGTGCCAAATCCAGGGCAGGTCACTATAAAAAAAGACTAGGGAGCCTGAATCCATCCACCTCTGCTCTAGGTAGTACAGGGAAGATAGCTGCTTGATTCAAACAAGAAAGAAGAAAGAGCTAGATATATGCAGCAGGCAGCAAGTGAAAACAGAGGCAAGAAACTGAGAAGGGACTAAAGACAGAAAAGGAAAGGATCATAAACTGTCAGAGAAGGGAAGATGAAGAAACTAAGAGAAAGTGTAAAATCGTATGAGAGCAAGTGTTGGAGACTGACTAGCTAAGAAGGGCTGCGAGAGATTTGACAAGATTCCATGCACAGAAATAAAAGCAGGGAACTAAAATAATGTGGACAAAAGGACTGGCAGTCCCCAGAGGTGAAATTAAGATTTAAACCGAGATGAGAATTCCAAAGATTAGAAGCAAGGTAAGAAATCCAAGGAAAGCAAAAAAGTCAAAATAAAGCTTTGGAAGGAGCACACAGAAGAGTCTGTGCCTACTTGAGCAGAACCCTCTCTAGAGCCTCAAAACCCAAGATTCCAAGTGTGATCATTCCTGCCATCTACAAATTTAGAAAAGTCTATCCGACCCAATGCTCTCTCACATAGAACAGGGTAACAGTCAAAATAAAAATCACTGCTACCATCTAAAATACAATAGCCAAACGCACTTTCAAGAACAGCTTGTTCTACAATATCTACTGCAATCAGTTTCAACAAGCACTAAGACATGCATGCCCTCATCACATGGAAGCCCCTCTAAGGGCCAAAAATAGCTTAAGTATAGGTTCCCTTAACGCATAGGCAGATTATGAAATAGAATGATAGAACAAGAGGATTAGAAGGGACCTTTAGATTTCATCTAATTCAATCCCCTGGCTGAACATAGGATTGTCCCCAACTAAACCATCCCAGTCAAGTGTGCATCTAACCTGCTCTTAAAAACATTCAAAGGATGGAGATTTCACAACTTCTCTGGGTAGCCAGTTCCAATGCTTAACCACCCCCACAACGAGAAAGTTCTTCCTAAATTAACCTAAGTTCCCCCACTGCAATTTTAAAAAAAACAAACAAACTGTTGCTCCTTGTCCTGTGTTCCCTGCCACCACAGAGTAGTCCACTTCCACCCTCTGCATGACCACCCTTTAGGTATTTGAAGACTTATCAAATCTCCCCTCAGTCTTCTCTTCCCCAGACTAAATAATCCTAGCTCTTTGAGCTCTTCTTTGCAAGTCATGCTTCCCAAGCCCCTAATAATTTTTGTTGCTTTCCACTAGACTCTTTTCAATTTGTCCAAAACGTTCTTGAAATAAGGGGATCTAAACTGGACACAGTACTCCAGATGTGGCCTCAGTGCCAAATGAAGCAAAAAAAATCCACTTCCTTTGATTTGCACGTGACATTCTTATTAATACACCCCAATAAGCTATTGGCCTCAATATGCTATTGCAGGGGCTGTCAACTGGGGGTATACATACTCCTAGGGGTACTTAGAAAGGCCGTAGGGGGTACATGCAGGCAAGCAGGTGGGCAGGGACGAAGCGCACCCCAGGGTGCTGCAGCGGCGTCTCCCCCAGTGCATTCCCCTACTTTGCTTCTTACCCGGGGAAGGGGAAGAGGCGGGGAGAGGAGCACACCAGGCGTCACCAGCCCCATACGGCACATTGCAGCACCTCCCCACCCACCACCTCAGCTCACTCTCTATACCCACTTTCAGAAGCAGGACCAGCGGGGCCAAGGTCAGCAGCACCCCTCTACAGGCCACATGTGCACCACCTAGATGAGGGGGGCTCACATGAGGGGGCCGCCACCGCTGCGCCACCTTCCTACAGCTGGTCACACATGTGGCTCCACAAGCTGCTGACTGGTGGCATGCAAATGGCCAGGCGCGAGGCCTGTCAGCAGTCCACAGAACTGCACATTCAACCAGCCAGAAAGCAGCGTGGGGCACAGCTGCAGCAGCAACACAGGGCACTGGCTGGGGGAGTCGCAGTGGCAGCCACCACATGTGAGCCTCTCCCGTCTGGCCAAGCAGCATGCGTGTGGCCCGCAGAGGAGCATTGCTGCCCTCACCCTGCTGGCCATGCTCCTGGGAGCAGGCAGAGACACCCCCCCACCCTGCCATTCTCCATCTGTGCCCCCCCCAAGCCCCTTTCC
>NW_005841966.1:3274429-3287005 GCF_000455745.1 Alligator sinensis | reverse complement strand
GCTCTTGCGGCACCATCCCAAACTCCGCCCCAGCTGTGCAGTCCCTGCCCTAGCCCCACTCCCTCCCTCACCATGGGGGCCTTGATCTGCACCCCCACGCCTTAAAAAAAAAAAAAAAGAAAAAGAAAAAAAATATAAAAGGGGTATATGACCTGAAACTGAGGCAGAAGGGATACAACTTGTTAAAAAAGGTTGAAAACCCCTGTGCTATTGGCCTATTTTGCAAGAAAAGAACACACAGTTGGCTCATAGCTTATGATCCAATGCAACCCCCAGGTCATTTTCTATAGTGCTGCAGTCTGGCTAGTCCTTCCCCAGTCTGCATTTGGGAAAGAATAATTGCATGTCCAAATGAAAGACTTTGCACTTGTCCTTGCTGAATTTTATCTGATTGATTCTGGATCATTTCTACAATTTATCCAATTAAATTTAGGATTCCAGCCCTACCCTCCAGAGTGTCTGCAACTCCACCCAGCTCAGTACCATCCATAAATTCAATCCCATCCTCAAAATCATTTAAAATGTTTAACAATAGCAGCCCCAGGACAACCTCTGGATAATCCCACTGGACACCTTCTCCCAGCTAGATACCAAGCCACTGATAACTTGTTGAACAGATACATAGCCAGGTGGATCATATGTCACAGTACTTATATCTAGCCTGCAACTCTCAAGCTAACTAATGAGAATGTTGTAGGAGACCGTGTCAAGTCTTGTTTAAGTTTAAAATAAACAAGCAAAAAACCCCAAATAAAATCACATCCACTATGCATACCACATGCTACTCCCCTTATGTAAAGCACCAGTCACTCAGTCATAAAATTATCCAAGCTGGTCACACATGACATGCTCTTGAGGAATCCATGCTGGCTGTTCCTAATCACCTTATTATTCTCCTGGTGCTTAGAAATAGACTCATAGATGTAGGGTCAGAAGGGACCTTGTAGATCTTCTAGTATGACCCCCTGCCCTGGGCAGGAGAGAAAACTGGGCTCAAATGACCCCAGGTAAGCATCGAGCCTCCTCTTAAAGACCCCCAGGATAGGAGCCATCACCACTTCCCTTGGAAGTTGGTTCCAGATCCTATCCACCCCAACTGTGAAGTAACACCTCCTGATGTCTAGTCTGAACCTACTCTCTACCAACTTATGGTCATTATTCCTTGTTACTCTGGGAAGTGCTCGGGGGAACAAGGTCTCTCCCAAATAGTGCTGGTCCCCCCTAGTAAGTTTATAGACGGCCACCCAGGTCCCCCCTCAGCCTCCTCTTGCGAAGGCTGAACAGGTTAAGGTCCCATAGCCTCTCCTCGTAGGGTCTGCCCTGCTGTCCCCGGATCATGCAAGTGGCCCTCCTTTGGACCCTCTCTATGCTGTCCACATCCCTCCTGAAGTGCGGCGCCCAGAACTGGACAGCTGCGGCCTGACCAGTGTCGCATAGAGGGGGAGGATCACCTCCTTGGCCCTGCTTGTCCTGCATCCACAGATGCATCACAAGGTATGGTTAGCCCTACTGACTGTGTTCTCACATTGTCAGCCCATTCTCATTTTGAGAAAGGAGTTCCCCAGCCTACAGGTATGCTGCTGGTTCCTACTGCACAAGTGCAGCACCTGGAATTGTCAGTATTGAATCCCATCCTATTTTCATTTGCCCACCCCTGTAACATGTCCAGGTCCTGCTGTAATCTGTCCTTCCCTTCTAGCGTGCCCACCTCACCTCAAATCTTGGTGTCATCTGTGAATTTAAACAGGCTGCTCTTCACCTCATCGTCCAAGTCGCTAATAAAGAAATTGAACAGTGCGGGCCCAAAGACCGAGCCCTGGGGGACTCCACTGCCCACTTCCCTCCAGGTCAAAAATGACCCGTCCACCACCACTCTGAGTATGACTCCTTGATGACCTATTCCTTCTTTTTTGGTATTGAGGTCAGACTGACTGATCTGTAATTCCCTGGATCTACGTTCTTCCTGTTATTAAAAGATAAGACTTCACCCAATTGGCTGAGGTAATTTCATCTCCATCTCATCCAGCCCTGCCAGCTTGAAAACATTCAGCTTCTCTAAGTAATCTCCAACCTGTTCTTCCTCTACTCTAGACTACTACTCTTCTTTTCTTGCTGCCAACAGCACTTGTCATCTAGTAGCAAACCTTATTTGTGACGAATGAATTAATAAAGGCATTAAATACTTCAGCTTTCTCTGCACCAGTTACTAGATTGCCACCTACATTCACTAACAAACCCGTAGTTTTCTTCATCTTCCTCTTATGTGTGTCAAACATGTAAAATCTTTTTTACTTCTAGAATCCTTTGTAGAAGCCTTTTACATCCCTTGTTAGTTGCATTTCAAATTCAGCCTTAGCCTTCCCAATTTCCTCCCAAGATGCAAATGCAATATTATTATTCTTTTCCCCTAGTAATACAGTCACGTTTCCACTTTTTGTTAGAATTCCTTTTTGAGTTTCAACTTACCATAGATTTTCAGTCAATTAACAGCAATGCCCCTTCTGCAACTGCAAATCCTCAAAGACTGCGTTGTTGCTGCGGTTTTTAGCAAGAATGGATTTAGCGACCGCAAATCTAGGCAGTTTTAAGGAGATACTGGTGAAGCACCAGAACTCCACCCACAGTGCACAGCTTAGAAGAAGTCATTTGTAATAATCTCTGACATAACCATCTTCTCTTACCTGAAGTTCTTCACGTGGTCTTCGACACCTGAAAGACGAATAGAATGCTGCAGTGCATTCAGGTAAGTCAGGGCTTGTGTAGAGGATCCCCAGTTCACGTCTGTAGGCAGATTTGTTTTAAGACATTAAATTTTTAAAAATGCCAAGGTATTTTGACAATTGTTTGCCTCCCAAATTAAAAACTATTTTGGGGTCATATAGTTCTAATACTAATTAAGAACTACATCAGATTATGCAAGATAAAATATAATTATGCTACTTCCCCACTAAAAGCAGGCTAACAAACTCAACTTTCAATTTGGAAACATTCCTCTATAAATGGCATGTTAGTAACCAAAATAAGTTTTCTGGATCCAAGCCGTTTGCTATTAAATATTTTTGGTATTTCAAAGAATGGTACAAGCTTTGAATTAGACAAAAGTTAAACAAATCCTTGTAGAAATAAAAGTTTTCTACCTACACTAGACATCAAGAAACAAAATTTAGACCTATAAAACTAATTCCATAAAAGTTAACCAGAAAACTTTATAAGTCAAGAGTAAGAATAGCCAAATGAAAAGCCATCCTTTTAGACTGTCACTCAGAAACCAGGTGATAAGAACTTTTTCTCATATCTTCTCTAGGTGGAATAAGAAAGTAGTGGGGATAGGGTGAAAAGCTAATGAAAATACACACTTTCCTCCCAAAGGGCTTGGGCTTCTTGTTCCTCCATGTAGAAATCACAGGAGCAGACTTTAGTAGTGATGGTAGCTCATGAAAAGCTTAAGACCCTGGGACAAGTTGAACTAAAAGTGTATTCCACTCTTTGAAGGAATCTGATCTTTCCTGTCTGCTTTCCTAGAAGTGGCAGGAATTGAGGCTGAAGTCTGCTAAAGTGCCACTGACCTGCCCTAGAAAATCCTCCTCACAGGTACAGATGAGCAGCCTTGCAAGACTGAAGACAACATCAACATATGCAAATTGGCCAGACTGTTGCTAACACAACCACCCTAAAGTATCTCCATTTCCTTATTAAGATCTAAGAGAGACCTTGAAGCCACTAACTGTGGAGGGTACTGAAGTGTAACTGCATCCCTAAAGATAAAAGGCCAGGCCAGCAGAAGCCTCATCGAATCTAACATTCAAATAAGATTTTCCTCCTCAGAGCAAGAATCCTGATTTAGAGCAAAATGTTAATAGTGTGCATCTTAAATGAAACCAATGGCCAGACACTGAATGATAATGAGAACAGAACAAGCCTGCTGCTCATTCAGTGCCACGCTATACAACGAACGAGGCAAAGATACTATGGGGGAAAGAAAACAATCGGATAACATGATCCCATATTGATCAAGATGCCTATGCATAATGGAGCTGGAAGAGGCTGTACAGGCATTTAAAGGCCAGAATACCAGAATTAGAGTGCATGACCAACCAATACCCACCACACTTATTCAGTTCTTTTCTTCCCTGCTTCTCCACTTTGCACATAATACTTCCATTTAAAACGTTTTCTGAAGGGGTCAGGTTTACACTGTAAATTAAAATTCCTGTCTCTACTCACTAAAAATCAATCCAACATAAGCAGTATGCACTCTCCTAAAGTTTCCAAGCATACCATGTGGTGGTAAACGGTTATATTTTAGTTTTCATGCTTATTTTAGATGAGATAACTTTATTTCTCTTCACGCAATGCAGATCAACAGCCAAATAAGCCAAGTTACAAGTCTGTAGATGCAACCATTTTGTAATTAAGAGAACTAAGGAAAAACAAACTGATGCAGGTTTTCTTCACTAGATTTCTAACTCTGTTCAGGTCTCAGATGTACAAAACACAATGCCAGGACTGTATGGCACAGTTTCACTGTTTAGATTTCAATTTAAATATAATGCCTGTTACATTATGGTATTCCCATTTATAATTTCCCATTCTTTTCTACAGTACCCCATCAGAAAAGGTGACAGTTCAGCTTGGATTCAGGTTCTAACATATTAAATACGTAAAAAACACAAAAAACCTTTTATATGTTAGTATGCTATTTTCTTAGCTCTTTTAATCGTCAGATGATTTTTTTTTTTTAGGTTTTGTATAATTCTCTCCTTTTTTTTAAAAAAATCTTTTATACTGTACTCTTTTAATGGGTAGTTTTGACGCCAAAAAAACCCAAAAAAACAAACTATAAAAGTTACGTATAGGAAAAGAACTGTATAACAACTATTGACTGTGAACGTTGAAATTTTATTATCCAAGCAATTCATGAACTTTCTGCCCACCAATATTCTACATTTCCCTGATTTAAAAAAAAAAAAAAAGTAATATTTTGATTCAGTTGTGTGGGCAATAAAAGCTAAGATGGAAAGTCCAAGATTTGAGGGTTGATTGTTCCATTTTGCAATCTCAGATTATTATCATTCAGAGCTGTACAGAACACACACATACCATGCCTAATCAATAAAAGAGACTTTTAACCAGGTCACATTACTTTTTCATCGCCTCTAAAAAAGAAGTTGGTGCCTCAGGTCAAGTGTCACTATGCCAAAACACCTCTTAAATGGACTTGTGGGGAAGCTACTTCTCACCATCTTTCACTGGATTATTTCAGATCAGACTGAATAAATTAGTTTGAGCATCCCTTGCTAACTTCTGATTACACATGCGCACACAGAATGGATATAGTACAGGCAGAAGGTAGGGTAGTCTGTTTCCTATGAAGGCTGTTGCTATAAAACTCCTTGAACCTGTTAATTTAAAGGCAAAGGTCCCAACCACAAGTGACAAGGGAAGCCTCTGTCTGGCATGTGACAGATCAGAGGGGATAAGCAGCAAATAGTGCAGGAAAACTAGAGCAGGAGAGGAAGCAGAAAGCAGAGGAGACTGAACAGGGAGCAGGAAGCAGAGCTGGCAGGGGAAGGGGATCAGAGTGGAACCTAGGGAGGAGATGAAGCTAATTTGTGGAATGACTGCTGAAAAGGTTGGTCCCCACTGCTGTAAGGTATCATCCTGCCTTGCCTTCTGCCTGACTTCAGACTAAACACAGTTAACTACTTCTCTCTATATAGATACTTAACAGCACCTATATGTGCACCAGATGCCTGCTCTGATGCATGTTTAATGAAGTCTGCTGGAACATGCTAATTAGCATGCTCCAGCAGCCTCGGTATCACATGCATTCAGTGTCCCCGTGCTTCAAAATGGCAGTCGGGACACATTAACTAGAGTTCATTGAACAAGCCTTAGTTAAAGCACCCCCACCACCATTTTGAAGCATGGGACACTAAACATGTGAGATACTGTGGGTGCTCTAATTAGAATGGCTCCCAAGAGCTGCTCTAATTAAAGTGCTCCCCCTCCCCCCCCAACCCTGTAGCATGTGTAAGGATACCCTAAGACACCATTTGTTACATCATTAAAACCAGAGATTCCTCTGTAACTAAAGGTATGGTTTCATTTAGATAGTTAAACTATAAGAAGATTAAAGTAATCCTAGGATTCCTAAAGTGTATTTTTTAGGAAAAAAGTTTTACACTCACCTGGTTTCTTGTAAGTGACATAAATGTAGAGTCCAAGGACTATGACATATGTTAACAGTGCTGCCCACCAATTAATGACAAACATTACTATGCAGCACAGAATTGCCCCAATTAGAGAAATCCACATGTTGTAATACTTAAAAGCAGGACGCCAACCTATTAAAAATGAAAACAAAAAGAAAAGGATTTAGCTATTACTAATAATGGAACAAACTGGTCAGACAATCTCTCTAAGCCCTCTGGTTCTTAGTGAATCCAAGACAAATTCAACAGTACACAGTAACAGATTACAGATTCCGGCACATTTATAATAAAAAGTCTGCCAATGATTTCTCACAATGTAAAGAAAGCTGCGCACGTTAGAAACAGACAAGAATAGAGGTCTTGATATAACAAAGACTATTTGTCACATTTTAAACTTGTTTAATCCTAGTTAAGAGGGAAAACAAGTTTATATATTACTTTATTTTTGATTTGCAGTTTACCCTTTAGAAGATGGTACAGTATGAACCACAACATAAATGTTCCATATTACCAAAGGGTCTTTCGTTCCCCATCATTGTTTCAGGAATACCGGCTAATATAATTTTAACTTTTTTGTTTATTTGGGTGATCAACAACTCCACAGCATTCAAAGATGGAGAAAGACAAATGCCATATAGTCAGGTACATCCATGAATGTGGCACCTGTACTCTTCCCTTGCCGCCCCAACCCAGAATACGAAAAGACTAGAACTCAGACAGCATACACAACAACGCAGCTAATGTACACCATATTCAAAGGGCTTCTTATATGTATGTATAATTTAGAAAAGTAATATTTTAACAGTAAGAGGATTTAGCTACACAAAGAATCAACATATGGGAAATTTCCACTGCTGGGATACGCAAGCAATAACAAAGATACATTCACAAAGTTTGCAAACACAAAATGAACCCTATGTTAAATGCTCCTATAAAAACATGAAGCATACTAAGGTGAGTTTGAGGGTTTGCAGCAGTTTCACTTTAAAAAAAAATATCCAAGGTTACAACATTCCCAATGATGGTGAACTCTGTTCTATTACTAAAACACTTTTTTTCTAAGCTTATGACAAAAAAGATAGTCATAACAGACTTGCGTCTACTTCCTGAGGCTGGGGAAATCATTAACTCTTAAAGACGGATGAAAAACACAAGGAAGTGTAAGGAACTTAATATCACCTAAAAATCATCTGTAAATTGTCTTTTCATCCAAATTGCCTAAACCAAACACAGAATAGATTTACTTCCTAGAAGCAAAGCCAGCTAATCCCAGTCATTGGGGGGGGGGGGGGGCAGGATTTGTAAAGTAAATCCTGATCAATTCTGTTTGAGATAAAGTACCACTACTTCCATAAGCACCTTTCTACACAATTGAGTGTAATTTTCCCCTCCTAATTTTCCCATTCATGATACAGAATTGGTCAGCACCACTTAACTTAAATTGAGTATTTCTGCACATAAAAGTAGCTTAAAATTTTTGTATGGCTCCTACCTGGAGATTTTGCAAGTGAAGCATGGAACACAGAGAAATTAATTAAGGCATATGAAGCCAAGAAGAAGTTGGAGATGATTGGAGCGATGACATTCAGTTCAGCTAAAAAAAAACAAAACAAAACAAAACAAAAAACACATACACAAAAGCAAGTGGTTATTAGCCTCACTGTCAAAATATTTAAAAGACTGCAGGACCAAAAGTTTGCTACAAAAGTCTATTTCTCAAGTAGAAAATGCTACAACAGGATTCAGATATTTATGACCATTCTATTATAAACTCTTAACTGCAGGGTTTTTTTGTTTTGTGTTAAACAGAAAGGCAATTCCTTCAATGTACATTACAAGTATTTTTGCTATACAGGGTCACTCACTGCAAGTTTTTTTGGTTTTTGTTTTTAGGAAAAAGTTCCAGCCTACTTAACTTACACTCATGACTAACAAAACTGTTTGAAACTCAATGTATCGCTACACTATTTGTCAATTCAGAGTGTTTATAAACAGGCTTTGTGAAAAAACCCGTTCACACTAAATTCTTAATACTCTGCAATTATGCAAGATCAGGAAATGGATATATGCTGAACTGCTTAGGGTAAATAGAGAATCAAGTACTGGGGTTGGGAGCTATAAAGCAAGTGAAGTCTCACTCCCCCAGGCAAAGAGGGAAGGCACTTCCTACAGTTAATGGAAGATCTGGAACAAAGCTACTAACTGCTAATGCCAGTAATGCCCTTTTGCCAGTAGTGGCAAATTTCCTTTTTTGCAATAGATGAGGTTATAAAATAATCTTGGCATATTTAAATAGGTGTGTAATTTTGAGAACCAGTTTTTGGTGTCATTAAAATCTGTAGGAAAAAAAAATAATGGCTGCAACGTCTGCGCTGTACAGAATTGAGATGACCGGTAGCTTTGCCCTTTCTCCTTCCCAAGACGAAAGAAGGTTAGAGTTTGGGAGATTTAAAGGATTAAAAAAGGAAATTTGGATTTAATAAAGTTATAGTAATTTATTTTGTGGTACTGTCTTGATCATGAACAAATCAAGTAACTTCCAAACATGCAGGTGGACAATCCTCTAACCCACCTACTGAACAGTTTTAAAAAAGACAACCAAACAACTATAACTTCTAATCTAAAAATCACTACCCAAGACCTTGAAGACCCTCCTCATCAAAGCATGGGAAACAGTATAGAAGGTTCATAACAAATATATTAATTATAACTACAAATTTAAAATTAAAAACTAACCAATTAATATGAATCCAAGAGCTATTAAGAATGTTAACATATATCCTCTTAATGGTTCATTGTTCTTCCCATAACCTTTAGCAAACATTAGGAAACCAGGGTAGATATTGTCCTTGCATAAAGCCTGGAAAAAAAAAAAAATACAAAGTTTGTATCTAATCCAGGTTTTGCACAAGACGCACCAATGCATTTCAGAGACAATGTTATCTAAGAGAGTATGGAGTTTGAATCAGGGACATATTAGTTCTATTCACAACATTGTGCCTTTGCTTCACTGTCTGATCTTGAGGAAAGTAAAAAATGAGCAACGGGAAAGTGTCATCAATAAAAATGAGTGGATTTGCTCTTTTTAACATGTGTTATTGATATCATTACGATGAAAAGAATAATTCTTGACATCCACTATGGAAAAAAAATACATCTCTCCAATTCAACACAGTGCATTTACTTAAAATTTTTACCAGCTCCATTTCCTGTCTGGTTTCTCTGCTTTTAAATACACACACACACACACACACACACTATACACACACACCCCCCAACTAATAGCTTCCAAACATTCTAAAGACTAAGGTTTTCTTCCCAGAAGAGATGCAACAAGCAGAGTCAAGTCACGCTAACCTGCAAAACAATATTCCCTTACTTCTGCCTACAGGAACCACCTCCAGGCAAAATGCATTTACCTTGTCTTTAAATCTAAAGCTCTAAGCAGATCTATGCTCCCCAAGACAACAACAAACAGTAGCAGTTTGTTCAAGATTTCATTGCAGTAACTCTAGTTCAGTGATGGCCAACCTTTTTGGCAGGCATGCCACAAGTTAAGCCCCGACCCTCCAAGTACCACTCCATTCCCCAGAGGTTTACCCAATAAAGGAGGGGGCTCAATTCTCCAGCTGCATAGAGTGGAGAGGAGTCAGGAATCTGAGAAAGGTTAACCCTTCTCTGTTCCCACAACAGTATAATTTTATAGGATAAACAAAGATCCAAAGACCTGAACTCAGTGGTGGTTGCAGGGCCAGGGAAGGGTCCCTGGCACCTCACCTGACCTCTCACAGCAGCACCCTGCTACCACTCTGCTCCACATGGCCAGAGACTGAGCCCCTCTGCCTCTACTCCCACAGTTCACTTTATTGAAAAACTAGGGCTTGCAGGCCATAGCAGCTGAAATGCCACCTGTAGCATGCATGCACCAGGTTGGCCACCCCTGCACTGTCTGGTCTCTTGGCAACAGATGTTCCACTGTAAGGCAACTGTAATACAGTCACCACTCAAATACCGACACCTGGCACCAATATCCAGACAAAAGGGCATGTGGCAGGAGCAGTGGAAGGAGCCACAAGTATAATTCTCCCTTCCCAACACTCAGGAGACAAGAGAGAAGCAGTTTTTCAGTGGCTGGAGAGGGCTGCCTTGAGGGTCCAACCCTTCCCCCAACCATGCAGTGTTGCAACTTTAAGTGCACCACAAAAACAAATTAAAAAGGCACTGTTAAAAAAAAAAAAAAAAAAAAAAAAACCTGGCTGAATCGCTGGCCATATTTACACAATGTAAATATTTGTGTTTATATTCCATGGATGTAAACATCTGTGGAAATGATGCCCTCACTTCAAGCATACCATACTGCCTCCTAAACAGGAAGCAGCATAGCCAGGTCCATAGAGGTGGATAAGTTAGCATTGCAAAGGGACAGTACCAGTTACCCCACCAGGATGTTGTACAGACAGGACCATTCTGCTTCAGGGTTAGGAAACAACCCACACAGAGCAGCAGATTCCTTGAAGGCTCTGCTACCAAATACAGTAAGTTTACATAGAGCCCTGGCTTCTGCACACAGAACCGTCCAAGCTCAGAATCTCAACCCTGGGGAGAGCAAAAACAAAATGGATATTTGGAACGTAGCATCTTCTCAATGCGCATTGTAACAGTAGGGGCTACCATCTGTTCCAAGTAGAATAGTTAAATATCAACACTTTGACCTCAAGTGGTATCAATCAAAACGGCCAATATACAAAAACTCCCCATTCTCTAAAAGTTGAGTTTAAAATCAGATCAAATAAAACTGTTTTTCTTTGAAAGAAAGTGATTATGGCATGGCTGCTTACCTGGAAAATCTTAGGTGCACTCACTAAGGAGGCCAGTGCAGATGAAAGGGTGGCTGAGAAAATGCCTGCAGAAATCAGTGGTGCAAATCCCGATACCATGCTCATTACCTGAAAGCAGGAAAGAAACTGTTATAGGCATCTAAGAGCACTAGGCAGACTACCTGAGAACAAAAAAACAAAAAAAAAAAAAAAAAAAAAACTGTACAGAAAAGAGAAAAGTGCTACACAGACCACAAATTAGAGACCACAAAAACAGTTAGGAACTGCAAATGCAAAATGGTGTTAATGGATTTTTGCTTCTTTATCTCTACAATGTTTAGACTTACACACCACATACTGTTTCTCAGGCAAAGTATGTAGGCCAGTAGGTTGGTTTCCTCTTACCACTAAGAGTCAGTTAAAAGTTATGTGTACACTGATATTTATACCAATTTTGGTGACATCCCCCACCAGCCTCAGCCATGCAAGTCATTCCTCCATTCCCTCTGTAACAACTTGTAAGCTAAAAAGCCACTTAACACAAGGCTTCTTATTCCTCAGGTACCACACTAAGATATAGCTCAGACTACTTTGCAGCATATGATCATCACTTCCAAACTACTTTTGGTTGCCACAATACTTTTCTTCCCTGTGGAAGGGGAAAGAAAGTTTCTACTTATGGAGAGTGGGGAAAAGGAGGGTTGGAGTCTGAAAGGGCTGAAAGAGAGCAAGAGGGTATTATGGAAGTCCATGTGCAGTAGACACTCTCACATGAGCTGCCAACATTAAAGTTACAAAACACTGTAAAAATAAAGGGGGGAAATGGACTAGGAAGTGACCACCTGCAGCATCCACCTGAATGCTAGAAGTCTAGCAAAGATTGCATTTCTGGAAAGGATGAATATTACCATGGTTGTAGCACAGGTGTTCACAGTATACACAGTCAGCCACTTTTGACTCAAGAACAACTTTAACAGTGACCCTAACTATGAACATAGGCCTTAAGGGTGCTGTCTGTAGCCACTGAACAAAGTAAGGATTGTCAGTCAGTCATTCTAATGCAGCAATTACAGATCAGTAAGCATTTGTGATAGTTGTGATAGAACATGGGAAAAACAAGGCAGAATACAGCAAGCTTTATAGTTCCATTCATCAAAAACAAAGATGCACAGACACCCCACACGCACAGTCAGTCAGTCACAGGAACACTTCCTTCCAATAAATCATTGTACATCTCAACTCATGAATGACTTATACTTTTTCTAACTTATTTAAGGCCTCCACCACTGAGATTTACAATTATTGCATTTTGCACAAGAAAGGGAAGGATGGGGATGAAAGGGTTTATTTTTCTTACCCTAATCTAATAATTACTGGGTGTGTCTTCACATGCAATTAATTTGAAGCAGTAAACTCCAGCGGATTTTCTGCTTTAAAGGAGAACAGCATGGGAAATGGTGGGTTCCCCCTTGCAGGCTGGCAGGGGCTGGAGGAGTGGGACACAGGGGGTGCCACATGCACATGACCAGCAATACAGCCAGGCA
>NW_005841966.1:3262471-3274398 GCF_000455745.1 Alligator sinensis | reverse complement strand
AGGGGGGGGGGGCGCGCCCCCCAGGGGGTAAGTTTTGGGGGGGGGGGGGGGGGAAGGTGCAGATTTGGACCCCCATGATGACGGAAGGAGAGGGGCAGCGTTGGCAACTGGGGCTGGAGGTGCTGCCCAGCTGGGCCAGTGCCTAGGACCCAAACACATAGCTGCAGGACCTGGCTGGGGGAGTGGGACAGAGCAACAGGTGGCTTGTCTGGGGGGCGGCTGGCTCCCCACTTCTGCATGCACTCCCGGAGAGGAGGGGATGGCAGGGGATGAGGGACACGTGTCTTCCCCAATTCATGCACAGGGCCTGGGAGGACGCAGGCTGCCCACAGTGAGGCTCGAACCTCCCTGCCCTGCTGCCATTCCCCCAGAGACTTGTGTGGGCCAGTGGGCAGGACCTAGCAGGGGAGACTGGAGAGGCTTGGTACTGCCACCACCAGTATCCCCATGCCAGCTGCACCACCATGGTGAGGCACCCCCTGCCTTCCTGGAAGCAGCGTCAGGAAACAACTCCATGCTGCCACTCCTGCTGCTGCCAGCGGGTAGGGGACACCTCACCATGGCGGTGCAGTTGGCACAGGACTCCCAGTGGCAGTGGCAGCACCAAGCCACTGTGCCTTCCCATGCTGGATCCCACCTGCTGGCCTGTGAATGGCTCTGGGAGGTGGGCAGCAGGGTGGAGGAACCCCAAGCCCCATAGCAAACAACCCACACCCTCCCCCATAGGCTCTGCTCAATTCCAGCCAGGCTGCCCATACGGGTGAGGGGAGGGAGGGGACTGAGCTCCACTCCAGCTGTGACAGCTGAGTCTCAGGCATTGCTGGGGGTGGCCAAGAGGCTACAGGCCTTGGCCCCATATCTCTGGCAGCTGAGAGCCCCCTCCAGCAGAGCTGGAGAGGGCAGGGGGCTGCAGGTTGGGAGTGAGGGACAGTGGCATAGGCAGGGACAGGGCACTGGCATATCAGGGCTGCTCAATGCCACAAAAGCAGCAGGGGGCACAGCTGCAGCTGGACCTGCATTCTCCTGAGCAAAGGGGGCAGGAGGAGCTCTGATTTTCTAGGACAAGTAAGCCACAATCTAAAATGCCAAAAAATAGGTATTTGGAATTTATTATAATTATTGAGGCTCTGGCAGGCTTCCAAATTGCTTTAAAATTGTAAATATACTCAATAAACCATTGTGTTTAACTGAGGTTCTTTGAGTAGATGCGATATGTTTTATTAGATCAACTGAGTAGTTGGAACAAAGTTCCTTGCAAGCTTTCGAGCACAAGCACCTTTTTTCAGGCATACAGAGACTTTGGGATTTTTTTAAAATCAGAGAATTTGGAAGCTTTAAAAACAGAGAAAACTAAGATTGCTAGTCATCACCACAGCTGTTCAGCATCTTCCTATGTTAAATGTGCACTTTGTCTAGTTGAAATAGGTCAAACATCTACCTTAAAGAGTCATGTGTGCGCTCTCAGTCAAACACAGGATACTTCCAAATCATGACATTTAAAATACGTCGGACTATTAAGCTGGTTGGGGGAAAGGCACTTATTTGTGATGTAGTTTTTTAAATGGAGGACTTGCAAAAAATACAGTGTTTTTAAACAGATATCTTCCATAAGCTACCCTCAAGATCTGTATACCAATGATTGGCATACACAACAGATAGGCAGAAAGTTAAACCAGGTTAAGAATGAGTGAAGTTTCACTTTTTGGGGTATGTTTTCCTAACCCACAGTAAATGTAGTTGTGCCCAGCCAGGGCAGTGCAAAGAGCAGTGTGCTCATTGAGACTGACTGATGTAGGCCAAGTGCCTAACACTCACTCCTGCTGGGTATCTAGAGGGTTTCCCTTGAGAGAGATCCCTCTTTACTTGCCTACCATGACTCGATTGTGAAAAGAAAACACTAGGGAGGGAGGCTCCAACAGGTGGTACCCACCCCTCAGGGAGACTCTCCTTAAGCATGTTTCATGAGGCTCTTCTTCTCCCTCACCCCTTCCACATGCCAACCAGATTTTACCAAAATGGTGCACAATGACACTAGCTGGTGCAACCATGGTGTGCATACCAGTGACCCATATGATGTGGCAAGGTTGCTCATGCCAGGTGTCACGAAATGCACTGTCTGCTATCGTGGACCATTTATTGGCCCAGCTTGGATAATCAAATATTTATCTTGGATCAGTTCTTGACACAAATAGCCTTGGGCTTGGCCCCTCAATCACAAGGCTTAAATTGTAATTCCAAAAGAAATACCAAAGGGGTGCCAGTTAAGTCCAGATCTAAGCCTCATGTCATGTGTTGTCAACCTGGAGGACGCATAACCCCAGGGGTACTTGGGAAGGCCCTAGGGGGTACGCACAGGCGGGGACAGAGCACCACCACCCACTACCCCATGCTGCCACCTCCCAGAAGCAGGGCCGGGGCAAGGGCAACGGTGCCCCTTCGTGGTCTGCACAGACACCACCCATGAGGGCAGGGGGGAAGCTCGCGGGCAGTGGCTGCCATTGCCACCCACCACCCTGAGCTGCCACTGCTCTGTGTCTGGCTGTGCACCACACCCAACCCCCCACTCCATGTCCAGCTGCTGGGGGTACACTTATTTTAAAAAAAAAAAAGGTTGAAAACCCCTGCCTTACCAACTTCAGTCTCAGACAGTCACCATGGGTGAACAAAGTCCATGCCTATAATTTATCTTCAGGATCTGAGTTCGTATCCCGTCAAAGTTCAGTAATCAAACTAATTTTGTCAAACAACTCAAACTCAATTAGCTCCACTGCTGGAGGAGAGTGAAATATGCACTGTTCATCACCCTTCTCCGGGTGTAGTCACAGGCAGTCTGGGTACTCAGTCTTTTGGAGGGGGTGTCCCCTCCAAACAATAATGAAACTCAAAGAAAACAGCCCCTTCAGGACCCCCCAAGCCTGGCACGAGACAGGGGTATTCACGGTCACACATCCCTTATGCTTCTGTCGTATGGGTGAGGGATCCGCTCAATCCTCCAGACTTTCCCTGGCCTTAATCTCTGAGGATGAGAACCCCTCCAGGTTCTCTCCTTGCAGGCTGCAGTGTCTTCTCCCTGCATCCTGAGCTGTCTGTTCCACTGGAGCCAGAGGGTTCTCTTGGATGCCTCTGCCAGGCTCAGCTGCCCAGGTCTGCCGACATTCTTGAGTCAGGAGGCTCTCCTGGCTGCTTCCATCCGGCTCAACTGCCTGGCTCTGGCATGCTGGGCATGATCTTTGTGTGTCATTCTGCACATCTACCTACACACAGGGAGCATGTGCTTTTAAAATGGCATTGCAGCACCCCATGCTGCTCTACTGCTGTGGATCCAGCACCTGCTGGTAAGTTGCGCCTGTCACCAGCCCTTCCCAGGCTGACTTTCCCCAAAAGCTGAGGCCATCTGGGGTGCGGTCCACTCTTTCTATGGGACACTAAGCTCCCTTGCTGCATCACACAGCGACAGTAGTAAATGGACTATTCTTCTAGATAAGTGTATTAGAACTGTTTAGATAGTCTTGTTCTTTTCTGGGCATTACCAAAATGATGCAATTTAAAAGTGGTTTTGAAGGAGGAAGGAAAAAAACAAAACAAAACAAAACAAACAAACAGACAATGCTTTCTTCAAATTCTCTCTCTCTCAAAAAAAAAAAAAAAAAAAAAAAAAAAAAAAAAAAATGAAATTCAGAATGTCCTGGATAAACTGAAGAAGTGGTCCAAAATCAAATAGGATCAAATTCAACAGACAAATCCTGTTTGAGAAGCAAAAATTCAAGAAAAACTGGAAAGAATTCAGTAAGGAGCAACAACAAAAAAAAAATATTAGAGGCCTGGGAAGCATAACGAATGCAGGTTTGCAGGTCACTGGTATGCAGGCTGAAAGAACTAGCTTTGCTTAGTCTGGAGAAGGGGGGACGGGGGCAAGGAGGGGGGTGAGCGTGGATTTGATAAGTCTTCAAAATACCTGAATGAAGATTACAGAGCAGATGGAGATAGCCTTTTCTCCGTAGCTGTAGGGGATAGGACTAGAAGAAATGGCCTCAGACTGCAGCAGAGAAAGTGTAGGTTGGACAGTCAGGGATAAGCAGAGAGCTGGACTAAATCCCTTAAGGTCCCTTTCCATCCATATTTTCTTACCACCCTATACCATCCCAAAATCCTGGATCACTTGCTGATACTGGAAGGTAATCTGAAATACTGCCAGTTTAACACACACCACAGGAGTTTTTCCCTTCGCCTACCACACACTGCCTGCAGCTCTGAAGTTCTAATCACTTTGATTTTTCCAAGATTCCATGACGTGATGAATACACTGGAATAATCAAGGTCATATCAAACAGCTAACAAAATTTATGTTGGACGACAGTGATTGGAGTGGAGTGTTTTGTTTATCATTATGACAAAGATGTTAATTTTAAAAGGTCTCTTCTGTCAGGAACCAAGCAAAAGGCAAGTGACAGAACTAAAACCCAAGTATTTTTTCCCTCTTGTGCTGTCATATAACAAGTCCTATGGAAACAAAGACATTTAACTACCTTTTTAATAACAGTCACAATTTAACACTAAAAGTACTGTTCTGTACATAACTAAGACCTAAAGCAGCCTGCCTTTTTCAGCTTTGATAATATCTTAGAAAATCTGATTGGCTTTTTCAGTCACTGAGCAATACAAAACAGTTATGCCTTTCAAATGCAGTATCAGTGTCAAGTATGCATTACTTGCCCTAAATGAATACCTCTTTCATCCTAGCAATTCAGTATAATGATGGGGGGAGGGCAAAGAAGGAAGGGAATCTGTTTCAATATTAATGCTGTTCAAAGCATAGCAATTATTTTAAGATGTTTCTGTACTGTGAGGACTATAGAAACCACTACAAATCTTCAAAGCTACTTCTTCAAGCAATGTACACATGTTAGTGTACAAATTAAGTATGCCTGCATGTAGCATACATTAGTTCTAAAGTATTATTCATACTATTCAACCATCGGTACACTCGCTAGCATCATGACCGAAAGAGACTTGGGGGTCATGAGTGACCACAAGATGAATACGAGCCACCAATGCAATGCCGCAGCTGGCAAAGCAAATAAAATCCTGGCTTGCATCTACTGATGCATCTCGGGCAAGACCCAAGATGTCATCCTCCTGCTTTACTCAGCCTTGGTGAGGCTGCAGCTGGAGTGATGCATCCAATTCTGGGCTCCGCACTTTAGAAAGGACTTGGAGAAGCTTGAGAGAGTCTAGAGGAGAGCCACATGCATGATCAGAGGTCAAGAGAGCAGGCCTTATGGAGGAGAGGCTGAGAGGCCTGGTACTTCAGCCTGGAAAAGCATAGGCTCAGGAGGAACTTGGTGGTAGCCTATAAGTACATAAGGCGCTTCCATCAGGATCTGGGAGAACATCTGTTCAACAGGGCACGCCAAGGGAAGACGAGGTCAAATAGTCACAAACTGCTGGAAGACCATTTTAGACTGGACATAAGGAAAAACTTCTTTATCATCCAAGTCTGGAACAGACCCCCACCCCCCCCGAAAGTGATGCAAGCACCTACTCTGGACACATTCAAATGATTATCTTGCTGGGGTCATCTGACCCCAGCTGACTTCCTGCCCTTTGGGTCAGGGACTGGACCTGATGATCTCGTGAGGTCCCTTCCAGCCCTAATGTCTATGAAATCTATAGATTATAAGGGTGCCTGTACACATGTGGGTATGCTGCTCTGATGCAGAGTAATTACGGCATGTTGGAGCAGACTCGAATAAGTCGAGTCTGCTGGAGTGTGCCAATTAGCATGCTCCAGCCAACCTCCATATCTCATGTTTCAGAACCCCACGCTTCAAAATGGTTTAGCTTTAACTAAAGCTCACTGAGCTGCTGCAATTTTGAAGCACAGGGACACTGACACACAAGATGCTATAGGCGCTTTAATTAGAGCAGCTCTGAGAGCATGTACAAGAACTCCCTGTTCCTTGCATTATAGTAAATGACATTCAAGATTCATAGCCATATAAGGCCATTACGCACATGTGCAATTCCACTCCTGTGGGTACATGAAGACTATGGCCAGGTACAGGCATTACACAAACTGGTATACATGACTGTAAACTGGTCCACACCCACAACAGAACAGAAGTTGTTCAGGGCACATGGACTGGTTTAAAACTGGCAGATCCTGGTCTAAGATTGACCTGGATCAATGAGGTATTAGACTTAAATCGGTTTAGGTTAGACAAGTTATTAAACTTCTGTACCATATGCCCTATCAATTCATGTCAGGTTATTGTCACCCTGGCATCCCAAGTGCCTTTGCATCTCCCCCCATTATGCCCTCCTCACAGGGACACGTGCTAGCACTCACTGGGTACCTGGCTGCTCTGGGTTGTCACAAACCCAAGCCGGCACAGACCCAGGCAGGTGGAGGATGCAAACTCATTCTGGGCAGCAGGGACAGGGGCACTCCACAGAATGAAGGATTGGGCCCCTCGGGCCTTCGCACCAGTGGCAGCTGGCAGGATGTGCTATCATTGCCCGGCAGACTTGCACTGGGGTAGCAGGGACAGGGGTGCTCTACAGAAGAAAGACCTGGGTATTTCAGCTGCTGCTGAGCTCCGAGGGGCCCAATCCTTCCTTCTACTGAGTACCCAAGCTATACCTCACTGGCTGCTGGCACACATCCCCAACCCCCTGCCATCACTGCACCCAGCCCAAGGCTTCCAGGAGACCCCCAGAGCAGGTCACCATGGCATACCCAGGAGGCTGGCCGCTGGTGGCAGGAGGTGGGAAGGGCATGCCATGGTGACCTGCTCTGTGGCTCTCCTAGAAGCCTAGGACTGGGCATGGGGGAGGGTCCATGGTGATGGCAGGGGGTTGGAAGTGTGTGCCTGGCAGTCGATCAGGGGTGGCCCCTGTTCACCTGGCATGTTGGGAGATGTGCAGGACCACCGCCAGCCTTCTGGCCTCAGCCAATGCTGGCATTTGTGTGCCCACTTCACATGTCTCCGTCGTCCCCCCCAACGGCTGAATGTGTATTCTGTTTGATCCCAATTTAATCTATACAGCTTAGAAAAACCCACAAAGTTTTGATCAATTCTGTCTCAGGCTTTTTGAATCTCTTTCCATAGCGTATGTGCAGGCAATAAGCATTTTCTATATTAGCAGCCTTGTAGGCCTGCCTATCCACCCAGTCTAGAACTATATAAAAAGGGAAAAAACAGGTAAAGCATTCCTCAATTCCTTTACTAACCCAAAATCCAGCTGCATCATTACAGTAGGGAAGGAGGATGAGTTATAGAATACATACGAGCATGACATGGGGGGGGGGAGAAACGAGGACACACACACACGACACACTGTAACAAAAAAAAAACCAACAAGAAGCAAACACCTCTTCCCCCTACCCAGCACCACCAAAAATAGCTCCTGTAAGTATTTAAAAAAAAAAAAAAAAACACACACACACCACACCCCAGAACACCTTCTCTTAGTGATTGTTTACATCTAATCCACTCTTGGGAGGCTCCAAAGTAGTCATCTCATAGAATACAAATCTCTTCAATCTCAAATGAAAGCACATTAAAATAATTGTGTTGCCAAAGGCGGGATGCACTTGCCTACTGAACAGTATTTTGCAGATGCAAAGACTGAGTTTTACAGAGCATCTCAAGGATGTCTGTAATACATACTTTTTTTTTTTTTTTTTTTTTTAATTGATTTTGTAAAAGCAAACATTAGAAATCATTCATCTATAGTTGACAGATAAACCACATACACATCTTTCACAAACAACCTTCTTTGGTAATCCCTTGCAGTCAAGGATGATTGTCTTCCATGATCATCTGATCTGTATGTCCAAGATGACTGACAAGGCCTATCCGGAACTGACAGACTCTGCTGCAGCTCAGACGTGTTTGTGTGGGGTGGGTGGTACTGGATTCTTGATTTGATCTGCAACATGCTGTTTCTGCTGCTCCAGCTTTTTCATCTCCTGTTGTTGTTATGAGGTTTCAAAGTGCTGACCAGACTCTTGCAGAGTCCTCCATTTGGGGTGGTCCTAGGCAGTAATCTCCCGCAACTTGACATAGGTGTTGCATCTTTTTTAAGTTGGCCTTGAGGACATCCCTGAAGCGCTTTCTCTACCTTCCTCTTGGGTGTACACCTTGGCTAAGCTGGGAGAAAACTTGCTTCGGGAGTCTAGAGTCAGATATCCAGGTGACATGGCCAGGCCAACAAAGTTGATATCAGATGATCCCTATCTTAGTACTCGTGGCATTTGCTTGCAGGAGGGCGTTAACATTGGTGCATCTGTCTTCCCACTGGATTTGGAGGATCTTCTACAGGCAGCATTAATGGTACTTTTCCAACAAGTTTTGATGTTTCCAGTATGCTGTCCATGTCTCAGCTCCATAGAGAAAGGTGGAGACTAGTTGATGAGCCATGAGCTTGGTTTTGGATCTAATGTCATGATCTTCAAACATCTGTTTCTTCAGGGGTCCAAAGCCTGCACTTACATATTTGAGGCAATGTTGGACGTCTTCTATGTCAGCTTTCTGCAACAGATGGCTTCTGAGATATGGGAAATACTCAACATTCTCCAAAGTCTCACCATGGATCTACAGCATCATCAGCGTACTGGAGCTCAATGATTGTGGGTGGGGTTTTGACTCAGAGTCCAGCTAGAAGCTGGCTGATGGTCAAATGTAGCATCGTGGCAAGGAATATTGAGACCAGTGGTGGAGCGATGTTGCAACCTTGCTAACTTCTGTTTTAGCCTCAGAGTGATCTGCAATAGATCTTATCACTCGTATCATCATGGACCAGGCAGAGAATGGTGACAAATTTCAGTGGGCATCTGTACTTCAGAAGGATCCTCCACAAGACTTCTTGGCTGACAGCTCAAATCTTTCATGAGGTCAAAGAAGGCCACGTAGAGAGGCTTATGCTGTATGCGGCCGTACCCATAGCTGATGAGCTGTGAAGATTGTGTCAGTTGTGCCTCTTGATGCCCAAAAACAATAATAAAGGAGCGGGGGGGGGGAAGGGGTAGACAGAACAAGAGAGTGCAAGGACTAACATTTGAATTACCAAATTATTCCAAGATCTTCTCCCAAACTACACTAAACTTTTCAAAGCAGTTAAGTTTGCTAAACATGACTTTCCATAGTTGCCAGCCATGCCATCTCATCAGATTCCAACCTTTGGAAATGTCCTACTCTTCCAAAAGAAGTAATATAATCACCTCTGTCAATAAGGCCCACTGTAAGACTGCAGCCTGGGAAGGCTTGTTTAAATTTCTTATACACAAGAACCTACATTTACCAAAAGGTGTCAGTGCTGTGTTAGAAACCATGTTAACTCTGTAATTTCTTTGTAAAAAGAACTGATAATATGATATGATGACCATGTGCTGCAAGCAATGTTTGGTCACATCACATCAATCTGTTTCTACTTATAATATATTTTTACTTTATAGGAGCCTAGTGCACACAAAAAGTAATCTTTTGTTGTGCAAGACAAAGCCAAAAAAATAAAATTGTCATTATTCAAATATTGTGAATTGCCAATTTCCATTGGGATTCCATTATCTGGACACACAGTTCTTTTTTCCACTTCAGTTGTAAATAGTCTCCACTAGGTCTTATGCGATATTATATTTTCATAAAGTGATGGCACAAAATGTGGAAAAGCAGATTTCAAGGCAAAATAGATACATCTATCTGAACGTTTGCTACACCTAAAGCCTCAGGTCGAAACAGATCTTCTAATACTTGATGCAACCACATATTACTGTTCAACTGGTTTTGGAAGGCCAAATGTGTCACAAAACTCAGAAAAGATTTTAATAGGATTTCTTACTGGAAGCTGTTCTACATGACCAGTACCCTTATCCATCTACTTTCTCTACATCTAAAATGATCTTTCAAGGAGCACATAGTTATTTGAAAAGTTGTTTCATCAGACCTAGTAAAACAATACAGTACTCAAAACCAACAAGGGAGGAAGAGACGTACACCAGTTTTAGTTAAACTAGATTCTTCAAAAACCTATATAAAATGTGGGACATGAAGATAATCTATAACATCAAGAATTCAATTTAAAGCAGAAAGAATGTCAAATGAATTTCAGAGAAAAGATACTCTATCCAATTTCAATGAAAGTAATAGTACAGTAATACCTCCAGCAGAAGCCAATATTTGACATTGCTAAGACCAAAGCGCAAATGCTATTTAGCATGGTGTACATTCCTTTCTACTATTATGGCATTATGGACATCTCTTGCTTTAACTCAAACAACAAATATCCAAACGGTTAACATGTCAAGACTGTAGGCCTGGATGTAGTGTCTTTTCCCTTCTCCCATCTTAGTAATCAGATCCACTGTCAGAAGTAGAAAGAGTGACATACAAAGCTGTGGGGACCAAAGTTGTCTGGGTCACGCAGATGCCAATAGAATCAAAGTCTCATTCCTTTCGATAATTCAAATGTCAGATTAGTGGAATGGGGGAGCCTCTATGAACAGACTCCTCTTGCAAAAAAAATTAGAAATGTATCAAGAAGATGCCTGAAGCTACTTCTGCAATAGCATAACTCAGGCAGGGCTGCTAAGGTTATGTGTAGATGAAACGAGGGGCACGTGTGCACGACACTTTAAAGTGGGTTAAATGCTTTTGCATGACTTTAATGGTGTTGGTGTTTGCACACCTCAGCGGCATATTGCGCAGTAATTCCAGGCACTGTAGCAAATTTGCAGGGTAACATGCCTTAAATGACTTGAGGCACAGCAAACAAACTCCTCTGAGGAGTTTTAGTTTGCTGCCCTACAGCCATGGAGCAAAGCTGCTCGAGGGCCCAGTACTTCCCTCTGCAGCTGCAGTGCCCCCTGGGACCTCCTGAGCCAGGTACTGCAACTGCCACAGAGGGAAGCACCAGCCCTCCCGCAACCCAGGGACCGCTCCACCCACCAGCAGCTCACCCTCCTCTCCTCACCACCAGAGAGGCAGGTAAATTCGGGTGTGTGCACGACATAGGGGCTTAAAGGGCCCTAAATTGAAGTGGATTTTTAAAAACCCACCACTTCAATTTAGGGCCCCTGTTCTATCTACACACACCCTAAGGCAGCATCTCCTCCCTGGGTGTCACTTAGAAGGTTGGGAGAAGCAGGGGGAGAGTGTGCGCAGAACAAACAGCAGCTGCTGCAGCAGCCTCACAGCCACTGGTACCACCAACAGCCAGAAGTTACTGCTGCCCCAGGCATCCAGCTTCCTGATATGCCTCTGCATTCTGGAACAAGAGATACTGTACTTAGGTGACCACAAATGAAGAATTATTATTGTTGTTATTATTCTACAACTAAATCAGGAAATTCAATTTGGAAAAATCTTTTTGATCAGTGTCTAAACCCATTCCTACACCAATGCAGACATCAAAGTCAATTAATCAACCCAAGTCTCAGTAGATGAATATCACTGGATGTGAATTTGGTGCTCAATGAACCACTCCCAAAAGAGAACTGCTTTGCTGCAAAAACAAGATAAATCTGGCACCTCCCATGCCTATTTTTGAATGTATATATTCCAATGTAGGTGTGGCAATTCTGTTTACATGCCTTCTAAAATTCTCCTTAACTTGATTCCTTTTCACAAGTTCTTAGCATGAAGTGTTATAAAAAACACAAACCAAAATTTTCAAACAAAGATGTTATCTAAAATGAAAACTAGAGATTAATCTAGACAAGATTTGATGCTACAGACAGATTATTCTTTGCTATACATTTTTAAGTCTGTTATATGAAGCTACTGATGCATATGCTAGATTTTGTCCTGCAGTTGAAACATTCTGCAAGTTGCTGCCAACTGAAAAGCATTTGTGAACAGAGCTACATCTAAATCTTTCCATAAACCACTGCACTTCATGACAGTTCACAGAACAACCTTCCAAAA
>NW_005841966.1:3241733-3262440 GCF_000455745.1 Alligator sinensis | reverse complement strand
TTCCGATCATTGCTCAATCCTCTCATTTAAACATTACTCTCAGGAAATCAGTAAATACAATCTCTGTAAAACGGGTCAAGTTCGGTATGCACAATGGTCACAACAAAAAGAGGAAGCCCTATTGTAAAATTGCCCAGATTTTTCAAACCTTCCACCTTCACCATACATAGATACACCACTTACTACACAAGGAATCAGATGGACACTAACTTTCTATCACTCCCCTTAATCTGCCTCTCTTTCTATCATGTCTCCCTAAAGGGCACCCCTGGGGAAGACCAGGAACAATGGATACAAACTCCTGGAAGGCCACTTCAGGCTCAATTCCAGGAAAAACTCCTTCATAGTCAGGGTGTCCAGACAGTGGAATAAACTCCCTCCAGTGGTGGTACAGTCACCTACCTGCAAGTCTTCAAAAGGAGACTGGACAGTCACCTCAAGGGGATCACTTGACTCCAGTTGTCTTTTCCTGCCTAATACAGGGGGACTAGACCCAATGATCTACAAGGTCCCTTCCAGCCCCTAACAATCTATGAATCTCCATTCCAAACATCAAGAATTCCTACTGTTGATTTCAAATAGTTTAGAAAAGGCTAGTGTAAGAAAGGTAGTTGTATGATGTGCCTGTCAGATACTGTCTGAATGCAGTAACCCTGGCTCCATTTTTGTCCAGTACACACAGATAATATATCCAAGTATTCCACAACCCTTCCATCATCACCTAGTCCCTTGAAAGCACTATAAAAATCTGACAGAAAATAGGGCTTGAAAGAGCACTAGCAATTTTTAAATCACCGAAAAACAAATCCAGATTAATGCTAGTCGACTGGAAGAAAAGCAAATTAAAAAAAAAAACACTGGAGAGAATATCAGCATTTGTGAATGAGGTGACCCTGACAATATGTAAAGTTGGATTTCACAATTTGCAGGTCATGTTAGATTACAAGCTGCTACTTGATATTCAGGTAGCCAACTTGACTTAGTGCTAAGCCTTAAGGCAATTCAGAAGTCTGTTTCTGAGGCCTGCTTATTCAATTCTTTACTCTGCCTATGATGGCATACTTGCAGAGTAAAGCCTTCAGGGATTGAAACCCAACAGAGAATGCTCTGGTCATATACATATGGCACAAAAATCAGCAGAGGATTTGACTCCAGCAAAGCTAGAATCAACATCTGTCATCGCATCACTAGACTTCTATTAAAATACACACCATAACACAACTAACTGAATCTGAAGTCAGATACAGATTATGTCTATTCAATTTAAGCAGGTCTCCATACTGAGACAGAAGATAAATGCCAATTAACTGTGACATTCATTAATTGCTTATAGGCAAAGCATTTTTAAGTCCTGGATGATTGTAGGACCTGCTCAGGTGAAATGTTCCCACAGTGCTGGGCTTCTTCCCACAGTGCTATTGGGGCTGCAGTGCTGTGGTTCGTGCCGGCTTGACTGCCACAGCAGTGGCACTGGAATGCCAACAGCACCACAGGCAGAAGCCAGTACCACAGCTTGTTCCAGCAGCTGAAGCTGAATACCCACAATACTGGACTTCTTCCCACTGGGTCCAAGATCAGCTGGAGTGGGTGCCAGCTGGATCCAGTATGTTTGGAAGGAGAGGAGAGGTATATCCTTGAGCCTGATCTGACTTGCAGGACCAGCCTTAAGCCTGGCCTGAGAGGTCAGAAAAACTGACACCTCTGGAATAAGCTATTTAGTAGGCAATTGCCTGTGTAAGCCCTTGATCCTAGAATTCACTTTTGTCACAACAACAGACAAAGCAGACATTAGGGCTGTGCGAAATTTTGCCGGCTGTTTTGATTTGACACTGTTTCAACTCATTTTGAGCTTGAAACAGTGAAACTGAATCGAAATGAAGGGCTTTGAAACAGCCTTGAAACAAAACAAGGCTAGCTGAAATGTTTCAAAAGTTTCAAAACATTTCGAGTTTCAAAGCAGCCAGCAGCGAGGTGGTGAGAGACAGGGAAGAACCAGGGCTGTGCTGCCAGCAGCAGCCAGGAATGCAGCTCTGGCTCTCCCCATCTCTTGCTGCCAAACTGTGAGAAGTCAATAACAGTACAGGGGAAGGAAACTGAGCCCAGGTTCAGTTCCCCTCCCCAGCACTGCAGTCGGGCTGGAGAAAGGAACGGAGACCAGTCGCTCAGTTCCCCTCCCCAGCGCTAGATTGGGCAGGAAGTCAGCCCAGCTGGGCTGACTCCCTGCCACCCACCTTATCTAGCGAAACGTCGAAACAGCGTAGAAACAGCCTCACTGTTGTTTGCACGAAGCAAAATGGAACAGCTGTTTCAATCAAAATGAAAATTCAAAATGGAACGCTGTTCCGTCAAAACCTCAAAACTCAAGGTGAAACAGAATGGTGCCATTTCGCACAGCCCTATAAAACATAACTGTTCATTCATCATAGTCCAATCTTGACAACTAAATACAGTAAAAGCCACGTTATCCGGCACTTTACGAGCCAGCATGCTCTATTAACCGGCATGCCAGCTTGTAAGGTAAAAATGAAACCAGAAGTGCCCACCGTGGCACTTCCGGTTTCGCCAAGCCCCCACAGCCCGGGGCAAAGCAGCCTATGCTGCCGAGCCTCCACAATAACAGTTCTTTTCCCCTTTCTCTTCTGCCCCCCTCCCTGTCCCTCACAGCAGGAGAGGCAGTGATGTGGCAGGAGAGGTGGCAGTGCACCAGATGCGGCAGGAGAGGCAACCTCTCAGGTAACTGGCATATTTTGTTATCCGGCACCCCCAATTCGCCATGGGTGCTGGATAACAGAGCTTTTGCTGTAGTGGTTAATTGGTAAAAGCTCTATGGGCAATAGATACTATTCTAGTTACTGCCCATTTTAAAATACAAAAGCTGAAATACAAATGAAAAGTGGTCTCTAATGAAAATGACACTTTAAGAGAGTATTACGTGAAAGAGTATTCTCTAAATTTTCAGTTGTACATATGTTGTACACTGATTTGAGTTAGTTTTTATAAACAGAATGGCATAACTACTGTGGACTAAGCTGTTCTAGACTAGCTTCCAGTGTCAACAGTGTTCTGGGATTAAAAAAAAAGAAAAAATGTCACTTAATTTAATTAATTCCATAGTGAAGTGTCTACACACAGAAGTTATTTTAAAACAGGTAAATTGTACCAAAATAACTCTTATGATCAATTTACTCATGGAGACATGGCCTCATTTTCAGTCTTCCCTGCAGTCTTGTCTGCAAGTTTGTTTTTAAATAAATATAAAGTTCTTGTAGAGCAACTTCACCTTCACTTTTAAATGCATTAGACCTCAATTTAGCAGTTTTTCCTTTAAATATGACAGCACAACATTAGATTTTGTTAAAGAGCTCAGATTCCCAAACACTTTCAAATTAAAATGAATTTGATTCATGGTTTAATGCGTTTCCACACACGGGCAAAAACACAAAAATATTTTACTACGTTTTGATTCAACAATGACCCTTTAGTTTTCCCTGAAATTAAACACGACTCAGTGCAGTATAAAGAAAGTTAGAAAACTACATGAAATTAAAGAAGACAGAGAAATTATGACTATCAAGCATCATGATTGTTAGTAAGTTGCATATACTTGCCAAGATGACCTACTGGTTTATAACTTTAAAACATGAATTATCCTACGACTCATTATTTGAATGTATCATTCAGGTGAATAGGATGCATTCCAATTACAATATCCATGGATACACTTCCTAGAATTACCTTGCTCTTGTATACATTAGAAAAAAAAAGTGCTTCCAAGGAATATTATTTTAAGCCTTTAAGAAATACTATTTTAATCTCTACAGTTAAACAATCAATAAAAAAAGACTTTATTTTCCTAAAAAAGAAAATTACTAGTCTCTCTTTGTATTTACAAGTAGCACTGTATCCTATTTAAAATGACTTCATGAAACTTTATAGGATGAATAAAACAGAATTAAAAAAAACCCACAAACCAAAAACACTACTCTCTAATATTAAGATTTTGTACCTGAAAGTTATTCATCAGACCATACGGACACTCTGTCTTCTGACAAGATGAGAAGTCATAGTTTAACTTGCAAGCAGCAGTAGTGCAATTTGTCCATTCGGTGAAGATGGTGTGGTTGACATTGCCTGTGGCATCCCGAACAACACAAGAACCTAGTGGGAACAGAGACAAAAATATAATGACACTTAAAACACCAGGCCAATCTCTAATCTTTTTCTTAAAGCATTTATTATAACCAAAGAGCATTCAAACAAAATCATTCCTTGAATTTTTCTGAAGACCTGGCAAAACAGAAATACGCTCATTTTCGTGGATAAAAGATTTTATACCACATGTTTAAGAAGTGCTTTATACAACAAATATAAGCAATCTGCTTTTGTTGGCTGCCTCTCAAATAAGCAAAGGAACTGTAGAAAAACACTGCTTATTTGATTCATAATAAAAATACACAGTTACGTTTGGAATGCATCAGTAATAGTAAGAACACGTCTAAAGGCCTCTCCTACTCCCTTGTTGAACGTGTAAGTTAAAGGGCAATTTTATTATTATTTTTACATGCAACTGATATTACTCATCACCTTTGGTTCCATTCTTATTACTGATGTGCTAATATTGTGGTTTATTTTCAATTGCATTCTAAATCCGAAAAATATAAAAAGCTTTGCAGAAACATTTATGGAAATCAGCATAATTTTGCAAGTATTTCCTTTTCAGACTCTTTTGAAAAACTTTATTAGGGCGTTCCATTACTGTAATGCATCTGCAACTGGTATTCTTTGCACTAGTAAACCAAAGAAACTGACCTGAAGGCAGTACAGGGGGTGGGGGTTAGATGGAGCTGGGAGTCTAATCTATTGGCCAACCGTGGAGTGCTAATGGATATTTGAATGCAGGCAGTGCTTGACTTACGACTTTGAGGTACGACGAATGGCACTTACAACCTTTATAAATTACTACAATGACCTTAGCCTAAAAAGACTGAAAGGGCTGCATCCAGACATGCAGGGGCATGCAGTTTGTGGCACTGTAAGCCTCTGTGATGTTCGCCGCATGCGGTTTATGGCATTAAAATTGACACCCCACTGCAAATTTGCAGTGCAGGTCAAAATTTGCAACTGAGATTTTCCAGTAGTTAAAAAAAAAATTAAAAGGGGAACGGAACAAAAAGCGGTGCAATGCACACTTAACAAGTGTGCGCTGGCACACGCAAATTCCGGGCTGTCCACAGCAACGCTCTGGCTGCTGGCCAGGCCCCCATAATGCCCAACCTGTGCCTCTGCTGCTCCAGGCCACTGCTGGGGCCATCTCTGGTGCCTGGCCCCAGCCACCAGCTCTCCCTGGCTGAAGAGTCCAGAGGAGCTGGGCAAGGGCAGTTTGCCTACTGCAGGACAATTTGTGTCACTACAAGCACATGCCCCTATATGTCTGGATGCAGCTAAAGAGTCTAAATTAAAAGGGAATGCTTAAAAACATTACTTATTTTAGGATTAATTCTCTTCAGAAAGTGACAGATAAGGAAGTCCTGGGAATTACAGAATACACTATTTCATTGGCTCAGTTAAACTTTCAAGAGCTAACGTGCTGGTAAAACATTCCTTTTAAAGGGAGATGTTACCAGCATAATTCAATCCTGAATCCCAGGCATCAGAATGTACAAAATTACCCAACTTCTGTTCATTCCCGCCCCCCTCAAAAGATTTTTGTTGATATAACACAAAAGTTACACACACACAATTTGGTTATGATGCAACTAAAGCAACAAAACAATATACAAGTGGAGCTCAACACCACTAATTAAGGTGACTGAACACTTCATATTGACACCCAAGATCAGTTACTTAATTTGCCGAAAGCTGCCTATGATAACCTTAAGGTTTCCATGCCAAGCATCTACCTCCCCCACTCCCCAACCTTAATTTAAGCCAAAAGTTTAGCTTTTTAAAGCAAGATGAAGACAAGTGTGCTAAATGGCAACTGTTTTTGATGCAGGTTTTCCAAATCAGTCAGTGAGGGAGGCCTGTGTGTCAGGGGTATTACAGAGACTGAAAAAGCACAAACAGCTCTAAGTTGGGCAAGATAGGCCCCCGGCACAAGCTCATTTAAAGCACCTTTTCTCAACCAGGGTGTTTGGGCATTACATTTATGCCACAATTTACAGTAATCATAGCATACATGTTAAGGCTACAACACAAATCCAATTTAAAGCACCAAAATGGCAAACAAGTCATAAAAACATTTATTTATTTTATATATAAACAACCAAACAAAGAAAATGTAGAACTCTTTATGGCAGGCTTGTATGGTGTCTTAAATTGGATGTGTGGTCAAACTGAATGCCCTGCCCACTGCCGCTGTAAAAAAAAAGAAGCAGATGCTAGTAAGAGACAGCAAGAGAAATGAGGAGACGGGACCGACGGGCAAGACTAAGAATCAGTAGGAGGAAGTGGGGAAAAACCATGTCAAGATAAAGGTCTGTGATGAGAAAGACAAAAGACAGTTGGGACACGCTGAAAGAGATAGGGCTGAAGTGATCAAAATTTGGCAAAGCTGGGGCAGACAGAAGAAAGAAGGAACAATTTTTTGCCACCAAGGTCCTGTTTTAGGTTCTGGAAGGGGGCTCACAGTTCCAAGTCTCACTAGGCTGTCTTATACCAAAAGCATCAGAAACCTCACATGCACAATGTATGCATTTCACCCCCGCCTTTGGGGCTGATCCCCATATTAGATGTCATCCTCTTGCATCCTTAGTTCATTTAAGTGGAAAGATTCTGTGCATGGCAACAAGTTCCAACCCTGCTCAAAAGCCATGCTGGTGTCAATACGTCAAATGAAAAAAACAATTGCATCAAGCCTGCCTTTTAAAAAGCCTTACATATATTTTGTTTCAAGTCACACACTAAAAAGTTTAGATATGCCAAAACTGCAGTGGCTTCTCACACCATAATCCTGCCACCTTCTACATCCACACTATATAAAAGTTTCTAATGTAACTAGGGCGTAGGTTGTAGCCGTGTTGGTCTAAGGACATAGGCAGACAAGGTATCAAATTCACCCAAGGAACCTTGTCCGTCTAATGTAACTACACATTTCATCCCCAATACGCCACCTCCCCCTTAGATCCCCACCCCCCACACCTCCTGCTATAAAAAACAGGAGCAGATGCTAGTAAGAGGCCATTAAGTCTGCGGAAAGCCCTCCACAAATATTACTAAGCAGTGAGCGCATGTCAACAAGATGTTTACTGCACAGCTGACTAATGTACTGCAGTAAATGTCTCAGCATCTACATGTTCGCCCCTATTAGGGTGCACAAAACCAATGAACTCCACAGCAGAGTTTTCATGTGCAGCAGATCACATGTAGATGCCAAGCTGGCTGGCTGGAGCATGAAAGTGCTTCAGGAGGCTGTCTGCTGGCTAGCCCTGCAGTGAAGCACCATCGTGCCCCAGCCAGGCCCCCTGCAGCACACTAAGCCTGGTCAGAGCAGCCCTGGGCTAGCAAGCTGTCCCCAGCGCCTGTCCCAGCCCCTACCAGGAAGAGCCCAGTGCAGCCCCAGCCCCAGCATGTCCACCCACACCCTGCACTCAGATCTGGGGGCACACTCCCCCCCCCCGGTGTTCTCAGCGGCAGAAGCCATCCCGCACCCCACCCCAGCCCCACTCCCTCCCTCACCACAGAAGCCTTGATCTGCCTCCCCCACACCCCTTCCTTCCTCTTTCCCCTTCCATCACAGACTTACCAGCTGCGTGCAGCTCTCCATGCTGCTGGGCTGTGCTCCTCACCACGTACATGCTGCACTGCAGCTGCGCACATGCACAGGGCATTTATTTGCCATATTATCAACCACATCAGGCAAAAAAAACCCAACAATTTCTGATGCAGTTAATTTTCTTTATATTGGTACTGATCTGATATCGAACCGATGTACTTAATGGTAGTCAAGGCTTAACAAAAAATGATAATTCAGAATAGAGAAAGGGGAAAAATGGGACAAAAATGCTACCTGATCTTCATAAAAACTTAAATCCGGCACAGTCTACATGAAAACTGGTGGAATACAGGTTTTATTGTGATACTTCCTTGTGTTAATGGCATTCAAGTTGTTATAACATCGTATAACTGGTTACATCGTTAGCCTGTGCGCAAAAGGAGGGTCTCAGTGACAATGACTACAGGAGAGAAGAAAATGGACCTTTAACATCTGTCCTGAATGGCTGTATTGGCATATGAACAGAAGCAGCGACATAGCCAAAACCCAGATGGTGTCTGGGGGAGAGCAGGCTGAAAAAAGCAGTCCAAGGCCAGAAGAGCCTGGAGGACAAAAGTTTGAAATGCTCTGGGGAGCCAGAAAAAAGTGAAAGGGAACAACTTAGTATCTTGGGGGTGCTCAGCGCAGTGCAGGCTGGAATAGGGATAGAGGGACTGCTTAACCCTTTTACAGGGACAGAGATCCTCTGGCTAGCTAGCTTTTGCTTCAAATACCTTTAATGAAGAGACTGTCTGCTGTGCTGCTTGGAACTGTGGGTTGCACTGGGTTACCCCAAAAGGAGGTAAAGTCTCTCGCTCAGGAGAAAAAGAGGATGCAGCGTCCTTTAGTCAGGGCCATGGGGGAGCAGGGTGAGTGAGGGACTGAGGCCAAGGTCTTGGAGTGGAAGGAGCTCAGGCTCCACATACGCTGTAGAAGCCAAGCCTAGGCTGACTTCAAGGATTACTCTCAGAGATCAGACAAGTCTCCATAAGTCCTGAGCAAGCACTCTCCTAGAAGGCATTCCCTGACAGACTGATTTTCTAAAACAAAAAGCAACAGTAGTAGGTGTCAACTTTCTGATAGTCTATCAACTAAGTCACCATATTTGTTAAGCTGGGGAAGAAGGGAGTAGAGGAAGTGAAAGATGGTAAACGGATCAGCTCATGGGCAGATAGCAATAGACAATGGTGAAAGGAAGACAGCTGTAAATGGAATGCCTGAAGGACCAGTTCTGAGATCAAATCTTGTTTAATATGTTTTATTAAAATCAACAGTCCAGTCCTAATTGCTGTGCTCAGGATGGGTAGCCAATAATAGAAAAAAAAGTGGGAGACATCAAAACAGAAGAATCAAGACAATGACCATGAAGATTGATGTACTAGAAATAAAATAAAAATTCAATAGTACAAAAGATGTAAGATCACACACTTGAGGACGCATAACAAACAAACAAACAAACAAACAAACAAACCTTTTATTACAAACTGGGAACTCATCGTCTGACAGCTATATAGGTAGAGAAGGGCCAGAGTATACTAAATGATAACAGGACGAGTATGAGCTACCAGTATAATGCAGCTTTGATTTTACCATAGCTTAGGAGGGGTTTCTCCCCATAACTACGTATTAATGCCACTGTGCAAAACATTTGTAAGACCTCATCTAGAAATAACGTATATACTTATGGTCACCTGTGTCTCTATGTTTTCAAAAAAGGCCTTCTATGATCAGAAAACACAAGGAGGAAGAGTTTAGCTTGTTTGGTCAAGCAAAACAAAGGTTGTAAAGATTAAATTGCCACCTAAACATGAAAAATCAGTGGTAAACACCAGAGAGAAAGAACTAATGAGCAAAGCTGGCACTAGAACAAATAGGCATAAACTGGCCATGAATAAAATTTAAACTGGAAATTTGAAGAATTTTGTAATGGTCAGGAATAACCAGATTCTAAAAACAGCCTTTTACTGGCCGATTCTACTGGGTGCAGACAGGGTAAATCATCAGGTGCTTTCAAGACAGAGCTTTACAAATTTATGAAAGGGATAAGATACGACGTAATGCCTGTGACAGAAGATGGCTGTTTCAGGAGGTGCTTTTCAGTCCTGTGTCCATTTACGGGGTTAGAAAGTACAGAAAGAGACCAAACTGATAAAAAGGCAAGATAAACTCATGCTCTTTAGATAACGTAGGTTATTTCCTCCTAGATAACAAGTAAACTGCTAAGGAAAGTGGCTAACTCACTGAAGCTTTAGAGCAGTACAGAGCATTAAAATGAAGAGTTCTGACCATATTGAAACTGGTTTACCTAGGGTTATACAAAATTCAGGCAAATTTACTTAACTATTCCCTGATAAGGGTAAAAGGCAGTTCTCCAAGCCCAGAACACTACCCTGGCAAACTATCATACTAAAAATGATGGAAACACTAATGGTATTTAAAATGGCATAAGACTTACTGATTTAAGTCTCTTCTAATTATCTTCATTTTCTGAAACTGTGGAACCCAATATCATTCAGACCAAAGCAGAACAAACAGCAAATATTTCAGTCTGCACAATCTTTGACAGGTCTGAAGCAGCTGAAAAACTGGGGTTTACAAAAGGAAAGTGACAGAAAATCCTAACTACAGGCATCTTATTTAATCTAAATATGCAAGATTAATGTGAAACAAGCCATATCAAAGCACACCTTGGGAAGTAAAAAAAATAAAATCAGCTGTTTACCTACAGATACTGCAACTCCCGTGTAAACCAGAGTAGTAATTAAGATGGCCAACAGTGTTCCTTTAGGTATGGCTGACTGGGGATCCTGAAAGAAATATTTCAATGAATACTTGCAATACCAATACATAAATCTTACAGGAAGCAACAGTATACAATTCACTACTCACCGCAAGATCACCTGAGATATTTGCGCCAGCAAGAATACCAGTTGCAGCAGGGAAGAAAATGGCAAACACAGAGAAGAACGTTTCCTCACCTCTGAAGTCTGGTCCAAAATTCTCAGTAAATATTTCAGCTGTTAAAGAAACAGGGTTTTTTTCATTTATTTTCCAGTATTATTTATATGAAGCCTTTAACATTTAACAATTCCACTTGGACCAGTTCTGCAAAAGTGAAAAATATCCAAGTTAAATCTGGTCCAAGACCTGTGCCTGGTCCCTAGTTACACAATGGCTGCGTCAGATGAGTGTGGTCATGGTACGTGGCGCTGCAGATACATCTGCAGCGCCACATACCACACATTCAGCTGTTCTCCACACTGCAAGGTAGCAGCGCAGGGGTTCTTTTTGACCCCTGCATATCCAAAGGTCAAAAAAACAAAAACAAAAAACAAAACAAAAAACCTGCGCAAAAAGGTGGAGCGGCACACATGAGGGTAGCCACATGCTGCTCAAAAGCAGAGCCTGGCTACCCAGAGCCATGCTGCGGCTACCAGCCAGGCTCTGAGTGGCAGGATCGCCACAGCTGCAACCCCAGGAAGCCCAATGACCCCAGGTAAGGATGCTGGAGCCAGCCCAGTGCATGCACACACACCCCACCCCCGCCTTTAAATTTCTCTGGCCTTAAAATGAAAACAAACCCACCCACATATGAACCCATATTAATAGAGAAACACCCAATTCGAAAACAATAATGCAATATTTAGTACTTTATTTTTTTATATATATATATATAAACTTGCATGAGATTAGCAATAACATTTTTTCTGGTAATTTAAAAGGTTTAGGGATATTAAATTACCTAAAAAAAATATCTGGAGGAACAGACAAAAACTGTAATGTGCAAAGTCTAAACCATACTATATTGCAATGTGGACAGAAATACAGTATCTGCAACTTTTCAACCAATTCAAATAGTTTTAAAATCTTCAGTGTTCTTCTACAAGACTTGGCATTACAAGATATTTAACTATTCTAACATACCTTTATAACCAAAGAAACCTTTAAGCTTCTTGCTCTCCATTGGAATAAAAGTTCCTATGACAAAGTCCCCAATAGCAAGTAGCAGGATCACTAACAGAACAATCTGCGCCTGAAATTTTAAGGATCAGAATCAGAATCAAGTACCTACCAAGTATCTGATAGCTAAAAAGACAAAAAGGCTTGGTGTTAAATGTTAATGAAAGTGCCCATATCTCTTTAAAACGATACATAGTTTCCAAATTCAGGCAAGTTTTGTGAAAAACAAAATATTACAAAAAAGTAGCTCCCTACCAGTATACAGGAAAGTATGAAAACAAAGCAAACAGTTCTTGAATATTACGTCAGTCCTTTTATTTCAGGAAGAAGAGATCTTTAGTAAGATTTACAAAACCATTTCAATTTCAAATAGTGAAAGCGACTTTATCCAAACCTAAGGCTTACTATTTGTGAAAACAAGTTTTTGAAATAACCACCCTTATATAGCATCATTTTTATTAGCTATTGGGTGAATAATCATTAATCTTCAATAATTCAATACCCGAGATGATTGAAAATGAGGATAAATATATAAAAAAACAATTATATTATTTACTTTTGTTATTTTACTTAGAAGCAGACTAGTTCATATTTTTCCAATTTTCATGCTCTGTAACTGAATTTAAGTACTAAGATGACCTAAGCTACCAGCAAAGATCTGAACTCAAACCCCGCTCCTCAAAAAACACACCTTAAGTGATAAATGCATGCAAATTAAAACCCAAGTTTTGGGCACAAACTGTTTGAAAGTATGACGATTCCTAGTTTGGTTCAGTAATTATGTTCTAAAAATACTTGCTCTTTTTATGACTGTGGGGTATTTCATTAATAAATTGGTTAGGGCTTTTAAAACTGAATTCAGAGGCATAAAACCAGTAAGGTGTTTGTTTGTTATGGTCATAGGACGGCTCTCCCATATCATTAGGTTTCCCACTCTGCCAGACTGCTACAGCAACATGCAAGGACCCCAGGAAATTATTTATGGAACTGAAGCCAAATAAGCTACGTAAAAAAATAAAAACATGTAGGGTGCAGGGGGCAAGGAGTGTAAAGCTGGTTTTCCTTCTCAATTCAAATACAGAATATGCAAAATACTATATGAACTCTTACTTTCCATAAAGTTAATTATAACATTTTAATATTATGATGGCTTACTTTCGCTTCCCACTCCATTCCCGCTACAGAGATACCCAACAATATAACTACTGTGATAGCTCCTATAATTCTGATGTCATTCGTTTCATCCACCATAAGTGCACCATTGTCCTAAAAGAGAACAAAACCATTACACATGTATGTCATATGCCCATTTCCTATTACACAATACATAGCGGCTCAGGGAATAGGTAGCTTGAGTAAATCGTTACAAAATAGGAAAGCATAATATCTAAAAACACAAGTTTGCGTTTGCTATTGACTATGAATGAAACGTCACCAGAAAATTGGTCTCAGGCTTAAAATGAAAGCTGTCAGTAGTCTCTATACATCTTTAATGTGAATGACTAAATAGTCCCATCTTTGATTTGGTGATACTTCCATCAACAACCTACTGCTGCCAACAGATTGTTTTTGATATAGTTTTATGTACTGTTCACTGTTAGTTCAAATTCTTCCTCCCACTAAGACGTTTTAAACTCGTCCCCAGCCTGTGATGCAGAAGAATTAGACTACAGTTTCCAAGTAAAGCCCATTTGATTGTCTTCCAACTTAAAATATTTAGAAAGATTTTTTTTAAATTGAGGGATACACTCTCAGACAACTATCATTTTTTACCTTTAAAGGCTACTTCCTAACAAACATCTTATTAGCTTTGCATTGAACACATTTTTAAACAGTTAGCAATCCCAGTCTAAAATATAAATTACAATGTGTATAAATGCATCTCTATTGCTAGACTCAATGTCTCAATTCAGCAGTGTTTCAAAGAAATAACATTATAATATAAAGTTCATCCTACGTCTGTTACAATGCCTTTTTTTTTTTTTTAAAATCAATCAAAATAAAGATTAACACTGGCATGAAAAAGGACAAAGCGGTCAATGCAATCCATTTACCTTGAGGAGCTCTACAACCGTCTCTGCAAAACCAACCACATACATTGCTACTGCAACAGCATTAGCAAATGCAAAGATCAAACCTATCGCACCGCCAAATTCAGGTCCCAGGCTTCTGGAAATTAAATAATATGCTCCTCCTAAAAGAAAAAATTAATGAATAACATTACTGAAGAATCTAAGGTTGTAGATAACTATATAGATTTAAACATTCAAATAGATACAATACCAATAGTATTAAAGTGCTTCTTAATTGCTTTCTGTATGTTACATCCTACATTTTAAGTAATACTGGAATTCTCTAGAGACTATATTTTTTCTTGTTTTAAATGGCTTCAATCTGGTGCCTTCTGCTATCACCCAGACATAAATTAAGGTGCAGAAATGTACTGTCCGACAATTTAAGTGCACAACTAAGTTGGAATTTTACAGCTTTGGGGTAATAAAATACAAAACATATTATATTTGGCTCAGCAGTTTTGCAAGCACTATAAATAAAACTTTTAATCCCAATTAGCATTCTATTAGTTTACCAGGGTTTGGTCAAGACTGTAGAAAAAGGCAAAAAAAAAAAAAAAAAAGAAAGTGTATAATTTTCACCCCCTGCTGTTTTTCAGTTAAATCCCTCTTTTTACAACAGGGTGTGTTACATACACTCACTAAAAGATCTCTCTTGGACCTTCCTAGAACAACTGTTCCCTAAAAAGAATCTTCACCATGACCAAACTAAGGAAAATATGCCAGTAAATGGGACTGAAATTTGTTTGAGGAGTTCTGAAAAGTGGAAATGTGTTCTTTACACAAAAGGGCATCAAATCATTAATAAAATTTGATGTGAAGAAGTAAGCATGGGGGGAGGGGGAAACACACACACACAGACACACACACACACACACACACACACTCTCTCTCTCTCTAAGAAAGGCCAGATTGTCAGCTGAATAGCATTTCTTCATCATGCAGCTGGAGATGGGAGGAAACTAAGCTACTTTTCAGGTCTCCAGAACCTGGGCAGGCCAAGGGCAAAAACAATCACCTTTAATAAAAGGCGGAACAACTGAAAAAAAACCCAAAAAACAAACAAACAAAAAACCCCTTTATGCTAGCTGTTGCAGTTCCACAGAGACCACTGAACCACTCAGGCACTGGCTGCTCCTTCAAGTAGCTCTGTGCTTCCCCAACAGCACAGAACTTTGGCACTGGGCCCAAGGATCTAGCCCTGAGCATCAGGCAGGAGAGGAAAACATAACCCCATTGGTCAGGACAGAGGATTGTTTAGGGCCTCAATACTAAAACTGAGGTCCCATTTGGCAACCATCTCAGTGACCTGTCAAATACTTTACTGATCAAAGGAGAACAAAAACATTAAAGCCTATTTGATCTGGTCAGGCAGAACACTGCTAGGGCAGATACTTGCTGAGCAAGTCCTAACTCAAGCCTTGTTTTTAACTTCCTATTAGAAAATCTGACTGGGACTAAGGGGAAGGACAGCATGGGTAGGTGTTGGATGAAGAAAGGAGAAATTAGAAGTATGAGTAGAGGTCTGCAGTAGCATTAGCCATTGCAGAAACATAGCCTAGATACCGCAGGTTAGGATAACTGCACAAAAAGCTATAACTGCACAAAAAACTCAATAATTCACTCAGAAGAACAAGCACTTCACTAGATAGCCTATTAGCCTTTAAAATTCAACAAGTTAAAAAAATGGCCCTGATCTTAATCACCAAGGGAAGCTCAGGTGGCTTCTGTATATTTTTTTGGACTGAAGCATAAAAATCTGATTTCACTACTTGCTCATCCAAAAACCACATGGAAAGGAACCTTAACACAGTTGAATTCCAACTCTAACCCCCTAAGCATCAATGCTGTTAAGATACTGCTAAACTATTATTCCTAAACTTCAGATTCCAAAGCTTGAGATGTAATCCATAGTTTCAAGACTTGCTTACACTACCTCCAAGCCAAAACCAGGAGCCGGAGGGCTCAGATTCCCCAATGGTGCATGAAACCCCTGGGGCTGGGACACTACAGCTGTTGCAATCCCTCAGCCCCACCAGGGTTTCACACACCACTAAGAGCAGGAGATCAATCATGGCAGCTGCAATCCCTGAACCCTGGGGGTGCCTGGAATGCCGCCGCAGCTGGGAGCCCCTCAACTGAGGGGGCTCCCAGCCGCAGGACCTTGCTTCTTCCCAGTGCAGAGGGAGTCTGGGATCAAGCTCCCCCTGTACTAACAATAAGGCACGATGGGATCCAATATGCGATCCCACAATCATGTCTCCTTCCATTAACGTGTGGTCCCAATAAGAATTCCTGGGCTCAGCACCGAGGCAGTGTAGATATCGCCATACAGGCCCACCTCTGAAAGTATTGGGTGGGTAAGAAGGGTTTTAAAATCCAAGGGATTTTCAGAACGTTGGGGCTTAGGAACAGAGAAGAGCATCACCTGCCCCTTGTTTTCTTTGTAAGACATTTAAGACGTTTTTGTCTGAAATGCACATTGATGAAGGATCCATCAAGTCAGCTATTGACTACTGTCCTCAGAAGTGACTCCAAGATTTAGACACACTTAGAAGCCTAAGTTTACAACAACGAAGTTGACAGCAAGTTCAGAACCTAGATTCTTCATGAACTTGGAACCAAGTTCTTACCTCCACTTATGAATTCTGCTGTTTTGGATCCTTCGGTCTTCTACAGGAGGGACCTGCACTTTCCCTGACCTTCCTCTTGTTGCTAACATACTTGTAGAAACCCTTCTTGTCCCTTGCCAGCTGCAACTCCAACTGTGCTTTGGCCTTCCTGACTTCCTCCCTACATGCCTGAGCAATATTCTTCTATTATAATAACAGACTTGTGTGGATTCTGCTCCCCCTACCCCATCAACCATTTTTCCTGCCAGGTCTATTACTTGCCATGCAATAGAAGATGGGTTTCTCTCTATGCCTGAAAGATGACTGGGGGAAGCACAAACATGTTGTAATAACTATTTTACATCTTTACCAATTTTATTATAAAATGGTAAAATGCTATGAGTAATCATCAGTAAAATTTGTCTTCTCTGCATTAATCATTCTGTAGATGCAGGATTGCCAGCTACAGCTTATCAACACTGTAAGCTAGCAAGAGTCAGTCCGTCTCAAAACATTACATAACAACCAATATTAAAGCTGTCTAAAGGGCAACTTTTGGGAGAATCTTCCGTCCAATAATTAGTCTTAGTTTCATGGAACACAGTTATGACCGAAACAAACCTCAATACAGTTTATGACAAAAAAAAGCAGATATTTATTCCACTCAAGTTCAACAAAAATGTAAACTCTTGTTATCCACAATTCATCTCCACAACACAGAATGAGCATTTTCAAGACACAGACCTACTAAGTAAACCTGGGAGTATGATTTATGTCCTAATAAATTTGTCTCCAAGGCACCAATACTGACAAGCTTAAACTTCTTATAGCTTAGAGCACACGTTCAATTTTGGAACTCTAAAGTGCTCAAAACTGTGATAACAAAATAAGCAGCTGACTCCTCCTTTAAAGTGAAACCCTAAAGCCCACATATGCTCTAAACAAGCTAAAGATTTACAGGGAAGAAAGAAAAAAAAAAAAAACCACAACCAATGATTTGCAAGTGGCTAATGCCATACACCTGGTTTTCTGGTAGTCCACAAGAATACCCTGCAATTATATGAAAGGAATTTAAGAGAAACAGATTCTGCAATATTTTCCCCATCCTTCAAATTTCATATTTAAAAGGAAAGCTTTGGACTTGATCTTTAAGTCACATTTTTTTATCATAACAATAAAACATACAAATTTAAAGTGAATATCTTAAACTAATTTTTACCTCCTCTTACAAATCCATTTGTAGCTATTGCTGAAGTAGATAGTCCTGTGATAGTTGTCACAACAGTGGCCATTGCAATAACTAAGACAGACAGACCTTTTGAGAAAGAATTGCACTTTAGTAACAATATTACAGGTATATTAAAAAAAAAAAAAACAAAAAAAACCCACAAGTCATTTGCTTCACCATATCAAAACTGTAGTCCTGTAGATTTATTGGGTACTAGACTATACAAAGGCCTTGTACAGGCATGCACAGAGCCTTCTCTACTACCATTCACCCCAACCCAACTAACACATTCCTTGGTCACAAAAAACAATGGAAGAGGACGCTACTCCTGTAAAAAACGTCACAAAGCTCTTCTCCTTAGAATCCCTTGGATGAATGCCTCCTGCAGTGTGAAGCCTGTTTTATTCCAATGCTGAGCTAAACCTTTAAAGGCAAAATTAAAAATTATAGAGAGTGTTATAAACACACTACCTAGCCCTCAGAAGCAGGTACTGATTAAATATAGAACATGTTCTGAAAAAAATGTAATAGGAATATATAACCTGAATATTTCTATTATGAAGTGAAAAGATTTTTCCATTAGCTTAAGTTTTCTTGATCTGTTTGATCAAAAGATCAAATACATGTATTGTTCAGCCTCTCCAGCTTGTTCTAGACCGAGTGATTCACAACTGATTCAGAAGTTATTAAATCCCCAGACATGACTACTGTGCTAGCCAAGCAAAATAATACTTAGAATTGTTTTAAAATTGTACACATACCTATCCCAGCCTGTCCTACAATCCATGACAGTCTGATGAAGAGCATCACACCCCAAATGTTCAACATGCATCGTACCTAGAAAAATGCAAGACATTGTACAGTATGACAAAAGATTTTAAAGATTTACAGATATTTAAAATAGAATGTTAGTATGGTAACTAATGCACTTAATTTTTAGATACAATAATTGTCTGGAATACCTTTTTCCTTTCTCTGGTACAGACAACTGCATTACATCACTAATCAGAGACTCACTGATGTTTATGGTTGTAAACCAACTGCAGAAATGCTTAACTGGTCAAAAGGATCAACAAGTTTCTCTTCATTGTGCAGCATGCCTATTACCACTCAACTTTCTCAGCTGAGAAAAATCCCAGCTTTCAAAACACATAAAAATATGGTGCTAGTGCTCTCTGACAAGGTCTCTATTACCTGGTCCCCCGGCACTAGACAGTGCCTTCTGCTCTGGTGGTTCACTGGACAGATTCAGCCTTTTCATACAACTGTGGCAAACATGGAAAGGTCTCTGCAGCCAGGCTACTTCAGTCACCAGGAAGTCCTAAAAGTTAACTTCTATTTTTACTTCTTGACAAAATAATTTTGAGTTTGTTTTGTAAATCTACAACCACAGACAAGCACCAGATCTTAAAAAATAAGACTGTTATTTTGGCATTCATATACCTAATACAAAAAGCTGGGTGGGATGGGAAGTGCTTCTAACTCCTAGGAGAATTAAGAACAAGAAAGTGTCTGGTTCTGCAGACTCAGAAAGCCCACTCATTACAAGCTCTTCTACAAAACCTATGTAAAGCAGAAACTCAGATGAAAAGGTTAGTACTTCAGCTATTTGCTATTCATCAAAGCATCATGTCCTAAATAGAAAAAAAACAATGAAGAGAAACAGCCCTAAGGACTTATGATTTAAGATTAAGGGATTATTCCAGCAATCTTTTAAATTACAAATTCTGGATTGAGAGGATGTGCACATCTGATGAGTGTCTATACAGACGTATAAACAATCAATTTGTGTTGAGATCTACATAAATACAACATGTTTTTTTCATCCAAGGCCGGGTTATTTGCAAAGTCAAGGAGACCAACTGTGAATTTAAAGCCAAGATCAAAATCTAAATCAGCTTTATGCCTGTGTTAAGACTGTTCGTCTATTTTTCAATGTTTAAAATTAGCAGGAACACAGATAATGCTTCTACATAGCCCATGAAGGTTCTCTCTCCCCCCTCAAAAAGTGGGATATTTGGCTACCTGCAACCTTGAATGAAGAAAAAAGAAAAACAAAGTGTCAAGATAGGTGTAGTTCTGAATTTGTATTAAAAGACCCACATTCTAAGAGGAGATTTTTAACTTGAACAAAAAAACTTTAGTATTGAATTAACTAGTTGCTTCCTTGGTAAACCAATTTTCATCTGTTTCAATCCGAAACATCCACTTAGGCATAGGATATTTATAAAGCAAGTGCAACTCTAAGTTAAACTGAGATAGATTGAGTACCCCAGCAACATGTAATTTCAAGTAGGGAAATATACAGAAGGCACTGGCCACATTAAAGTATTCATTTCTAGCACAGGAAAGGTTTCCACTGCTAGAAGTGATTCTGGGAGAGGGCTCCTTGCACCTTCCCTAGGCCAGTCCGGAAAAAAAAGCATAGGCTGCTCCAATCCTCTGGTTTCGGCTGCTCCAGTCCAGTCCAGCCATGCCCACCCTACCCCTGCACACCCCAGCCTACTTCTCACACCAGGGGCTCCAAGGTGAGACGCAAGCAAGGGGTTTATAGTGCTGCTTCCTCCATATACTCCTAGTGCTTGAAGGAGAGCCGACTGAGCCCTTCTGCAAAACTCCCACCTGCTTCACATACCCAAGACTGTGGTATGAGAAGCAGGCAAGGGCTTTGCTTCACTGCTAATTCTGCCCAGCTGCCAGGCACCAGAAGCAGTGCAGCCCCTGCCCACATCTCACAGAGTTCCTAGTGCGAACTAGACTATTCCTTCTGCTTGGTTGCCAGAAACCCCTTTGCCTGCTTCCCCTTACCACCCCACCACACAACCCTCTTGAGCAGTAGGGGTAGCAATCTAAGAGCCAGTTAACTGAGTGGGTTTGGGGGGTGGGGGAATGGAGTGTCAAGGGGAAGCTGGCTGAGCCAGGAACTGAGCTCAAGGAAAGTCTTCCCAAGCCCAGCTCCCAGCCCCACCAGCTTTTAAAATATTTGCCACCCTGCCACTCACCTGAGTGATGTTGGGCAGGGGTGTGTGGGGAGGGGTGGGGGCTAGGAGTGCAAGGGGAAGTAGCAGCTAGGAGGTACTGC
>NW_005841966.1:3241227-3241702 GCF_000455745.1 Alligator sinensis | reverse complement strand
CACCCAGTTGCTGGGGCCCAAAAGCCAAGCAGAGGGACCAGTGGGGCAAACCCCTACCTCACACCAGGAACAAGTTCTCACCTCCTGGTCCATGGGACAGGCAGGAACAGCCTTCTACAGACCAGGACTATCCCATTATCATGAAGATGTGGGAGCCTTTCCCTCCTGTTCATAACTCCTGCTGGGAGCCAGGAGAATTGGCTGGAGGAAAGTATGTAGATGTCCAATCTCCTTCAAGACATTTTCCCAAGGGTGATTTCTACCTGGTTGTCAAGTTATTTTTCTGTCAGAGCAGCCATTTCTGTTCCAGGAAAAAAAGCTTGAACATGTGCACCCTTTCACTTTCTACTCTGAAAGCAGTGATTCTCCCAGGAGAAACTGAATATCTGTATATGTGTGTGGTGATAATAAAGGTTGCAAGCCACAAGAGCAGGGGAGGGCTGGGACTGGGGGTGTGTGGAAAGTAAAAGTAAAC
>NW_005841966.1:3233216-3241217 GCF_000455745.1 Alligator sinensis | reverse complement strand
AAAGGGGGGGGGGGGGGGGGGGGCAGCAGAGGGTAGGGAAGAAAAGAACAAAGCACACATACAACCCTGCACAGCCATCATATCCTCCCTCCAATGTCACTGCTGTTTTTATTCTTACTTTCTTATCTTGATTCAGTCAGTCATCTGAAAGAGACTTATTCTCAGTGAGAAATCTGAAAGTCACTCACCTGCCAGCTCATATAAAAACAAACTGATCACATTTAAAAGACCAGGAATTATATCTTCACTTACCAATACACCTTTTATCCAGCCAAACTTGACTACCCCTTTACTGTCAGCAGTATAAGCAGCAGCAGCTTCCCCTGTAGGAGTCCCTTCTTCACCATTTGCATATCCATCTTCAAAAGGCTCCTGCAGGGAGGGGAAATAAATAAAAATTAAAAAGAACTCCTTAGTTCTTCATAAGCTTGGGTAAATATAAAGATTTCAAGATCTGATACTATACTGATTGCATCAAATAATAATTGTATTAAGTTCATTACTAGGTTCCATTAACACGAAGTAATCAAAGAGACTAGACTAAGTGACTGCAAAAAGAAAGTTTCCACAGCTACATCTGCAGGGTGTTTTCTAGTCAATTTAAGTGACTATTTTATATTTTTTACTTCAATACCGTCATACAAATTTGAAACCCTTACATAGGGGTTTATGGGCTAGCTAGATCCTATTCCACTTACACAAATGGTATTTAAGTGTTGAGTATAAAACTGATCAAAATCTGCATCTTATGATTAAAAGGTTAAAGGTTTCACATTTACAAAATAAGATAAGATGTTGAAAAACACTGACTTAATCAGGCACTTTCACTATAGACAGTTTCCCAATAAAGGAAGCAATTCTTCCACTCTAGTCAGCACTGGCAAGAGCTCACTTGAAGTATTGTGTACAGTCTTGGGCGCCATACTTCAAGAAAGAGATGGACAGATTGAAGAAAGGCCAGGAGAGAAAGGTGCCCAGTGGAGTGCAACTAAAACAGAGGTGTAGAAAAGAAGACTGGAAGGGAATTTCGATGAATCTTCAGAGACATGAAGGATGATTATAAATAAGAAGAGAAAAGGAACAGACTGTCCTCTACTGCCACAGGGGAAAAGGACAAAAAGCCACCCAGTAATACCTTAAATTACAGCATGAGAAACTGAGCAGGACAGCAGGAAACACCAGTTACTGCACAGTCTTTTAATACTTGGTTAAGCAAGTACTAAATGACTGTGCATTAACAACTGTGCAGTCTGCCACTCATGTAGATGCAGCCACAAAATAGGATTCAGGAGATTAGGGAAAAAGGGATCTTGTCACTGGACCATAAAAACCTCTCGCTGTGCATTTCAGTTCTGTGAAACATCCAGGTTTGTCTAAAATAATTCTACACAAGAATAATGTCTGCTTTAAGTTTTTACAGAAAACAATAAGTTAAGAGGCAATTAGCCCATATGCTATGAGCATTTCTCTGGGTAAAATCGAAAGCACGATTCCCCCTCCTACACAGGAGCTACAAAACTCGAGAAGCCTAACATTCTCCTTATCATGAATTTTTCCAACATGCCATACTAATTGTGTACCTGACAAATCTCCTAGTTCTTTTGTGTCATGTCCTTGACAGTTGCTTGTGTATCTTCAGCTTCCCCTGAGTTACTGTAAAGGCCCCTTTAAATAGGGGCCAATACAAGCCCTTTCATTAAAATGCACAACAAACCAACTGTAAGATTAGAATATTCTTATTAATAAGTAGGAAATTGGTTCTTGATGCCTTAGGCTCTACATGGAAAAATGGGATTACTTTCTATTTGTATTACAGCTTTAAAAAACAGTCACTCAAGAATGCAAACTCAGCAAGGAATTATTTGATATAATGTACTCATTCCCTCCACCACCACCAATTATGCTGTTTCAGCATGGGGAAAAAAAGTGTCCTGTAACAGACAAGACCTGGATACGATCTGTCCTATTTTACATTCTCTCCAGTTTTTCTACGCAAAAATTATTCCACCTGTTCTACTGACCTCCTTTGTACTCCACACTGGCTAGAGTCTAGACTGCTAGTCACTTACAAGACAAGTGACAGTGTTATTAATACCCTCTTAAAAATGGAAAAATTCAGAAGTCACTTATGCCTTACCGATTTTCATGAAAATATTTGTTTATACATAAGTAAATGAAAGTGAACTCTTCCCCATCTCTGGTTCGAAATACAGATTACCCAATGATTTATTACCCGTTGTGCTACACTTTGCTTACTATAGAAAAAGCACCAAATTATACTTGTGACTAATTTGAATTTTAAAATCCAACGATATTATTAAAAACACAGGTCCTTTTTTATAATCCAAGTGATTTTTAAGGGTTTGGCCAAACCACGGTTACCAACATTTGATAACAGCATTTGCTGCTACAAAAGACCGTGTCATGTTTCTTACTAGAAAAAAATAAAACTGTTCTTTGGAGAAATCCTGGGCAGAAGGGAGAAAACATGATATGGGGAGCAGGGAGAAGAGAAGAACAGGAAGGTATAAAGTAATTAGGATCTTCTTAAAAGCATGCCAGTGTTCAAGAAAAGTATATGAAGGAGTATGGTGGACCAGCTATTATTACTTTTCAAAACATGGTTTTAAAATCGATCCAAAGTACTCGGTTTTAAACCACAATTCCTAGATGTTGAGAATTTGTGTACAATAGATTAAACATTTAAAAAATACCTTGTGCCCCTATTATTCAATAGTTAGCATATGGTAATAATCCTACCTGTTCTCATCTTTTTGGTAAATTCTACTAGCCAAAGAATTTAAACAGGACCTGGTTCTCATGGGGAACTTCAATTACTCTGACATCTGCTGGGAAGCAAACACAGCAATACACAGGCACTCTAGCAAGTCCTTGCAGTGTGTTGGGGGTTTCTGATACAGGAGGTAGAAAGTCTTGCTGGAGAGACTCTTCTCAACTCACTGTTCACAAAACAGAGAGGAACTGGTTAAGAATGTGAAGTTAAAAGGTAACTTGTTCAAGAGCTGTACATTAGGGAGGCTATATAAGGGCCCAGAAGCAAGCTATCCAGATATAACGGAAGAATGGGATGGGCAACAGGAGATTGGCCTGCTAGACAATGATCTCTTCAACGGAGTTGAAACTGAAGAAGGAATCCTGTAAGAAGTGGAAACTTGGTGATATTACCAGGAAATAGTATACAAGAGTATTGTACAGGCATACGAGGAAGGAAAAAAAAAGACGACCAAGAAATGGTTTGAGATGCAACTGACAAGGGATGCAAAAAGGTAATCAAGAGAGATTCTATACAACAGGAGCAAAAGAAAATATAGGCCCCTTACTAAAGGATAAAGCAATTTAGGTATGGATGATGCAGAGAAGGCAGAAGTATACTTTTTTGTTTGTTTGCTTTAAACTACAGTCTTCACAAAAAAGGTCAATTACTAGATGACTAACATGCTTGGCAGCAAAGATAGGGAAGAAAACAAACATCTTAGGGCCTTGTTGCACACTAATTTTGGGTGGTTCCTGGAGCTCTTAACCCCGGGATTGTTCCAGCCCTGTGGTTCTAGCAGCACCCTGCTCCATATGCATGGTGAGAGCTGGTGGTGGCAACTGCTGGGGGGAGGGGGCTGCTGCCAAAGAAGCTGCCGTTCTGGGGAGGGGCAGCTGTGGCTGGATCTGGGCTGCAGGTATGGGGTTCTGCCTGCATGGACATGGGTGAACTTCGCTCCCAGCTGTACGGTGAAGCCAACTGAGGAGAGGGAAAAAAGTTGGTTGCACCAGCTGCCAAGACCCCCAGCCCTGGCCCCACACTGGCTTTTCAGGACCCCTGCCTGGGCCTCTCCCCACCTCAAGACCCAGAAGTGTCTGTCCACACGCCCCGCATGCTGCTGGCCCAGGGACACCAAGGAGGGGTGGGGGAATGTGGAGCAGAGCTGAGGGAGGCAGGGGAACCCCCCTCAGACTGAAGTTGCCCAGGAGCTGGGAAGAGCTTGAGTGTGGCCAGGAGACATGCCCAGATGTGTGTGCGACAGCGAGCCCAAAGTACTTGGGTGCTGGGAGCGGGGCAGGAAGTGACCTCCCCCTGCCGAGTCCCTCTACCTCGCTCTCAAGGGACCCTGCCACCTCCCTCCCCTCTCCGCAGTCTAGAATGCTGCTGCTGCAGTGAGCAAGAGAATCATAGAGAAGTAGGGCTGGAAGTGACCTCCTTGCTCACCAGGCCTCTAGCAGCAAGTCAAAGCTGTTGGGCTAGGCAGGGCAGTCAGAGAAGATTTCTAGACTAGATGTGCAACTGCTCCAAACTCCAAGGTAGCACTAAGCCAAACAACATGTGTGTGGCTCAAAGTACAATGTGTAACAAGGCCCTTAGAGCAGCGGAAGAACAGATTAGGCTCACAGAAGCTATATGCTTTCTAGCTGACAGTGCTGGATGGGATGCACTGTAGGATGCTGAAGGAACTGACTGAGGTAATTTGAGAGGTCTCTCCTCTGAGAGACCACGGAGGTCAAATGAGATCCTGGATGACCGAGACAGGGCATATACAGACAAAGAAAGGTAAGAAGGAGGTTCTGGGGAATTACAAACCAGTCTGACCATAGTAACTGGAAAGATCATGGAGCAGGTACTCAAGAAATCTGTTTCCAGGCACCTAGAGAACAAGGTCATCAAGAAAAGCCAGCATGGATTCACCATGAGCGAGTCATGCCTGACCAACCTGATCTCCTTCTATGATAAAGGTAACAGGCTCTGTGGATGGGAGGAAAACCTTGACTTTAGTAAGGCTTTTGACACCATCTGCCACAAACATTCTCATTAATAAACTAACGAAGCAGAGATTAAAGTACTGCAAGGTGGATATACAACTGGTGGTGTTATGCTCAACAAGTAGGCAAGGGCTCAATGCCTAGTTAGGAGGAGGTTTCCAGGGACATGTCCTGAACCCAGGACTGTTTAACATCATTAATAGAGTTAGATTATGGGATTGAGTGCACATTTAAAATTTGTGGATAACATCAAGTTGGGTGGAGCTATTAAATGATTTAGGATCCAAATGACCTAGGTAAATTGGAGGAACCCAAAAGTTCAGACAAAATTCAATAAGGGCAAGTGCAAAGTCCTGAACTTGGGACAGAATAACTGAATCCACAAATACAGATTGAGGAATGAGGAGCTATGGACTGCAGACAAGGACTTGAAAGTTACAGTGGACCATTAGCCGAATAGAAACCAGTATGCTCTTTCTGGAAGAGAAAAAAAAAAAAAAATAGTATCCTGGATTGTGTTACCAGAATATCACAACTGTCACTTGCAAGTCAAGTGAAGTGATCCTTCCACCCTTCAGTACTGGTTAGGCCACATCTAGAGCATCATGTCCAGTTTTGGGCCCCAAACTTCTAGCAAGATGTAGAGATTGGAAAGAGTCCAGCAGAGAGCAACAAAAGTAAGAGGCCTGAGAAATATGATTTACAAGAACTAGGTCTAATTTCACCTACAGAAGAGAGAAGACAGAGGGGGATTTGATAACAGTCTTCAAATACCTTTCAGACTATGAGGATAGTCAAGCTTTGGAACAGGCTACTAAGAGAAATTATAAAATCTCCATCCTTGGAAACTTTCAAGCACGGGCTAGGAGAGACAGTTAGCTGTGATGGTTTAATTGGGAATGATGCCACTTTGAGCTGGAGGCTAGACCCGATCACCTCATGTGGTCCCGTCCACACCCATTTTCCCATGATCTGGAAATGAGTGGAATGGATCACCCATTTTCCTACTATCTGATCTCCATAGGCCTCCCCAAGGTAAAAGGTGTATGGATTTATATATGTAGAAGGGGAGGGGAAGCGGGGAGGGGGGGCAGGGGAGAATCACTTTCCTTTCCACATGCGAGTGTTTTCTGGTCTCAGGGATGGAGTAGGTTTTTTGTTTGCCGTTTTGTTTTTTTAAGTTGACTGGGATGCAGGGGTACAAATCAAGGTAGTACACAAAGCACTTCCTATTATGTACTGCGACTCAATGCAGAAAACATGGTTTCCAAACCTTTAACACTGCATAGTGAAAGCGGAAAGTATTTCCCCCCCTCCACATTTAGAGTCATAGATATTGGGTTTTCTATAGCTAATGGCACACTGTCAAAATGGTAGGACAAAACTTGAAGCCCAACAATGGAATTCTTTTGCACCCACAAACTTTCAGAATGTCTCTGTTCTTGTTTGTGCATTATTAAAATGGCACCCACTTGCACTGATAACAAACAATAACCTTTAAGTAAACCACGTACTTGAACATACTTTCCTACAGAACATTACATAGTGTAGAAAGACAAGCCATACAGAACAAACCCCCCATCTTTTATTCATAATACAAATAATGTAGTGCTGATCTAGCAGTTTGATAACTTGAAGGAATAACTATAACACACTTCACAAAACTTTAGTTGAGCCAAACCATGAAACTACTTGCCTATAGTCTAGTAACATTCTTTGGCTGTTTTGACAAATCAAACACCAGTTAAAGTTGACATTCTTAAAGTGAGAAAAACATAAGCCTCTGAAAATATGCTGAGAGACAATTATACAAACATCCTTAACTCTTCACCTCCAAAAAAACCCATTAAAAAGGTGCATTTTGTTAAAATAAAAATAAAAACAAAAACACAACCACAACAACAAACCACACACACAAACCCAGTTTTCTTATTAGCTTGAAGTGGCTCGCCAAAGGTAGACAACCTTATATGAAAAACCCTGCCAACCACTTTCACATCCACACAGTTCTACCCACAAAAAGGTGTTCTTAAAACAACAACTGCATTCTGTACTTAAGACACTTTAAAATAGAAGACATTGCAATAAGACTGGATGAAGTATTAAAACATGCATCACAAAAAGCTTCACATCTATTTAGTTAAGTGTTGCTTTGTCAGTATACTAAAACACATTTATTCAAGCATTAGTTTTCTTTTTTTTCTTTTTTTTTCTAAATACTAAAGTGGATACACTAGCTTCATGTTTGAAATGACCTGTCATACTGGCTGCCTATGGAAACTCAGAATGAGAATAATTGCATTCAGGGTATCATTTAGACCAATCATAATAGGTGCCTCTGTGGACTATATATAGTAACTGAATTAGAGCAGTTACATTTGCCTTTGCACACTAACTTAAACAAGCTTAAACTTTGCATTTAATGACAGAGCTACTAGAAATGCTCAAACAGTTTTAAAATATTTTTATTCTAGCTATGAAACCAAATTAGAAAGAGTATAATTAATAAACTTAATAAAATTTCCATGACAAGGCAGTACTGTATGTCACTACCCCTCTAGCCCTCTAGGATGGAAGCTAGGAAGAGAGATATGCAGCTTGACAATTCCAACACTGAAATAAATGGATTATACATGCACATACACTGCAGGCAGCATCCAGCTCCCCATCCTCAGTGAAATAGCCATTGGTTGCACATACTCTTTCATCCAATGCAAACAGAGCACAGGCCACGCTGAGAGAAACACTCTCTCCATTGGAGCCTGGCCTGTGTTCCAACTGCTCCGTCTGCAATGCTGTGGTTAGGTTGTTTCCTTGGATGAAAAAGTATGTGCAACCAACGGCTATTACACTGAGGATGAGGATGGGGAGCTGGCTGCAGTCTGCTCTTGCATAGGCCCTGAAAAAGGAGAGAGAGAAAAAAGGGTTATTGCCACTATTTCAAGCAAGATGTGAGATACAGGAACCAAAGCACACTTGCATAAGCCAAGTCAATGGGAGCACAATGTTATATCCTAGTTAATCTTGCTTTGATGCCACACTACTGTATCATGAATAATGGCTGGAATTCATTTAAAACATTGGTTAACTGTCAATCCGCCTACCTAATTTTCAGTAAGAATAAGGTTCTAAAGTAACGAGGAAGATGCTTTCAGACAGTTGAATGTGATATATATCGGGCTACTCTAGAGCTACTTTCCCCTCCCACAACTACTCCAGAGGAAAAAAGTGGAT
>NW_005841966.1:3228161-3233185 GCF_000455745.1 Alligator sinensis | reverse complement strand
TGCTGGATTCCATGAAGAGTTCTGACCAACACTCAGATCTTTGATACTGCTATAACTGCACCAGATCCAACAGATCCCAAGGGCAAATAAAAGCTACATTGTTGCCTCTAGACTACAGTTTCCAAAGTCATGCAGACACATGCATCTGAACACATGACTGGAAGACCTAAAATGGGGTGACCAGCCATAGGAGTAGCAAAAAACAGGGCCACATCTGGCAAATTTTATGGATTTAGGATGGGCAGTTGGAAGTTAGCATCTCCACAAAAAAGCAAAACACAAATGGCACTACAGTCCACGCGAACAAACTGCTTGAACATTTGTTTTAGTTTTTTTGTTTTTAAAGCACTGTCATTCTTAGGGTGCATCTACACGAAACGCTTTACTGAGCACTAGACTAATGTGCATTAAAGCATCACCATTTACATATGTGCATCAATTACTGCACATTAGTCTAATGTACCATTTGCTAGTACCAATACATACAGGTACCAGAAAAATGGTACATTAATGGCATAATGTGCTGAAGTGCACGCATAGACCCTAACCAGGAGCAATTTGCTCTGGGTCAGCCCAGGCAGCAGGGGGCCACAACTGCTGTCAGCTTAAGCTATGACCTCCGCAGATGGGGGAAGCTGTCCCAGCTCCAGGGGCCAACCCTGATCTGCCAGCTCCCACCCCCAGGACAGCTCCCCCCATCCTGTGGAGACCAGGCCTGACCCCCATGCTCCCTGCCAGCCCAGAAGATCTTGGAGTTCCTCTGGGCTGCTGCAAGGGGGCAGGGCAGAAGTAGACCTGGAAATCTGCTCCAATGGGCACATGTTCAGATGCATGCCTCGGCATGGTTTAATACACAGCAAATTCAGGTGCATTAATAACACATGGAGATGCACCAATAGACTGCAGACTTTTTTCTAAAAAGGGGACAAGAGTGTCCAAAATGAAGTTACCTGAAGATTCAGGCACGTCACAAAATAGGAATACTAGCATGAGTTCTTATGGACTACCAAACTAAAAACAGCACCACTAATGCATATTATAAAGATAAAAAATTATAACATTTAAATTCAGGATTACACATAATAGCAGTATTCTTGAAGACTTTTTTTTAAAAGTCCAGATTTCTGAAATTGGAAGTTTAAAACAAAATATTAGCAACTGCAGAAAGTTTAGAAAGTTCTACTAGGTTTCTAAAGCAGTCCCACAGTACCAGTCATTTAAGTGGAAGGATAGATAACCTGCTTCTAAAAGTTCTAAAAAAAAAAAAAAATGCCTAAGTAGCTCTGAATGCTAGGTTCATTTGTGTAAAGCAGCTAAGTGGAGCCAAAAAGAAAGATCACAACAAATGGAAGACCCCAGGCATCCACTCTAAGGTCACACAAAAGTACCCAAACAGCTTGAAGTACAACAGAGTTTTGTGACCAGTGTTGCACCCTTGGATATGATGGCTGACAGGGCGCGACTGAGGTTATGGGAGGAAAGATTATGCACAGTTAGATGCCCCAAACAGGACCTGGAACCCGAGGGGGACCTTCCCATAGAGGTTGATACAGACTGGTCAATGTAGCAATGCTTGAACCACCTGCACACGCAAACTGGAAAATCAAAAACTAAAGTAGCCCCATTTGATCATGTTTATGACATGAATACAAGTGAATGCAGTGAAGTGTAGACCATGTAGCACCTGAGCATTTGCCAACTCCTGGGTGAGATCTGTACAAAGGAGGACCTTGCTACAGCAATAGAAAGAGCCATCACTTGTGTGCTATTGTGAAAAAAAACATCTAGTTTATGATAAGGACACAAGAAGAAAGTGGCAGCAGCAGCTAGAGTAGACATCAACCAGAGGTTGGACAGGGAAAAAATAAGCAGTCAAAGTTTTGGAAGTATCTGAAGTTCTAGCAAGAAGTACAGGTCTCCTAAAGGCACTGACAGAAAAAAAGTTAAAGCATAAAACCAAAACCACATATATACAAAACCACCACAGACAAATCCAGTGGCCACTTACATCATTCAAAGGCCACAACTGCTTCCTAACCATGCTGCTGGCAAACTGCTCTTATTATTTACAGAGCTCCCAGTACCAGACTATCCTTTCAAAACAAAAGTATTGTTTTACAAGACTCTGATCTCTTGTTAACAATGCTCTATTAATATCCAAAGACATTAATGCAAAGCTCAATTCAAGGACTACAAATAAAATTGGATTGTTTGACCATGTGACAATGCTTTGTAAAGTCACAACTGCTGACTGTAGTTAAGAGAACTGTTTAGAAATTTGTACCTGGCATACCACGTACTTTACACTCTGTATTTTAAGCCAAGGAGGAGTTGCATCTTGATAAAACACAAATACATGTAATTTCCCATGCTTTTCTCCACTACAATTAGTTTCTCCTTGCTTTAAGAAGCACAAAGATAGTAGAGCTAGTCCACAAGTTAAAAATCCAAGTGACGGTTATCTGCAGTAGTGATGGCCAAGTTATTCACATTTTTTAAAAAATTCTGTTTGAGAGCAATAAATTCTTAAAAAGAGGGAATCTTAGAAGATTTCCTCTAATCTAAGGCATTAACTAAATATTTAGTGTTGTTACTGTTAATATCTTGGATGACCATTATATTTTGCTCTCTACAATGGCCTGAGAGACTAGAGCATAAATTTTACTTCAGCTACTTCCACCAGTTTCAGACTTACTGTTTCGCCTTTGGTGTCAAGGTGCCAAGCTAATACTAATTTAAGCCAAAATCAAGTCATTATTTTAATTCCAGCAGAGTGATTATAAATACTATACATCTTCAGTCTTTGTCTAGACTTCAGGGTTAGGTAACCAAACTCTAAAAGTCAGCAACTATTTTGATGCCTTGCAACCCAATTTTCTCCTTTTTCCTCCAAGCTAAGAACCCTTGAAAGGGACCCTCTAACTTCTGAAAATGACATACAATATATATTAAATTTTTTAAAGCTATTAAATATTGCATATGTTGCCTCTAAAAAGGAAGAAAAGCAACAACTTTTGATATAATCAGATTACCATTTGTCCCTCCACTTCTTCCTGCCCCCAGAATTAAAAGTATTCCCCATGGACCATTGCTTGACGTTGAACTATTTAGCATCTAACTACAAAGAGAGAAAAATCATGTGCATGTGTCCATGTACATAGGCTTTATAGATGTAAAAGGAGCTTTTGACTCCACAGACTGATTAAAATTATGGAAGAACACTTGCAACAACATCAATGGATAAAAGTTCTCATAATTAATCGTTACTTATTATTCAAATACAGCATCTAGGATGCATTACAGGATTGGCAGTGCCCTGTTCAATAGTTTCTTTCCCCACTTAAGACAGGGGTATGAAAAGGATGTTTGCTTCTTTCACTAACTTTTAATTTATTCTAGAATGTTCTTTAAAACACGCGCAAAACAAATTAATTCTACACACCCATGATATTGAGCGACCTTATCCCCGTCTTGCTTTAGGCAGATGATGCATTAATAATATCAGAATCCCAAACAGGCCTCCAAAGGTCATTACATGCCCTTCAGCAGTACTGCACCTCAAATAGCTTAGAGGAAAAAAAATCAACATAGCTATATCTAAGGTTTGGAGGAAACAGGTTTAGTTCTCACAGAGGGGAAAAAACCCTGAAGGTGACCCGAGAAAGAATTCCTGACTTTTTACTGGACCAGCTATGTAGTTGGGATAAAGATATCACCTTTTAACAAAAATCTGAGCTAGAATAAGCACACTGAAAATGTAAACACTAGAACAAAATAATCCTTGGGCAGAGCTTTCTACATTATGGATGCATAAAAAGAGTAGTTCTACACTAAAGGTGTAGAAATTTACGGTAGAGTCCATTTTATTGCACACAGCAGAACTCTGGTACACCCAAAAATGGAGAAAGAACATTTCTAATTACTTTAAAGGAGGATTTTATCTCTACCCAATTCTACAACTGGAGGAGGAAAGGGAAGGGGAGAGAGGAAGAAGCAGCTCATGCATTCTGAAACCAGATTGATGAAATGTGAGCACCTTAGCTCAATTAAAAACTCTAAACTATTAGATAAAATTAGATCTTGCACACAAAATATCCTTAGAACACCACTTTTCAAACTAGGGCGTGCCCTGGGACGGTGGGGGGTGCCATGCACAAGGCATATTTTACTTTTTAAATTATTATTATTATAACAAGAATGTAAAATTTGACATCACACAGTGAAATAAATAGTACATGTGAACCTTTTGCAACTGATTTCACAGGTGCTACAATATATTTAAATTAAGCCAGCAATTAGAGGTGCACTAATATATCAGTTGCATGTCGGATCGGCACCAAAAAACGGGAAGTTTACATTATCGGCTATCACCTCTTCTTTTGGCTAGTGTAACTGGTAATGTTCATGGATAATTATAATTAGTTATACTTTCTGGCCAGAAGCTGCTGGTAAGTTCGCTATTTTTCATACTATAGTAAAAAGCTGTGTTAACTGGTATTGTAATTAAGTCTATTAACCAGAATTTCCAATATCTCCCAATAGAAATCCTCACTTTAGCAACCAGAATCTTTGCTGAGTCTATCCGACATACGCATCAAGTATTTCTGTTGTTTACATTAGTTAGCAATGCTGCCAATAGAGGAGCTGCTGGAAGCCCTTCTAGTTGATATCCACATAGACAGAGGGAGAAAAATACTTTGGGTGGGCTGAGCACATGCATGCACCCCTCCTCTAGGTGGGAAAATCTGCAGGGGAAGCGGGAGGGGAAGGGAAAGGGGTCTGCGCAGGGCAGTGCTGGGTTCTTCCTGGCAGAGATGACCACACTGCACTCCCGTCTTCCTTGATAGGTATAACTCTCAGACAACAGAAATTTTTAGATAACCAGCACCCCCCCTTAACCCACACATGCTGGATAAAGCTTTTACTGTATTACAAGGTGAAAATGGATAGGTACTTATTGCCAAAAGATTCATAGATGTTAGGGTCGGAAGGGACCTCAATAGATCATCGAGTCCGACCCCCTG
>NW_005841966.1:3212332-3227156 GCF_000455745.1 Alligator sinensis | reverse complement strand
ATCTGCCTGCCATGAACCTGTGCTGGTTTCCCCTCATCATAATTTGTCCTGCTGGGCTCTCACAAATGTGAGCCTTGATAATTTTTTCAAAGACTTTGCCAAGGATGGAGGTGAGACTGACTGGCCTATAGTTGCCTGGGTCCTCCTTCCTCCCCTTTTTGAAAATGGGGACCACGTTGGCCCTTTTCCAGTCCTCCGGGACTTGGCCCGTGCACAACGAGCTTTCAAATATTCCCGCCAGTGGCTCTGCAATGATGTCTGCCAGTGCCTTCAGCACCCTCGGATGGAGCTCATCCGGGCCTGCCGACTTAAAGGCATCCAGTTCTTCCAAATGACTCTGCACCATCTCAGGGTCTACGCATGGTAGTCTGGCGCCTTGCTGCTGCCTCTCTACAACCCCAGTGTGAGATTTGTCATGCCCCTCGCTTAGGAACACTGAGGCAAAGAACTCATTGAGGAGTTCAGCCTTGTCCCCTCTGTCTGTTCCAAAGATATTGTTCCAAACCAAAAAGGAAGAAGCTAAAACAGCTGAACTTAATACAAAGAGTTAAGCTTACTGAAAGCATATTGTGCATGTCTGTTTTTGTATGGGTTGGAGCTGAAGTGTGTGAACAGAGAATTGCAACTCAAGGGGGGAGGTGGGGGGAGGAGGCGGCGCTCAGTTCAAAAGAAAAAGTTTAGAAACCGCTGCCTTAGAAGTACATCCAAGTAGCCTCCCCTTTTTGGCAAAAGTTGGTTAAACAATATATATATTCTCCAAACAAATGACCTGGAAAGTGTAGTGACACTCACTGACCCAGTATTTCCTCTTTATTTAAAACAAGACACAAATTTAAGAATTACAGATGCCAGTGTGCAGACTGGAATGCTGGTAGTGAGAGACACTCAAACTTCCCTTTTTAGATTAAAAAAAAAAGCACTCTCTTGGCCCAAGAACCAACCTGTCTGTGGTACAAAACTACAGACCACAAAAAGCCATTACTAGACAGATTCACGCTAATGAGATCTGCAGTTGTCATGGTCAGGTGGTGTCAGACCTATATTCTTTTGTCTGAATATGAAGAAGAATGAGATAGTCTACTGAAATCACTACTTGTGGTGTTGTTTATTCTCTGAAGAAATAAGATGATAATTGATCCCTCCTTTAGTGGGAAATTTTAAATACTGGATTAACAAAGAAAACAAAAGTGGTTTCTCTCAAACGACTGGGAGTCTGTCCTATACTTCTTAGCTGAATTTGCATTACTGGCACAAAGCATAAGGACCAAAAAATTAAACAGAATTATTTTGAAATATTGTCCACTGCTTCATTCTGTCTTTTATATCATCATACACCATGTTCTACTTTAATGTAAACTGATAGAATGGAGAGTCTTCCTAAATTTTTGCTAATAACATACCAGTAATAAGAGTTTGTTTACAGTTTTTGTCAAAATTATACTGCCCAATGTGCAAGAGGGACCCACTACAGGGCCCAGCTAGAAGCATTAGAAAGTTTCCCAGAAGCGATACACAAAGCAAAAGCGGGTTAAGAGGAACATCTCTACTGTGCTGTGCAGGGGTAGGAGTAACACTACAGCTAACGTTCCAACTACCTTTTTCCAGGTTAGAAAGATAAAAGCTGCCTCTGGCTTGAGACGATTGTTTATGCTAAGAAAGAATCTGGCTAAAACCCTGAAACTGGACAGTCTGGATGATTGATTGCCATTGCCCAGGCTAGCATGTTAGAGACCAGTTTACATTGTTAACAAACACAACTGTGCTCAAATGACAAGATAGTCTTTATATTCCATTAGCATGGATAGTAACTAAAGTGTCTTTTGTGGCAGTCTTGAGGATATGCTACCTGCTTTTCCATTACCATCACCACTTAAGTCTTAAAAGACAAGTTTTTTTTTTTTTTTTTTTTTTTAGTGTGGACAAGTTAGAGACCAGTTTACATTGTTAACAAACACAACTGTGCTCAAATGACAAGATAGTCTTTATATTCCATTAGCATGGATAGTAACTAAAGTGTCTTTTGTGGCAGTCTTGAGGATATGCTACCTGCTTTTCCATTACCATCACCACTTAAGTCTTAAAAGACAAGTTTTTTTTTTTTTTTTTTTTTTTAGTGTGGACAAGCAACCAGGATTTTTTTTTTTTTTTTTTCTTTAGTGTGGACTACCAACCAGGAAGAGAAAGTAGTGTTTTCCCCTTCAAAAGATTGTGCGCCATCTGTTTCTCTCCCACACAAGACAAAGTTATAGTTCTCATATATACAAAAGGTTAAGTAGAAAGTAACCAATAATTCTAAAAATGAGGAAATAGCAAGGACTGCCCACACTGAGAAATCTTAAAACTTTTGAAAGCCAGCAAAAAGTCCATGCAAATGTTGGTTTACATCATGATCCAACCCCAAGAATTACAGCCAGTAAAAAGGACAATTTTTCCCCCAGGCTAGGGGAAAATATATATTAGATTTTACACACACACAAAATTCAAGATATGCAATTCAGCAACACACCAAGATATCCAGATCTTTGACAAAGCATCCAACCAGTTCACAAAAACTTATGCCTTTCTGCACAAGATGGTCTTTATGGTGCCACCCTATCCTGCCTTCTGTTTGTATGCCTAGTCTTGGTTCTGTGTGGAAAGTCTGCTATAGCTACAGTGGAAGGGCATGATCATGAGAGGCTGCCTTCTGAACATAGCTTCTTAGTAAGCAGAACAGTACCTACTAGAGACAGTGGTTTTCTAGCGAGTACTTAGCCATGATCCCAGCACCTCAGAATTACAATGAGGGTCCCCAGATATTCTTTTCCATGCATTGCAAGGGAAGGGAAGATAAAGTCCAATATATCTGTACCAGAGCCCAAAGCTTGTGTTCCAAGTGCAGGGGCAACAAATTACAGATCCCCAGGCCAGATGCAGTCTACATGGATCCAATTCAGCTCAGGAAGGTCTGACCTGGGCTGAGACAGCATGGGGGAAATTGGGCAGTATGCAGAGATCCACATTGCTGTCCATCCACTCCACAACAATCCCTGATACTATCTTGTGCCTATGCTTGCCTTTTTTCAGAGGAGCCAGATATCTACAGGGCTGGTTAATCACAGGCAGCTTAAGTGCTGCAGCCCCAAAGCTTCAGCCTCAAATTAGGGGACGGGGGGGGGGGGGGGGGGGGGGGGGCAGCAGGGGAGAGGAGATGCAGAAGGGTGTCAACCCCTGGTTTTAGCGTATAAAGCTTCAGTGCTCCAGGTAGAGATACTTGTATTGGTCTCTCCTAAAAACTGTGCAGCTAGTCATAGGATTCTGACATGCCCTGATCAGCTACAAAATAGTTAATTTTGACAAATTTCACTGGGCACTGAGTCAAGATGAGTAAAATTTAAATGACAGCACTATTGCTTCAGGCTCTAGTTACTGGTGCATTACTTTATCTTCAAAGCAGGAACGGAGCATGCCTACACAACCATAAAAACTTTCACTATGTTTACACAGTGTATCTGGGAGATCAAGGTGCTTAAGTGTACTTCCATATTCCCCTCACACCCTATGCAGGTCCATCTGTTTTTGGTACATTTTCTCATAGAGCTACCCAAGCAACTTGAGAAAGCATCAACTTCAGTTTAACCACCACAGCATTTGACACTCCTCTCTCTGGTTGCCCCAGAACTCTTCGTTAGCAGGCATTATTAAACCAAGACCCAAGCAGCACCACAACAAAAGGTTGTAAGTGGACCATTTTGATCATTGTGTTGTCTTTTCCATAGCATACACATTTCTGGTCCTACCATGTATTATCCTCTGCTCTGAGGAAGAGATAGCACCCAGAAACCTTTCTTGAAGCATGCAAGCAAGATTCCTGAAGTTGGCATGAAGTCAGGCTAAATGCTTTGAATGCCCAAAATTACTTGTTAGTCAAGACTGGCAAACCTCAGGACTCCTCAGGTGTACTACGCACATGGGACACACGCTCCCTTTCACACCCCTCTGCAATAAGTCCAAGTGCCCAACTTCCTTACTGAAGTATACTTTATTGTCAGCACTGAATTCAAAGTCTGTCCAGCAAAACTAAAACACCTAACCAAATGGTACCAACTTCTGCTTATTGAGGTGACAGACATCATTACAAGAGCCCAGGACAGTCAGCAACTCCCGAATTTCACCCAAAACAGATCAAAACCCACTAATTCCTCCCCATCCCACCCCCACCCTCAACCTCAACAAATTTCACCTCACTAATCACTCCGTCTAAGGCAGGAAGAGATGAGTTTTTCAGAGGTTAAAAATTATGTTAGGCACTATGAAATGCTTTTGAGCACCAGATAATGTGAAAAATAAGGATAGAGAAATATATAGCTCCCTCTCCTCCGCAAGCATAAGAATGCTATTTTAAGCATGCCAAAACTTTAGCTAGTGCATCATTGCCTCCACTATCAGAGGTAGATCTGGCATCATTTTTAATTCCTGATGGTTCCTAGACACAAGCCTTTAGTGGTGTTGAGAATGGTCTGACTGCATACATATGACTTCATCCTCATTCTTTTCTTCCCTCCTCCCAAAGCAGCAGCAAGCCACAAGATTCCTGTGTTTGTCATCTCTATGAAGAATACTGCAAGAAATCCAAACTATTCCTAGAAAATAAAATCCAGGCTTACACCCGTCAAAAGCAGAAGCATGTAGGGTTCCATCAAGATCACCTAGTCAAAGTTTAAGATGCTTACACCAAGATTCATCTGGTCTCTTCTAGATATAAAAGGAGATGCATTTTTTTTTTTTAAGTATTTACAAGCATACACAGATATTTCCCAACCATAAGTATTTCAGGATGCACTGGGGAGAACAGCCTCATTTGTTGTGACCAGTAGGATGGTGGAGTTGCTTGGATTCATGTTAGATTACCCAAAAGTCAATTGAAATGCAAAGCCTTCTAAGTAATTCTGATGGCAAGTTATAATAAAAGGCTAATAATTTTACATCAAATCTGTGTAACCAATCTCTCAGTTTTCTATCATGGTGGCAGACAGGGGACACTAATTTGAAATTAGAGATGCAACAATACATCGGTCCGACATCGGATCAATACCGATATAAAGAAAACTGGCTGTATCAGATATCAGCCCAATGGGGCCAATAAATGCCTGTGCTGCGCGCAGCCTCAGCACAGCACTCGGGTAGCAATGAGCACAGCCAGCAACATGGAGAGCTGTTTCTAGCTAGTAAGTCCGGTGTGGTGGAAGGGGAGGAGGAAAGGAAGGGGGAGGGGGGCAGATCAATGCCTTCCTTCCCCCCCCCCCCCCCCCAACAGTGAGGGAGGGGGCACAGGCAGGTGCTGCTCAGGCAGGGCGGGGGAGGCGTCTAGACATCTAGAAGTTTGTAATACGTGTTAGCTAAATATATTTTCCTATTACACAGGGAATAACCAATCTGCAATCTAGTGATCACATATATGGACAAGAGAAGACAATGCTCAGGTGATGTTACAGGTACTCTCTACACCTGGGAAAAAAGTCAGGCAAGTTCTGATGTAGGACATCATAAGTTGTTGTCTTTTGTCTCATCCCCTCCAAACCACTACTCACTAGATGAAGCTTTCTACTCAAAACTCCAAAGAAAGGTCATAATATCAAGAGAAATAAATTCTACCATATACTGAGGAAGGAAGCCTGATAGAAAAAAGCACAAGGACTAGTTTGATTTGAGTTTTGTAGAATCAATCCTATAAAAACATTCTCTGATCCTGACATTTTCCATATTGACTAATCATAGACAATTAGTTTATTATAAACAGAAAACACAAACACTCCCACAAGTAATGTCTTCACTCCACGTAAGGTGCCTCTGACATGCCAGAAATCAGTAAGCATACAGGGTATTATTTTTAGGAAAAAAAAACCCAAGTCCTGTTGGGACACTGGCCACAGTTAAGCTAGTAGACTGATGCTCCTGCTAATATTGGAAACCTTGGTTTTTGGGTTGCTGGCCAGGTGGTCTTGCTTTTCCACTCGGTTATACCAATGACCAGAATTAGGGATTCCCTCCTCCCGCAGTCCGACTGGCACACTGGATGCTTTAAGCCTTCCTCTGTAGTATAGAGCATGGTCCTTTCCCTAGGATCTTCTAAGCATCTATCAGCTACCTCCCTCCCTCTTGCGGCAATATCAAGGTAGCACCCTTACCTCTCCTGCCACAGGGCAGGGGTTAACAACACTTGGCATGTGCGCCAGAGCATGGCACACAAGGCTATTTTGCTCAGCACGCCACAACCAGCCCAGGCTCTGGTCAGCTGGTGCCAGTCACAGAACCTGGGCTGCTCACAGCAGGCAGCTGGGAGGCTGCAAGCCCTGCTGCAAGCAGCGTGGGCTCCATGACAGGAAACAGCTGCCCAGAGCCCAGGCTGGCTGCTGCAGGCAGCCAGGAGGCTGCAGACAGCTGCACCAAGGCCAGGCTCTGTGGTGGTGGCTACAGGCATGCCCCAGAGTGTGTAGCAGGGAAGGGGCCAGGGCGACATTGCCCTGGCCCCACCTCCACTGTGAACCCAGAGGCATGTGTGTGGCTGCTGCTGCCAGAGCTGGTACCGAGACTTCAGACCCTGGTAAAGTTGTTTGCAGCCTACCCCACTGCCTGCTGCAGTCCAAGTCAGCTACGGAAGGCAGCTGGGAAGCTGCAGACAGCTGCACCAAGGTCCAACTGCATGCCCCCATCATCTGCCCACAGGTGTGAAGCACCCAAGCAGCACAACCCCAGCCGCTCCCCTACCATCCACCCAGAAGCACACATGCACCCACTTCCAGCAGCAAGGATCAGGCCCCTCAGGGCTCCCCTGCTGCCTACACCTGGCACGCTAAGTCAAGGTGTCAGTCGATATTGGGGCATTTGACACCCTGGCCTAAAACGTGGCAGACCCCTGCCACACTTGGTATTTCAGAACTCTCCCTTTTCTATTGTGGGCAAGGATTTAAAGTAACAGAATTGAAGGATTCCTTCAGTTAGGCTGCCTGGAAACACGGGAAACGGATTTGATCGCCGAAGGGTCCCTTTGCATTTCATTGAAAATAGGGGCTGGGACACGAGGCTTATGAAGAGAGGCTGAGGTAACGGGTTTATTTTGTCTGGAGAAGAGAAGACTAAGGGGAGGATTTAATAGCAGCCTTCAACTATCTGAAGGGTAGTTACAAACCAGATGGAGCTAGACTGTGGTGGCAAATGACAGAACAAGGAGCAATGGTATGGTCTCAAGTTGCAGCAAAGGAAATTTAGGTCATCTATTATGAAAAAACTCTCACCAGGAGGATAGTAAAGTAGTACAACAGGTTACCCAGAGGGGTTGTGGACTCTCCATCCTTGGAGGTTTTTTTAAGACCCAGCTAGACAGTCTTGGGGCTGGTCCTGCTTTGAGCAAGGGGTTGGATGACCTCCTGAGGTCCCTTCCAGGCCTATTTTCTATGATTCTATGAAAAGCAATGGGACTTGAGTGCTTTTAGAAATGTGTTAACTCCATCAAGTTGGAAGGAGTCTTTCAGATGCTCCAAATTATAACAAGATTTGCAGGAAGTGCAATGTAGTCCAAATAGACTTCTCTCTTTGGCTCAAAAACTGCTGTTTTTCCAACCTAAGACTCAGCTGCAACTACTCAGACAGCTATTTCTGCCTGCTGCAGCCTAATACAAGATGCAATACTTAAAAGTACTGCAAAGCTGTCCAAAATACCTCTTCACACAGTGATGATGAGAATACACATTAGAAAAGAGTACTCTGCCAAGCTTTCCCCACAGAAATAAGCTCTGCTGACAAGAGACACCATTGATAGAAGACTGCCCAGATATTCAAAATAAGATCATGCACATTCTCTGGGCTCAAGTTCCCTTCAGCCCATGAAGATTTGTGGCTACTGAAGTTGGCTTCCTGAGAGTCTTAGTGCCACACTAAGCATGAGGACGGCCTTGTCTCAGCCTCAAGAATGAGGGAGCTCTAAATTCCTACTAGACTTCCCAAGCAAGAAGAAACCCAATAGGAATACTCTAAGCCCACTTGCAAGTAGTGCCAATATACAAAGTAAGAAGGCTCTTTACACAGATATCAATTACATGTCCTTTCAGATTTCTTATGTGATCTGATGTGTAGCAGGTTAACACTGACACCTAGGTAAGCAATTCATCACCCATTAAGAAGAATCAGGCAATTTACCCCAGGTTTCAAGTACTCAAAGGCAGATCTTGCTTCGTCTATGAATCTCAGAAACGTGGAGTCAAGCTAGAGAACTTGCCAAAGCTGAACAAAACAGCTTGAAAGAAGTACTGCATTTTTTCTTACAGCATTTCAGCCATAGCCAAACCCTGATAAGGATCCTAATATCCTGTCAATATTCTTCCATTACCCATACCAACGAAGCTCCTAAGATCCACCTCTAAACAGATGTCTATTTTGCAGGGCTATGACATAACCAGCCTGGTATGAGAGGAATATATAACAAGTTTCTGTAAATCAAGGTACAACTATACCACAAGATTGTTTCAAGATGTTTTCACTATAGCTGTTTTGCAGATGGATATCTGGAATATTAGGTTTCTTGGATTAAAACAGAATGCCTTTAAAGGTAGGGAAGACTGAACTCCTCCAACCCCCAGATCAAGTAGTTTTATTAGGAGAAAGAGTTTATTTTTAAGATGGAAGGATTTTGCTTGCTTCTCTCAGATACTGTATTAAGCTGTATTGGACAGAGGACTTGACCAAGTAACCCCTTTGTTAATATGTACTACCTATTCGATCGGCTGTTAACTTTCATTTTTCTTTAGATGGAACTCAAACTTCTTACCATGTAGAGTGCACAAACATCAGAAAATGCAAGTAAAACTCGGAAGACCCTGATACGTTCAACTTGGAAGAACTGGAGAATTTTCATCCCCAAACAGTGAAAGAACAAGTATATGCAATTGCAGATCAGAAGCAAGGATGCTTAAAAGATTATGCAGGGAGAGGAAGTAGGAGGGCGGTACTACATCTGTAGTGAATAGTAAACATAATATTCATTTTTGTTTTTTAAATAAGAAAAAAACTGGGGAGAGGAGAGTGAAAGTCATCTGTGCATTTACACATGCACTAGTCTGACCTCAGCGCAAGACTTCAGAACAAGTTCTGAAGAAAAGCACAGATGAAGACAAGAAGATAAAGGACCATGGGATAAAACGCAGCCCAGATCATGCTAGAACAGTCTGCCCTGATGAATTCAATAGTGGTCTTTGTCAGGGGAGGGGAAATGGAACTTAAGCCAAAAATATGGATTTAGATCTAATCAGTTTAACTTTCCATGTGGTATCAAAAAAAACTGGAGGCCTTCATCCAGACGTACATGGACGTTTGTTTCCCCAGGGACAACTAGTGGCACTACACCTTGTGCCACTGCCAGTTGTCTCCAGGGAGTGCCTGTGCCATGCATGCTCTGGTGTGTGGCAGGTTACCCTGGGTGGGGTAGGGGAGGCTAGGGCTAGCACTGGACTGGCCCCAGCAGCCTTACCTCCTTACCTGGGGTGCTGGGGGCCTCCCAGGACTGCAGCAGCAGCGATCCTGCCACACAGAGCCTAGCCGGCAGCAGAGTATGGCTCCAGCCAGCCAGGCTCTAGCTTTGGGCAGCACATACTGCCACCACATGTGCCACTCCACTTTTTTTTTCCTATGGGTTTTTTTTTACCCCTGAATAATCCGAAGAACAACTGAATGTGCAGTATGTGACGCGTCTACGGCACCATATACCACACAGCTACACTCATTTGGATAAGGCCGAGAAGTTGAAGTAGGGAGACAACAAGTTGTGCTGAAGGAAACTTTTGGCTGGGTGGATGTTCTTACTGAAGTTCCTCAAGGATAGTCTTGGAACAGGAAGAAATGGGCTTCCGCTATCAAAGTTTCATCTCTGGCAAAATATTCACACACCGTCAATACAGAGGACAACCAACATGTCATAGTTTTTAATGTCATCCAGTTCGTCCGATCATAACAAACATATGATAAAATTTAACAGAATCAGGCTAGGACTCCTGCTGTAAGCTAAAAGCTCCTGCTGTATGTCAAGAGTTAGAAACGAAGGAAAGATGAGCTTAGTGTAGGACATAGCCAACATAATGTAACTGTAGAGAGACACAAATATGATCCTAGGATACATCAGGCTAGTCATTTCCAATAAAAATAAGGGAGTAGTAAAGTAATTATTTATGGCACTAGTGAGACCCCTCAACTGAAATACAGTTCCAGTCAATGTTCAAGTAAAGTTCAAAATGGAAAAGACAAAAAAAAAAAAAAAAAGGGAATACCCAAATGATCAGGAAATGGAGACCCATCTTACAGGAGGCAAAAGACCTTATGACATAAACAGGATGAAAGCTGAAAGAAAGGGGACAGGATTGCTCTAAGTGCATATCTGGGGTAAATGCCGGGGAAGGAGGAGAGCTACTTAAGCTAACACACAAGGCTGGCCAAATTACAAGTGGCTATTGACTGTCCCTGAATAAGTTTAGGTTACAAGCCTTTTGATTTCCAGCAGTCAGAGAACCAAGATTCATGAACAGTTTTCCAATGGGAGTAGTGCAGACAAAAACTTCAGATGTGAGAAAGGGTTTTATTAACTATGATATGATTACCTAATGTAGCACAGGCTGAACTCAATGTCCCAGGAGGTCCCTTTAGGTGCTAAGTTCCCAATAGGGGGAAAAAGTTCTTAATATGTTTTTTGTGCATTTTAACTAAATTTACATTCCCATTCAAATGATGCCCAATACCAATTGGGGGCGGGGGGTGGAAATGTAAACTTAACTAGACTCAAATGCTCACCATTTTCTAAGAGGTAAAAATTAAGAATCTGAGCAAATGTTAAAGTTATACGATTGCCTAAGAAGTGCATGCTTTGCGCATGCACATTTAAAAATGAAATAATGCAAGGCTTATATGTACCAAGGTTAAGTATAAATCAACACTAATCACAATTAGTCAGCAAGTCATATTATTTGTTTTAAAAAAAAAAATTAATTTTTTTTAAATCCAAAAAAAAAAAAAAAAAACCCCAACAACTCAATCCACCCTGTCAAATTTCCAGTTACCTACCCACCTCCCTTCTGAACAGAGGCAATTCTTGCAACTTCTTGTCCCCCACAACTTCATTTTGGTATATTTTTGTGACTCTGACCACTCCTGTTTCTGTTGCCTCCTACCTCAAAGAAACTGAATGGAATCTTCTGAAAGCAACATGGATAAAAATGAGAGCACAGCTACCAGTAGAGGGCTTGATTCACATACTAACCAGTTACCAATGCCCTAAAGGAGTCAAGCAAAGGGGCATTAGAGTTCATATCTGAACACTAAAAGAGGCATTACATTTCACACTTGTTAAAAAACCCAATTCTTTCTTCTAAAATTTAAAAGGTTTAAATAAGATGTTATCCCAAGAGAAATCGTTTCTGAACAAACCTAAGACAATACTGTCTTCATTTCGAGCACTCCTGAAAGAGCTGTACATTAAAGTACTGGAATAGGAGCATTGTATATAGCACAATTAATTCTTCAGTTTAGAACTATGCTGTCTGATGAAGTGGGATTACAGTGCTATTGTAGCTGTGAAGTTAGGGATATAAACCTTCTTGCTGACTACAGCATCTTGGTTAAAGACATAACTGAACAATGATGTAATATTCAAGGTTAATTTCCTCTTTACAGTTAAAAAGTAAGGTACATGGAGCTGTCCCTAACCTCCCAAATTATGGGTGTGGGGGGAAAATGTTGCGTCTCTAGAGGTATTTGCTGAGTCCTGCAAGAAGCAGACATTAATTTGCAAATAAAATGGTATTGGTGAGGTATGAAGTAAGATACTGGTCATGCACCTAAGCAAAGTATTTGTGTGCATATTCAGTGAGAGTATACCATACAATTTCCTGCAAGTAACAAGAACACCAATATAAACTTTGTACAATTCTCTCTTCCTCCTGCTCCCTCAGTAAAAAGACGTAACAAAAATGATTAAGTAGTTTTCCCCACTATGATTTTTTAAGCCTGTATCAACAGGTTCCATACCACATGCAAATTCTCTGCAGTACCCTCATCCTTTTTCAGCCTTCCTTCAAATGTTGAACCTTTTTCAAGAGATCAGCATTTAGACTAAACACTATTTTACCAATAAGATTACAACTAGCATAACACTAAATAATCTCTCTTGCACCTTAAAGTAACACTACCAAAAAGTGTGTTCTAAAAAAATTCATGCTAATCAGATCAGCACAGAATAGAGCAATCCACTCATAGGTGTGACAGCTAAGTTCAGTTACCTCCCCCTAAACAGAAGTTAACTAAAGAAAAGACATCTGACAAATTCAACATGTAGCACACTGCAGGTCAATTTAAATGTCAGAATGATTGTAGATGAAGGCAGCTCATCCATAAATTTAACCTCTGGGAGTGATGCTGACAACTAGTAATCGGTTTCCAAATTCAAACCCAGTCTGTGTTACATGGAACCTATTTCCACAGACTAAGAGTGTTAATCTAATCAATTTAAGTACCATCTATTCCCAACAACAGTAAGTTTTATAAGCCTCAGCATTATTGTCAGATACAACCTTCCTCCCAGTTACATTAAAGTTAGGAAACCAGAAAAAGGATATTTTACATATTTGTATACAGCTTCCCCCACTACCAGAGTACTGCGTAGGAGAACTCACGAAATAAACCAAACAAAAAGTACTGAAACCTAGACATAAAAGTACCTTAAATTGAAAAAGAAAAACTAAACTACATAGGTGATTTTTATTTTTACAGTAATGCTTGTGTGGGTCCCAGCTAAAAGTTAAGCAAAGACAGATGCGTGTCTTTTTCCTTCCCTAGTTTTTTTTTTTTTTCCTATGATGATTATTTGGACACGATCTTTACTATTTGGACCCCAGTCAGTCATTCTCCTGGTTAAAAGTACAATATGAAGAGAAGCATGTGGTATTACAAGCTTCTGGATTTTTAAGTTTATGTTGATATTAAATAAGGGACATGTTTAAGACGAGTCAAAACATTTTGCCCAAGATAGGAATGAATACAGTTCCTGCAGCACTTCAGATGTTTGTGCCTCCTGGGGTAGACCTTCAGCTAACAAACTGACCTCAGTGACACTATGACAATTGACACCAGGTGTGCCACTAAATTCTGCCATATGCATTTGTGTATGTTATAGTTATTTTGAGCCACACCTTTGGCTGAAGTGTTATTACTGAAACTTTTTGTATTGAAGCCTACAGAGGAGCCTTCACTGACTGCATGCAGAAAGATGCACAGATAATCCAACCACCATTTAGAGGCCTGAGTTTTGAGTAAAACAAGAACACCCAACATTGCTGGGGGTCTCCCACCCTTCCTTAAAGCAGAGGTATTTACATGCAATATATACAAAATCCTTTGTGCCATTTGCTCTTAAGCATGACATCTCACTGGTTTAAAGGCACGTATTATGTGGCCTGAGGGCAGCCATGTAGTTGTAGGATGTAGTTATAGTATTCATATTATGGAGAAAGATTTAAAAAACCCCACAGGCACTTTGTGCCATAGTTGTACAATTATTTACAACACTTTACTTCCAATATTGGTTCTCACACGAATTACCTGCCACAGACTTCAAATATGCCTCCCTTTCCATATCTCTAAAATGGAGGCTAATGCTTACCCATCTAACATCACCATCAGGACGATGCACCTGTTAGCATCTATTAAGCACTCTAAAGACAACACATACTACATTAGGGGCTAAGTGATTCAGTGGAAAGAATTTAAATTTAAGCATTTGCATAAATCTATGAGCACCACACTTTTATTAAAGTTAAAATTATCAGACCACCACAGACTCCCATTCAGTTTTGAAACACACAACTTATTTCTAGACCAAGCTTCCCTGCAACAGACACATCCACAACAAATACTACATGACAACTTATGAAGTTAACAAGTTTGGGTTACGTGCTTTAGTTTTGGCCTAGTTAGAGCAGTCTAACTATAAAAATACTGTCTACCTCCACACACTGCTCCTACATCCCCACCCCTTCTTACCCACCACCCAGTCAGGGTGACAACTCAAAACAGAATGTGACTTAGGTTTCCTGTTGAAGTGTTTAAGACGTTGTGGCTGTTTAAAACTGATGTAGTTTCAGAATACCAAAAGGTCATGGGGCGGTTGACTGAGAACAAAGCAGTTTTTTCAATCACTATATTCTTTTTAAAAAAAGAGGATCGCTCTGCTCTCTCTTTTTCTATCTGTAAAGCCCAGTTCCGAGTGTTGCTGTCAGTTCCATATCTCCAAGGTGTCATTTACCTTAGCTTGCAAAAAAGAAGAATATACCTGATTATCTAGAAACAGTGAGATGTTGCTAATTTTCACACACACACACGTGTGTGTGTGTGTGTGTGTGTGTGATATAATAAAAAAAATAACACACATTATATTTCAGTATGTATGGAAAGCCACAAAAAAGAAGAAAATTATCAATGTCTCACTGTTTCTAGATAATCAGCTTATAAGAATGATGTACGTAGTAAGGAAAGATAGGAGAAACTAAAACAGACCAATTATGAAAAACAGTTTAAGGATTTTTTATGTAGTTGATGTATTACACATCTACAGCATTTCAAAGGAGCACAAAGTATTTCCATATAAATGGACTTTAATTGTAGGTTTTAACATTACATTTGTTAAAACAGGAATCGCATTCAAACCTGTTATAAACTACCTAACATTTAGCACTATAGGTAGGAAACACGTCAAGCTGAGATCTTGACACCTTCCCCCCAAAGCACAGCCTCCTAAAGGCAATAGCAAAAT
>NW_005841966.1:3209971-3212301 GCF_000455745.1 Alligator sinensis | reverse complement strand
GGCCACGCAGCAGACAGGAGAGAGGAGGAGTGAGGGAAGTGTATCAAGATTTCATTCCTAGGAACTACTGGATATCATGCCTTCTCTTGCCTTGACATTTTTCAAACTTAAGCAATAGTTTCCACCAGACCTATGCCACATACAGTCTTGCCTGCAAGTGTGTTGTTCTCAACTCCTGCAAAGGTCTGCAGTGAAGGGCACAAACCTGCAGAAATCAGAAACTGATCAGCAATACAGGTTAAATGAACTAGCATCACAACTCAAAGAGGCATTAAACTTAAGGCAATGGAGAACCCTGCCTTAAAAGGAAGTCAGGTAAGAATTCTATTAGAAATATATAGGTAAAGAGAACAGAGATAGCTATAGCTATGTGGTATGAATCAATTACCAGTACAAAGGAAAGCATTATTTCGTCTCTAGTAACTCACTATTAGGAAGACGGCTGCTAATACAGGGCACTTGAAGAATGGAAAAAGAGATTAAGAAACCTAAGACTTCCTTCCCCCACTACCCTTCACCCAAGACATAATGAAAACGTTGCAGTTGTGATCTAGAGCAAAAGTAGTCTTAGCTTCCAAAGCCAAGAAACACCTAGACCAGATCCATACATCAAGCATCCATTTGCCCAGAAAACAGCACCAGGGGGGACCCCATAAATGAATACTGGCTCTGACCTCTATCACAGCCAGAACAAATTTAATTCCTATGTGAATTAGAGCATCTGTTAAGCAGAGCTGCATGCTGCATGACCCTTTTAACGTAATTTGCCACCAACAACAAGCCGGCTGCTCTAAAGCAGAGGAAGCTGGTAGCGACACAGCTCCAAGGGCTTAATGATGAAAGGGAATGAGGCAAGCAAGGGAAAGATGGACCGCAGCAAGGCAGCCTTCTCCCTCCTCCCAGGAGCAGTCCAGAGCTCAGTAGGGCAGCACTGGCAGGAGGAGGGGTGCAGGAACCCTTGCGAGGAGGGCTGACAGGCCAGAGGAAGTTGCCTGCTCAAGCCTTCCTGCTTCCTGAGCACCTCCCCACCACCAGTCACCTGCGTGTGTATATAATGCTAATAATACAATGCAAAATTTGAGTCCAGTTCCCTCTCAGCAACTCCACTCATTTCAGGGATGTTGCCATCTGCAGCAGCACTGAGCTACAGACAAGCGTATTGAGATCCGATCTCAGGGGGGAAAAGAAAAAAAAAAAAAACCCTTGGTAACTGTGAGAGCAGCAGGACAAGGAACAAGATGCCAAGGGAACCTGCAAAATCTTCTGCCGGTTCAGTAGCAGCTGCATCCGTCTGCCTTGGGGAAAGCAAGGGGCTGAACAAGACCCTGTGGGTCCCTTCCAGCCTGGAAGGGGAGGATGAGGGATGCACGATGCTGCAGTCTGCGCACCCAGCCCCATGACAGCTCCCTCCTGCCTCCCCATGTGGATCCAAGTGCCTGTCAAGACTGGGTAACTGCGAGAGCAGCAGGACAAGCAGCAAGATGCTGAGGGAAGCTGTGAAATCTTCTGCCGGTTCAGAAACGGCTGCATCTCTCTGCCTTGGGGAAAGCCAGTGTGTGCCTACTGGGCTGGACAAGACCATGCAAGTCCCTTCCAGCTGGAAAGGGAGGATGAGGGATGCACGAAGCCAGGTCTGCGGTCCCCATGACAGCTCCCCCCTGCCTCCCCAGCTCAGGAACTGCAGGAGCAGCAGGAAAGGAACAAGATGCCGAGGGAACCTGCGAAATCTGCCAGGTCAGCCGCGGCTGCATCTCTCTGCCTTGGGGAAAGGCAGCATGCGCCTACCGGGCTGAACAAGACCCTGCAGGTCCCTTCCAGCCTGGAAAGGGAGGGCTAGGGATGCATGAAGCCGCAAGAGCAGCAGGACGAGGAACATGATGCCCAGGGAAGCTGCCAAGTCTTCTGCCGGCTTGGCAGTGGCTGCATCTCTCTGCCTCGAGGAAATGAGGGGCCGGACAGGCCGCCGCTGGTCCCTTGCAGCCGGGAAGGGCAGGATGAGGGATGCACTCAGCCGGCCCCACGCTGTGGAGGCAGGCGCCTGCCAAGCGCCCCGGCCCCGGGGCTGCCTCACCTTGTCCAGCTCGTCATGCAGCTCGGCCAGGCTGGGCCGGATGAGCTTCTCGCCCAGCTCGGCAGCCGTGTGGCGGTAGTGGTCGATGCGGGGCACGGCGTCCATGGTGTTGTGGCCAAAGGTGCGCAGGTAGTAGGTGTTGGTGTGCGTGTCGTAGCAGTAGTGCGGGGCCCCGCCGGCGCCGCCCGACACCAGGCTGCCCTCGCTGCGCACCGTGTCGCCGCCGTTGGGGTAGCCGGGCGCCTCCCGGTCCCCCCGG
>NW_005841966.1:3205332-3209645 GCF_000455745.1 Alligator sinensis | reverse complement strand
GGGGCCCCAGGGCCGGGGGGGCGCGGGGAGGGGGGTGACACCGCCTCCTGCCTCCTCCGCCGGCCGCGTTTGAAAAGTTGCCGGGTGCTGCGGGGCCCGAGATCTCGCGAGAGGACCTGGGCCGCGCGTGGCTGGGGGGAGGGATGGGGAGCTCGTGAGAAGATGCTGCGTGCGAGCCTCCTCGGGCCGGTTGAGACTGAGGCGGGGATGGGGCACCTGTCCCTGCTTGCCTTTGCCCCGCCCCGCCCCGGTTCTTACTGCCACCCAGCAGGCCCCATGTAGCCGGGAGCACCCGACCCTCCGGCCCGCGGGCCAGATCTGTGACAAGCGGACTCCCCTGCAGGTGGGAAAGCTTGGCAGAGGGGGCAGCTGCATGCAGCTGGGTCTAGTTTGGCAGGGGTTGTTGCAGCAAAGGGGGATCAGGAACAGGCCTCATTCCCCAACCCCCCTTCCACATCTGGATCTGGCCACACTGCTCCTTCTACTCCCTGTCTCCCCCCACCTCCAGATTGGAGCTGGGCTGCTTTGTCCAGATGGGAGCCAGTCCATCTTCCGCTATCCAGTGTGTCCAGATCAAGGCTGTCCTTCCCTGCCCTGCCTCATCCCACCCCGACCCTGAGCATCAGTAGGAGGACCAAGATGGTCCCCTCACCCCAGCTCCATGTCAGGATTAGGGCTGTTCCACCCGAGGCGTCCAGATTAGTGCCACTTCTCCCTGCCCCCAGGCATCTGGATCAAGGATGGGGCCTCGCAGCCGGATCAGGCCCATCAGCTGGATCCAGGCCACAGAAGAATCTGGCACCGCGCATCTGAGACACAGAGTGAAAAGGTTGGGCACCACTAGCCTAAACCAGTGATTCTCAGCCAAGGTGCCAGGGCCCTTACAGGTGCTGCAAGATCTTTTGAAGAGTGCCCTGAGGTGTGAGGAAATAAAGCACCGGCTCAGGCTCAGTCCCTGCCTGGCTGTTCCACTGCCCATCCCCCCACCCCCCCACAAGGAGGCAAGCACTAGAATACGTTTTTTTTAATAGATGCCTTGAGTCTAATGAGGGGTGCCTCAAGTCTAAAAAGGTTGGGAACCACTACCCTAAAACTTGCTGTTCGGAAGTTGCCTGAAAAACCATTGGAACTGGAGAAATTAGTGGAGAGGAGACGAGTCCGTACAAAGCTGAGTGTCATGCACATAGCAGACATTTGGGGATAACTACCTAAGGAGAAGAGTGTACCAGGCCTACCCTAGAGTCAGCATTGAAGATTACCTATCTTGCTTGCTTTCCTTGGCATAATAACACCAGCTCTTTCCATTTACTCCAGCACACTCCCAGTGTCCCCCTTCAGCAGCTCTCAAACTATCCCAGGTATTTGCTGGGCTTCCCTCATCTGCCTGACCCTCCCAGGCAGGTGCCACTTCTTACCCTTCCACCTCCCCTGCATCACTGCGAGCTGATCATTAGCCTTCTTGTTGTCCCACACATGGAAGGAAAGAAATATTATTGAAGCAATTAAGTGCAATGCTTTTAAAAAGTATGCAGGTAGAAGTCCAGCAGCAGGGCAGGGGCTACCCAGTTTATTGCACCAGGTGCAATGTGTATGATTACTTGCCAGGGGGCAAGTTCCATATGTGCGCACCTGGTGCTAGGACTGGCTCTGAGAGAGCAAGTGCATTCTCTCCAGGTTAGGTTGGCATAACTGGAGCAGCTACAGGAGGCAGAGAGGTTCATAAATGCAGCTTTCAGGGACATACCTTTGCTGCAACAACCCCTGCCAAGCTAGACCCAGCTGCATGCAGCTGCCTCCTCTGCCAAGCTTTCCCACCTGCAGGGGAGTCCCACCTCCACTGTAGCAAGTGCCATGCTGCTGAGGAAGATGAATGCATCAGGGATTGAGGGCATGAAGCTGGGAAGAAGAGAAACTGTCTTAGATGGCACTCACCTTCCAGCTGATGTTACAGCATCCTCTTGCACCACAGGTATTCCTCCAAGGGAGGGAACTCCACAGGATAGAAGGAGACAGGAGTTGGTAGTAGGGGATTCAATTATTAAGCACATAACCAGGTTTGTGACCTCCAAGAGGATTGCATGGTGACTTACCTGCCAGGTGCAAAGGTAACAGACCTCTCAAGATGTGTAGATAAACTGCTAGGGAGGGCTGGAGAAGAGCCAGTGGTCATGGTCCATGTAGGTAAGGGTAGCAGGTAGGTCCTGGAAGCTTAATTTAGTCTGCTAGGTAGGTGGTGTAAGTCCAGGACCACTATGATAACATTCTCTGAAATGCTTCCAGTGCCACATGCAGAACCAGATAGACAGGCAATGCTCCAGAGGCTCGATATGAGACTGAGACAACGGTGCAGGGAAGAAGGGTTTAGGTTAATTGGGAACTGGGTGACCTTTTAGAACAGGGGGGGCCTGTACAGAAGGGATGGTCTCCATCTGAGCCAAAATGGTACCAAACTGCTGGCAAGTAACATTAAAGAGGTGGTAGAGCAGCTTTTAAACTCAACATGGGAGGAAAGCTGGCAGATGCAGAACTGCATTCAGACTGACGCATGCTACAGGGTTAACACCATAAAAAATGGGGATAAGAAATAGGGTGAAGACAAGCACAAGTTAACTTTAGGGAATAAAAGGCAACACACAAGTAACCAGCCAGGCAACAATAAAAAGTACAGGTGATTGTATACTAATGCTAGAAGTCTAAGATCAGAGGTGGGGGAATTTGACTGCTTAGCAGTAAATAATGATATTGACATAACAGATATCTCTGAAACATGATGGAACGAGGAAAATCAATGGGATGCTGTAATATCAGGATACAGATTATACAGGAACCATAGAGTAGGTCATACTGGTAGGGAAGTGGCACTCTACATCAAGGACTGCATCAAATCAAATAGGTTAGATTTTTCACCCGATATGAGAGGGACTATAGAATCTTTGTGGATAGAAATCCTGAATTTAAATAGAAAAAAAAGTATGTCTAGGGGTATACTACTGACCCCCAGACCAAGACAGCAGTAATGAGCTAGAAATGCTAAGGGAGTTGAGCTGCTGCAACAGCAGAAAATGCAGTAATAATGGGGGGCTTCAACTAGACAAATAGACTGGGTCAGTCTAACACCTGGCCAGGATGCAGAAACCAAATTTCTTGATGTTATAAAAGACTGCTTCTTGGAGCAGTTAGTGCTGGAACCTAAAAGAGGAAAAAGGTCATTTTTGGGCTAGTGCTAGGTAGTGCACAGGATTTTATAAAGGCAAGTATTACTGAGATGCTTGGCAAAAGTGACCACAATGCAATTGGATTTGACAGCCATGTAAGAAGACAGACAAGAAAACCTACCACAGTGGCATTTAATTTTAAAAAGAGACTACAACAAAATGAGGAAGCTACTTAGCTGGAAGTTAAAAGAGGCCCCTAAAGAAGTGAGAAACTTGCAGGTAGCCTGGGAACTGCTTAAGAACACCATATAGGAGGCACAAAGCAAATTCATATTGCAAATCAAGAAATGGAAAGCAGAGCAAAAGAAAGCCAGTATGGTTTTCTGGCATAGTTGCAGAGGCAAAACGCAGAAAAAAAAGCTTCTTTCAAAAGTGGAAGTCAAATCCTCATGGGGAAGATAAGAAAGGGCATAAACACTGGCAAAGCAAATGTAAAACTGTAAAAGGACAAACTAAGAAAGAATTTGAGTATACAAGTTAATGGAGATGACCCAAGTTGAGGTTTCAGTAGATGAGGTCATAGAGCATATTGATAAATTAAATAGTAGCAAGTCACTAGGACCTGATGGCATTCTCCCTAGGGTCCTGAAGGAGCTCAGATCAGAAGTTGCTGAACTAACTGTTGTGTGCAACTTACCACTAAAAACAACCTTGGTACCAGAGGACTGGAGGGTTGCCAGTGTGAATCCCATATTTATAAAAGGTGTCAGAGGGGACACAGGGAACTACAGGCCAGTGAACCTAACTACTGTCCCTGGAAAACTGGTAGAAAAAATTATGACAGAAAGAATTGTTCAGCACATGGATGAACGTGACTTGCTGGGGAGAAATCACCATGGCATTTTCAAAGGAAAATCGTGCCTCACCAACTTACTATAGTTTTTTGAGGATGTCAGTAAGCAGTGGATTGGGATAATCGAGTTGACAATATATTTGGACTTCCAAAAAGCTTTTGACAAGGTCCCCCATCAGAGGCTCTTTAAATCACAGGATTACAGGGAATGTCCACTCGTGGATTAGAAATTGGCTCCAAGAAAGCAAAGAGTGAGTGTAAATGGTCAGGTTTCAGGATGGCAAGAAGTAAACAGTGGGGTTCCT
>NW_005841966.1:3195428-3205293 GCF_000455745.1 Alligator sinensis | reverse complement strand
GGGGGTGCGTCTCTGTTGGAACCAGTGCTGTTTAAGATATTCATAAATGATCTGGAAAAGGGGGTGAGTAATGTGGTGGCGAAATTTGCTCATGACACCAAATTAAGCAAAGTGGTAAACACCAAGGTGGATGGTGAGGAACTACAAAAGAAGCTGGCATGATTGAACAAATGAGCAACGAAATGGCAGATGCAATTCAATGCAAATAATTAGAAATTGATGCACCTGGGCAAAGTAACCCAAACTATACTTACACTATGATGGACTCTACATTAGCTGTTACTACACAGAAAAGAGATCTGGGGTCATTGTGGACAGTTCACTAAAAACATCAGGTCAATGTTTAGCAGCCATCAAAAAGGCAAACAAAATGTTAGGGATTATTAAGAAGGGAATAGTAACCAAAACAGATAGTATCATTTTGCCCCTTTATAAATCCACGGTGCAGCCATACCTTGAATACTGTGCCCAGTTCTGGTCCTCACACCTCAAAAGGGATATTGGAGTACTAGAGAAGGTCCAAAGAAGGGCAACAAGGAGGATTAGTGGTATGGAGGGGCTTTCATATGACAGACTAAAGAGGGTAGGCCAGGGGTAAGCAACCCCTGGCACTGGTGCCAGAGCATGGCACATGAAGGCATTTTGCTTGGCACACAGGGTGGACAGTGGAGAAGGGGGCTCCATAACAAGGATCGGGCCCTTTGTAGCTCTCCTGCTCCCTGCCCCTGGCACATCAACATCTAACAAGTTGAGGTTTCAGGTGTTTTTGGCACTCTGCCCTGAAAAGTTGCTGACTCCTGGGCTAGGCCTATTCAGTTTAGAAAAGAGACACTTGTGCAGGAGGACATGATAAAGATATACACAATAATAAATGGTGAAGAAAAAGTAAATAAGGATTTATTATTTGGTCTCTCACACAATACAAGAACTAGGGGTCACAAAATGAAATTAGTAGGTAGCATAAGCGATGCATGGGGCGGGGGGGGGGCGCCCACAGGAGGTCATGTGACCCTGCTGAGATGTGTAATATAACAGCAATTATAGATGAGTATTATAGCTACGTTATATCAGGGCCGAGGGGCTGTGGCCAGCAGCCCGAGCACGTGGGCCGGGGAAGTCGGCACGGTGGACTAGAATTAGGCACTGACTCATAGAGGTTGATTAAAGATTATTTTACTTACACCGTAGATGGTCGCGGTGCAGGCAGGAAACTTGCTTGGTTACAGTTGTAGATAGAAGAAAAGAAGAAAAAAACTCGAACGATGAGAGCTCTCTAAACCGATACGAGAGTCCGTGCTGTGACTCTCAACGAGCGCACAGGGCAAGGGTACGTCAAGGATCGTCCGGTGACGGGGAGAGACTCTTGATGGGTGATCAAACCATCGGTCGGCTCCGAGACACGAGCAGAGTTTGCTAGGCTCTACCACGTGGCCCAGAGTTCTCCACGAGATGGATGCGGAGTCCCCCTAAATGAGGTCCTCCCTGGAGATCTCCAACTTGGGCGTAAACTGCTCAAGCCTCTTATACGCGCTAGCCGCCACATGGGAATAATTTAGAAACAGCCAATAATGGGGAACAAATTTACATACGGGTGGCGGGAACTCCTTTGCACCGGGGGTTTTCTCTCTGCAGCTGAGAATTGCACCGTGCAAAGAAAGCTCCATGTGGCGGGAAATAATTCTGCAGTGCCGAAGTGCGCACACAATCATTGGGTCATGACATGTTAGTAAGTTATTACATAAGTAATATAATTACATAAGTAATATACCTTTAATTTCTACCCAGGAGAATTTTTACAATCTTTTCTCCAATGCCTGATGAAGGGTGTTTGTGCCTGAAAGCCTGCAATTAAAAAACATTTTTTTGCAAAAATCTTGTTGGTTTAATAAAAGATATCTCTACTACAAGTCCTGATAGCTACATTAATGCATTTATATTGTAAGTAGCAATCATATTGATTGGAAGGACTTCTTTGAGGTGACTTTGCTGGAGTTTTTGAAGGGCTCTTGGTTGGACTTTTTGAAGGATTTTTGGCTGGAGTCTTCTCAGGAGTCTTGGCTGCAGGTTTTTCTGGAGTCTTGTCTGCTTTCTTAAAGAACGTGTCCAAGGAAGATTGGACAGATGTTCTCCAGGGAGATGGGCGACACAGCAAACTTGTTCACTGGCGTGGCGTCACCTCGGATCAAGAGTTGTAAAGTCGAAAATGACATCAGAAAGTGGAAACAGGGTGTCAATGTATAAACATTTTAAGTGTGAAACACTGTAAGTCAAGGACTGCCTGTATCATTTTCACCACTGCAGCTTCCATGCACATACCAGAGATTTTCATACATAAAAGGTATCTTTTCTTCCTGTGTAACACATATTCCTCCTCTTTCCCCTTTGTTTGATAGCTGCCCTTCTCCCCACAGCTCAGATGATCCAGTTTTCCATTTGAAATGTGATTGTTCTGTTGCTTTTCTTCTGTCACTCATCATGAGCCTTGGTGGAAAGGAAGTAGGGCCTTCTAACAATACTTTCCACCCTCAGACTTTGAAAAGAGGCAGCCACCAATCAGATTGGGAGAGAAGAAGAAAAGGGATGGCTTAATAACTTTATTTCTGCTTCCATATTATCAAGAAATAAAAACAAGATCAGCTAACAAAATTTCCATCATTTTTATTTTATTTTAACAACTCTGAACACATTTGAATGCATATTTAAAATCCAGGAACTTTATTTTGGCTTAAGGGTACTTTTTGGAAAGGAAAACACAGCTTTGCAGAGAGGACAGCAAAACACCACTTAAGAGCCTTGATGCTATGATGAGGACAGTTTGATTCTTTCAGGTCCTTGTTATATGTTAAATTTAGCATGTGTTATATTTAGATTATAGTAAGCATTAACATGACTTAGAAAGTATTCAGAGGAGTGGCTCATTAATGCTTATTACCATCTAAATACAGATCATAGTACCACACAGGAGTCTTGAACTGGCTCTGGTGTGATTCCAGAGCCAGGATGGAAAATCAGCTGAGTTTTAGTCTCAGCGCTGGAATCACACTGGAGCTGATTCAAGACTCTGGTGTGGTGCACGGCTGGGAGTAACAGTGGCATGCCACCCATGCAGTGTGGTACCGGGGAATGGCTCCCATGCTGTGCAGGTAGCACTCCCAGTCCCAGCCTCCTTACTGCACCAGAACTTCGAACCAGCAAGACTTTGGTGTGGTGGGAACCTGACAAATATTAGCAGGCTCCCACTCCCTACTACACTGGAGTCCTTGCAGGTTCAAGGCTCTAGTGTGGTAAAGAGGATGGGAGCCTGATAAACAGCTTTCTCAGGCTCCTCTCCCACCCTCACCATTGGACTGGAATCTCCTGATTGTATTACCTTTGTGGGGTAGTCTAACGTTAGCTCAACGTATGTTGGGTAATATGATCTAGAGATGCTCCTTACCAGAAAAGGCCTAATTTTACTAAACCACAATGGCACTTAGCACTCGAAAACTCAGACGCTAGCACTGCAAATGCTATTAATACATCCTAACTGTAAAGCGTGGCAAGGCTCTCACTTTGTGTGTTATGGTCCCATGAAAGTGGTAGATACAGTGACAAAAAATGAGAGTCAGTCCAGGTCTGTTTAGGATACTCCTGATAAGTGATATTGGCAAACTGTGTTAATTCCATATTGAAAATTATTTTCAAAATATACGTGTCATTTTGAAATTATTTGAAACCCTTAGCAAATTTTGCTGCATCTGTATGTGCCAAAAGTGCCAAAGTGCCAAAAGTGCCAAAGCTCAAAATCTATTGAAATATTAGTTTCCATTAGTTCCAATAATATCAATTCAGTTTATATATTTTCAAAATGTGGATATACTTTTCAAAAATAGCCATTTTTTCTAAACAAATAAAATTAGTAATTTTTCATAGGCAGTGTTCAAACAGTGTAAATTAAAGAGGAGTGCCAGAACAAAACCTATAGCTAGTTGTGATAGTATCCACCTCCTGGGAAGTGATTTACATTAAATCTGTGGTATTAGAAAGTGAAAAATTTTAATCTCCAAGGGCTAAAAAGTAATGTAATTGTTACTGTTTATATTGTGAAGTTTTCCAAGGTATATAACTTTGGTTTCTATTAGTTTAAATAATATATTTTTTTAAATTTCTCTGGAAGTCACAATGAGCTCTGCAGTTCATGGCAAAAATCAACCCTGTTTTCAGAGCATGGTATTCTAAGTCTTCTTCCTAAATAAATAAATAAACAATAAACAATACATTCTTTTACTTCACCACCAGAAATCTATAATGTGCATTTTTAAATGAATTTCCATTTTCAGATGTATTACTTTATAGTAACAAAATATTTGGTGACATAATTCAAGAGAGAACTGAGTAAGAATGAAATTAGAAATATCTAAACTTGTTTTTTTAAGGCATTCATTTGGAGTAAATATATTAATATAAATGTGTACATGACTGTGTATAAAAGATAAAAGTCACCTTGGTGGCTTCAGAAGATGGGGAAGCATGTCTTCTCATGCATCTCAACCATCAAAGCACTTCTTTGCAAGGAAACATAAACGTATCTTGAATTTAATCCATAATTATTTTTTCAGCAGGGGACGATAGGAGAGAGGGGCAGGATTAAGCCACATGGTTTTGTTTGAAACCACATAGTTTAGACTTGTAATCAATACTTAGCTGTGATGGTCTCCAATATTGCTGGAAGGATATAGATTACAGAATGCAAGAGAGTTTTTTTCAATAACCTATGGTATAAATGTAAGATCAAGCAACTACTCAAAAGTATAATGTGAACCTACTGTAAAAAAAATAATTTGACTAAAGGAAGAGAGAGTTTGCAAAACCCAGTAGATGAAGCAGAGAAAAGCCAGAAAAAAAAAAAATCTCAGGTTATGACTAAGAGAAAACAACTATGGCAACATCTACTTATTCTCATTGTCACTGACTGAGCTATTGAAGCCAATAGTAGATTGTTGCCTCTTAAATGATGCAGAAATCATTCACAAAGCGAATCCCTAGACCACACACACTGCATAGACAATTATAAATATGACATAATCATTACCACCTGAGCAGAACTCCTTTATATGTTCTTAAGGCATTTGTAAGCAATCAACAGATGCTTCTGCCCATTTCTTGATTGGAAAAGGAAATGTTTTCATATGGAAAAAATGAGGGGTAGCATGTCAAGTCATATACTTTTTATATACAATTAACCAACCCATGATCTCTTCAGTATACTAAATTATTATTAAAACACTTACTGTGCATCTAGTGTTCAACTCTTAAGGGAGCAAAATTGAGGACACAGCCCTTCCAAATGCTCCACAGATCTTTAAAAATGGAAGTTGTTTATATCATGTCCAATACTATTCATTGTAGCTGCCAAAATACAGTGCCTCAGACAGCTTTTAACTGCTGAAGGCAGAGCTAATTAGCTGCAGAGTAGTGCCACACTATGTTGTTTCTTCCTTGAGAGGTATTCTGAGTTTACCTACCAACCCAGAAGCAATATAGTAACATTCCTCTTGTAGGTGGTGTGTGCATCTACACATATTTTTACTGCATAGAAAACTAATTAGCTGTGCAGTAAACGTCACGCATCTACATGTGTGCCTCTATTAGGGTGGAGTAGATTAATGAACTCCATTTGGGAGAGCAGGGAACTGGGAATGAACACACTGTACTTGACATAGGGAGAATGGGGGCACATAGAACTCCCCATGGGGGAGATCAAGGAAACTTGGAATGGGAGAAATACAGAACATGTGGTAGGAAGGGGACTGTGAGAACCTGTTATAGGAGAGTGTGGAAGCACACAGAACCCCCAGCCCCCACTGTTCCTAATGTATATGGATGGATTTTCACACAAAGTTCATTGCAGGAGGGACCTGATTGAGGGAAAGGACCACTTGGAGAGTATGGGGACATGCACAGAGCCTGTACTACAGGTGGAGAGAACGGGGAACCCTAAAAGAATGGGTAATTTGGGGTTCATAGACCACCCTCTGTGCAGAGAATGATAGGCTTTAGAATGGGGTGGGCACAGCAGTTCTCACATGGACAGACTGAGAGATCATTTTATGAGGGGAAAGATGGGAACGGGTGATAGACAAAGACCCTGGCATAGTGGAAATGGGCATGAACAGAGTCCGTGGCATGCAGGAAGGGAACAAGGGGAACCTGGAATCAGGGAAGGGGAAAAAGTAAATTATGGGAAAGTAGGAATAGGGCATACAACGATCCTCTGCTGTGGGAAGAGTAGAGGACTCTAGTATAAAGAGAGAAAAATGGAGGACTCAGAATCCCTAATGAAGGGAAATTGATGGATTTTAGCATGGGGTGGGGGCCGGGGAGGCCATATGGAACCTTTCCCCTCACCACACTGTAAGAGAGGCAGGGGGAAATTGCAGGGAGTCCCTGAAATAGGTGGGGGGAATGAGAATGTACCATACAAGAAGCTTATGAAATCAGCTGGGCCAAAAAATCAGCAATGTGTAAAACCCCCTAGTTAAATAAACACTTTATTATCACACACCATTCTTTTTCACAGTGTATTTATAGTAGCTATTTTTTCTTCGCAGAGTTCTTTATGCACTGCATAATATATATAGCAAGACTTAGATGCACTTCTGAAAGAAATGCAGCTGCCTCTAGGATTGGAATCCATCAGCTATTTAAGCACAGAAACATTGCACAAGAATTCATAACAGAAAGTGATGGAAAATGTTATATACAACGGAAATTATTAATTACATATTTCCTCATAATGTTTTACTTATATCATTCCTATAATTAATCATAGGTGCCATCAAGTGAACAAAGCAAAAGCTAACATTGTAACAAAAGCAAAAGCTAGCAACGTAACATAAAATAAATAAAAATTATATAATGTAAGACAATTTTTAAAAAATTCTGAAAGATCCAGTTATGGGCTTACCAGGTTGGGAGAAAAACTAATTATCCAAAAATATCGCTATACAGAAGAATAACAGGATACTACTGGATCAGGGCTTTATCAGTATCCTGATATTTAAAGCAATTAGATGTACCTTCAAAGTTGGAGTGGTTCTTATTATTAGCAGAAGACACTGAGAAGAAAATGCGTTTTCACTTGGTATATTATAAATGAATGAGGCGGTAGCAGAAAATATGAGATGCTCAATGTTTTAAATAATTAAAAGACTCAGAAACTTTTTCAGAGAACTGGCTACATCTGTTCATGATCTAAATGTTAAGTTTTATCTTTTTTTGTGATTTGATATATAAAACATCATAAATTAACATCTAAATTTTTAAATAATTGTTCACTTAAAAAGTTATACATTTCAAGGAAATCATATTCCACTTTATATATAAAATAATAAGGCCTAATAGATATTTCTTTTGTATTTGCAACTGAATTATTTCATAGATAGGCTGATCTTCCACTCCTCCACCTATTTCATGTTGGTGTGATTCCCTTCACCACAACAGAATCTGGTACTGGTATAGTAAAAGGGATACTCAGGCCCATATATATTTAAGTCACATCTGATATTTCACACCCAAAATCCTGAATTTAAGAATGTTGAAAACGAAGCAAAACATTATAAGAAGCTTTTAATAAAACACATTTCCTTAATCATACCTCCTTGTTCCTTGCAGTCCCGTTATTTCTTATATTCAAAAGGTCTTATCTTTGCATTCACCCCTTCTACTCTCCCTTTTGGTTCAAATGAAAGGGAGGCATACACAACAACACTGGTATTCTGCTACTCTGTTTATTTTGTCCTTTATAGCGATTGTTAAGTGTTGGTCCAAAGGTATGCCTTAAGTAATACTGTCTTTCTACCTCCAAAATACTGGATGAATTCCTAAACAAATATTAAGTAGTCATGTGGCAACTTACCTGTATTTGTATTAAACTAATCCTAGCTTCCATAAAAAAACAGTAAAATAAAGCACTACTTGTGAAAGACTGCCAGACATATCTGATTAAGGCCCTCTGGACTGAGACATTTTGGGAGAGTTGTACTGCTAACTGGATGTAGAGGTAACACATTTTTTTAGGGGTCTTACTGTTTTCAGCAAACTTTGAGATGTGTACTTTTGTGTATTCAGCATTCCATCACTTTAGCCTTCCTACACCTGTTCTGTTTTTGTCATTTATAAAATGAAGATATTTTAAAGGACACTGTTTAAAGGAACATGTATCTGCTATGTCTGAATGTTGTCCTTCAAGACTGATTAAGGGTATCTTAACGGAGTCCAGAGGAGAGCCACGCGCATGATCAGAGGTCAAGAGAGCAGGCCTTATGAGTAGAGGCTGAGAGGCATGGGACTCTTCAGACTGGAGAAGCATAGGCTCAGGGGGGACTTGGTGGCAGCCCATAAGTACATAAGGAGTGTGCATCAGGAACTGGAATAATGTCTGTTCACCAGGGCTCCCCAAGGGAAGACAAGGTCTAATGGTGACAAACTGCTGGAAGACCGATTTAGACTGGACATAAGGAAAAACTTCTTTACCATCCGAGTCTCCAGAGTCTGGAATAGATTCATCCCAGAGTGGTGCAAGCACCTACTTTGGATACCTTCAAGAAACATTTGAATGCTTATCTTGCTGGGGTCATCTGACCCCAGTTGACTTCCTGCCCTTTGGGCAGGAGGCTGGACCCGATGGTCTCCCAAAGTCCCTTCCAGCCCTAATGTCTATGAAATCTATGAAATCTTCTCTTCGAAAATTATTTTTATAATACTATAAGAACAGTCCTTGTAGACTAGACTTCATATCCATCTGTTAACTGAAGCTTGTGCAAGACTGAGCCTCCCCCTGGTAAATGGATTATTTTGTGAACATATTCAAACCATTACCCATGCTCTGCCCTGGCTGCTGGTGGATTTTCCAATGGCGCTAATGTGCTGATTTTGACCTTAGCAAACAGAACACACATGTGCCCTTTGGTGGGGGAGGAAGGCAAATCTTAGACCAGGTTCCACCATTTTTAAACTTCTGTTCTGTTATGGGTATGGACTGGTTTTGTGTGCCAAACTTCTGTTCTGTTACAGGTATAGACCAGTTTCTGATCACTTACACAGGTAAAAGTTTAATGTCTGTACCTGGCCTAAAAGTCCTAACAATCTTGATTTTGAAAGGCCACTTATCTTCCCTAGGTTATGCCAACACAGTTTAAATTAGCAGAGGCCCTTGACTGGTGTCTCACTGATATAAATGAGAAGGGACTACTGATATGGTACTGTGTGTGTGAGGGCCCTACATTTCTGCAAAGTTCTCCCCTTCTTGGCCTGAAATACCCAGAATCTGATCACATTCAGGCTCATCTTTTTATCTAAGCACTTGAAAATTGGTAATAAGATTTGTTGTGGGTTATCTTAAATTGCTGTACTTGTAGTGTTATGTCAAGAGCTGCTTGAATATATAGATGGGCACCTTTTTAACAGTCCCATAATTAAAAATAAAGAAACAAACAAAAGTGCCATGGTGTGCATTATTTGTGAAATCTAGTATATTTTAAAAGCAAATCATAGCTCTTCAGGGATATTTTTTATGTTGATTGTTGCAGTCACTTCTAAATTGCCTAGTCTTTAAGGCTCTTTGTAAAAGACTGAAGTACAGAAAACCCAAGACAACGTGTTTAAATAAAGAGTGGGCAGGCATGTATGTTGACATATTCTTTAGCTCCTGACCAGAGAACACCAGCCTTGACTCCAAATAGACTGAAAAGCAGGCAAGGTTAGGTCACACAGGATCTCTCTTGAAACTGGTATTCCTCCTCTGATTTTCTCCCACTGACTTCTCATGAACCTGAATAGATTTTATTATGGTAAAGCTATGGTGGGAGGGAGGGGTGATTTGTGA
>NW_005841966.1:3188809-3195397 GCF_000455745.1 Alligator sinensis | reverse complement strand
TCAGCAGGACCTGCTTTTCCTCTCTCTCTGGAGGCAAGTCCAATAGCTTGGTTCAAACATCAGGTATCAGGGGATGATTATAAATATGTAAGTGTGAGCAATCTCTTGCCTCCTAAGTGAGGCCCTGTCATGTTTATTTCGCTTTTAATTTCACAGTGCTTTGCTCTGTTTATTTAATCACCTTTGCCAGTGATAATGTGATCTCTCTGTTTGCATCCCTTTCATTTAAACTCTGGATATTTTCGAAAATATTCAGCTTATAAAAAGACCTAACTGTGGATTGGCTGGTTGCCAATCAGTGCCCACACATGTGTGCATGCTTTTGTAGGGGCATAGATATGATTGCAGGATTGGGTCCCAAGTCAGTTTCTGTACTTTTGAGTTTGCTTTTTGCATTTCTTAATTGGTATCTCTTTTTGCTGAAATAATTAATTTACAGTATAGCTATTCACTTGTAAATATCCTACAGGAGGGTGAAGTTACCTGTATACGTCAGATACCTTTCTACCTACTTCACAAGGTTGTTGTGGCATTTAATTAAATTACCCCCAGAAAATGGATACATAAATTATAAATTGTGTAAATACCAGTTATAGGTTACAAATATTTTGAGAATATTATAATTTATTTTTTTTTACAGAAAGCATGATCATTAGAAAATCTGGAGACTCAAAGATAAATTTAGATTTAAATAATAACAACCCCTTAACATTAGAAAGCCTTAGAAACCATACAAAACCTCATTTTTATTAACAATCTGTATTATCCAGTTCACTTCAAGGGGTCTGCATGAGCGTACGCCACCACAATTTTTTACTATGATCACAAAAATAGCCTTAATACTTTCCATGTCACAACTTGATTGCCAAGTGGAAGCATTTTTCTGAATATTGATGTAAGAGGTTTTATAAGGGTCATTATATGTTCAGAGAGTTATTTACAAATTGATTTCAGTCAAAACAATCTTAAATCCAGTTTATTTGTATTATAGACTTGTGGGATTGAAGGGCTTGTTTACAGGGAGAGTTGCCCCACCTTAGTTTAAAGTGTGATTTTAAACAGATTTAAATAACGTGTTTTAAGAAGCTGCATGCACACTTTGGGCGCATCCAGACAAGCACGCATGTGCGTTTCCCTGGGGACAACATTATTTATGCTGCTGCTAGTTGTCCCAAAGGAACAGCCATGCACACATCTAGTGCAGGGCAAATTGCCCCAGGTAGGGTAGGGGAGGCTGGCGCCAGCAACCTTACCTGGGGTCCAGGGCGCCTCCCAGGGCTGCAGCAGCAGCAATCCAGGCATGTGGAGCCTGGCAGGAGGCCGGAGTGTGGCTCTGGCTAGTCAGGCTCCATCTTCACATGGTGCATACTGCTGCTATATGCGCTGCACAACTTTTTTTGGCATGCTTTTTTTTGATAATCGGATTTCCCGGTATCTAAATTTGGCTATACCTTACAGATATGCCAAGTGCAGAATCACATGTGTGGGGTGCATTTTGCAAAGTGTAGATGTGCACTCGTGTGGGCACACCCTTTTTGTTCAGTTTCAATCAGTCCTTAGTTGGTTAAGTGTAATACCATAAATCACTCTAAAGCTGAAATGAGTTCCATACTAATGTTAGCACTAGTTGTAGTTTGTGTGTATACAATAGCTAACAGGTCCACTTGTGCTGCATATACTGGCCTAACAAGTATATTTTTTCCCTTCTGCTACCTGTACTATTCCATGTGTAGTTCATTTCAGTTCATTCTCATGAATAATGAACCCCAGATACCATACAAATTACCCCAGATACCATACAAATTATCAAGCATAAAGGCTATTCACAGATTATAAACTCCATATTGAGAATATATAGGAGTTTGTTCACCCCATACTTTATTTTGAATGATCCAATAGCAAGGCCTATTTTTGGTGGTGGCATTTTGTTGATACAACACTGTTACAGAAAGAAGGCAACTTGGTTTTCAGGTTCCAGAAAGATATTACATAAAAAGCATTCTTTGATTTTATGATGACAAATTTGACCTTGGAAACTACCAAGAGAAATGAAATAAAGAGATTTATGATGCTGTTAACATGATAATTTTTTTTCTGACTACAGCCAAATATTTAAATTGTCCATCACACCCATAATTTTTTGACCTTGCAATTCTATATGGTAGGCTATAGTATTTGAAGAGTTGACATATCCTTGATCCACCAGTTTACTAAATCACGTCCATGAATGAAGAAAAGGAATTGTTTGATTGAAAGTATATTTTAATTCCTAAAAAGACTCACAAAGACTTTGTTACAAAATACATTGCTCACAAAATAAATAACTATAGACCCATACTCAACATGCATAACTTCACTACAGTATTAGTTAGAATATTAAAAATTGATCCTACTATTACTCAAGCAAAACGGGGGGAAGTTATGCCACGGAGATAGATAATGGCTAATTCTAGGAAGCTGTGGTAGGCTACAGATCTAAAAAAAATGCACAAAAAATTATCTGGAAAAACCTAAGACAGTATTTAATGGAGCAGAATAAAATTATCTCTGTCACTTGTAACTGAGCACTTCAGGTACTTGTACATGCAAGGGGGGTTTAGTTCCCCTAAACAGAATTGGTGGGTTTTTAATGGGTGGGTTTTTCATTGTGACCCACTGTTTCAATTTAGGGGCTTCTGTCACTGTTATGGAACAATGACAGCCTGCCAGCAGCTCAGCCCCCACTCCCCTGGCTGCACACCTGGGCTTCCAGCACCCCAAACACTGTTGGATTGGGCCGGTGCTGCCTTGAGCTGGGGCAGCTGCTGTGAGCTGGGGCAGCACATGTACAGCTAGCACTAGCCTGAGTGGCCCTGGGGGGCACCGCCACCCCTGAGGGAAGCACTGGGCCCTCCTGCACCTCAGGGCCTGCATGGCCCAGCTGCAGTGTGTGGGGGCAGGCTTTGCAGAGAGAAAAAAAAAAGTGAAGAGGTGCCTGATCTTTTTTTTTTTCCTGTGGAGCCTGTCCACCTCTCACACAGCTGGAAGGTGAGCTGCCAGTGGGCCCTGAGCTGCAGAGGTCCCTGGACCTTTCCTCCATGGTGGTGGCACGCACCCCCTTGGCAGCACCCACCCTCTAACAGCCCTGGGGCTGAAAGTCCTAAGCAGTTGCAGGACTTGCATCCCTGGCTGGGCAAGGTGCACCCATGTGCAAGGCTGGATTAATATATAGGCTAACTAGGCACATGCTTAGGGTCCTAAGTGAAGAAGGGGCCCAGTTGTGCTTATTTTACATATTATAATTATTGAGTGACAAAAAAGTAATATAAATATACTGTATTAAGTAGGGGCCCATGAGTTTGTTTGTCTAGGGCCCACTAATGGGTTAATTCAGCCCTGCTCCTGTGGCTGGGAGCCTCCTCAGCTGACAAGGCTCCCAGTTGCAGGGGAGACCCTGCTATACATGCAAATTAAAGCTCAATAGTAACCTGCTATGAAGTTAGCAAACATTATCTAGGTCTACCTTTATAGCTGGTTGCAGCTTTCTATTGTATGATAAGTACGGGTAGCTGGTCTCTTAGGTAACTGCTCAATTAACCAGTTAATTGTGTGATGCCTGTAATGTGTAGAGGGGGCCATAAGGTCATCAGCAAATGGGGTGAAAGTGAAAGATGAAGTATGACAGACCTGCTAATAAACAGATTCACTGATGTTTCCACTCCCTTTATCCTAAGAGGGAGGGAGAAGGAAGTGGAGGATGATTACTGCAACCCTGAGATTATAATAGTGGTCAAAGAGCTTAGCTTGGGAAGTAAAACTGTATCTGCCCCTCCCCAGACTATGTGTAGGGGCTAAACCTCCATTAAACAAACAAACAAACTTAAAAATATGGTTTAATTGCTTCTAATGTCATGATTTCTCAAGTAGAAAGGCATTCTATTTCTCAAATAGAAAGTTCTCACTGAGGACTGTAGATGCCTAAGTATGAAGTCATTTCTAACCACCTTAACAAAAAGACAATTGCCTTCAGCTGCTGTACTGGTATAGATATGCACAACTCAGGCAGCACAAAGTAGTTCTAAAACTGGATTAGCTAGCTCCTTGCAGTGCATCCCTAAGTAGCATAGCGATACCATATTATTACCACACCTTTCAGCCACCGGTGCAGCAGGTGTGGCAAGTGAGCTGGGGTTCCTAGTGAATCCCAGCTGCTGGAACTATTTTGAAATGAAGAGTAAATGGAAAATGCAATATTATAAGGAACTAAAATAGGACTAATTTATGTTTATATTCACTCTAATCATTCTCATGAAGAAAATAAAATGTACATAGTAATGAGAAATGGAGTAATAGACTTACCTCTTACATAGCACTTTCTATCATTAGCTCCTAAAGTCCTTTATGAAATATTATTATCACAATTGTACAAATGAGGAAACTTAGGCACAGAGAGAAAGCTACTTGAATTGCAATTCTTGTTTGTAGGTGAAGGTGGACATTTTAAACATGTAACAGCTGCTCAGTTTTTGGTTCCATGCTTATGCTCCACCGACAGATCTACCCAAGAAATTACTAATACCAAAGGCAGTCAAATCTATTATAATCTTATAAGTAGTGGAAGCTGAAAGCATACATTTGTCATAATGCATTTGTTTTCCCTGTGCTTCAGTCCTTATGTTAGGACTACAGATTGTATTACAGGTATTAGTTGTATGTCCTTTGTGTAGCTTCTGAAGAAATGTTGGCAGGACAAGATGCTATGTAATTTATTATATCCCTGAACAAAGCTAAATATTGTGGTTGAGCCATGGTGTTCTCTTTTTATGAGTTTGTAAAGGATTTTAATGCTTAGGATTTAATGCTCACCAACATCTGTGGAAAGAACTGGACACTAGGCTACTAAAATCATCTTTCAAATAAGAGAAGCCCCATAACATCTACTGTAAAAGGTAGCATATACCCATTTTCTTTTCATTCCTGAATTTTTACTGAACTCTCCAAGGATAAATTCAGCTTACTAAATGGTTTTAAAGCCACATGTATGGTAGATGAAATTCATTGATATCCAAAGCACACTGGAAGGAATTATTTGAACAACACCTACACATTAATGCATTCTAAATTACCTGTCACCACTCAAAGAAACAAAAAAGACAGTGTCACACTGAGGGCACCTTAATGAAAACCAGGGTTCCATGAACAACAACTGTTAAAATAGAAAAGGATACATAAAGAATGGGATATAATTTAATATTAAAACTATTAGAGTTACTTTACGTAAAGGAATTGTTTATACTCACCTGGAATATTATGTTCAGTTCTGGTCACTCAGTCTCAGAAGTAGAGAATGGTTTCAAGTGGTTGATGAAATAGTCATAGGCATGGAAACAAGAGACTGAGTGGACTAAGGTTTTTTAGAAAAGATAAGTTGAGACATAATAACTATAATACAAAATAATAAATGGGCTAGAAAAAGGTCAAATGGACAAGGATGGAATATTCAATGGAAATGAAAGGCAGACAATTTAAAATCAATACAAATAAATGCTATCTACACCATATATAATTAACCTGTAGGCCTGTAGGCCATAAAAATCAGGCAAAAGGAGGTTAGACACTTTAGTATTAATGAATACATCAACAGTTATATTAGATAAAATAAAAATGATAAAGTATTCATGCCTTTGGGCTTTCACGATATAAGCCATGTTCTGAATGATTTCCCCTGAGGGCAGGTTATTCCAACCCGTAATTATGGGCTTTTTTGTACCCTCCTCCAAAGTGGCTGGCACTTGCCACTGTTAGAGAGTTGGTTTCTAGACAATGTTGGTAATCCTGTGATTTTATGCCGTGCTTTTCATCACAAACACATGACTGTGCTCCTGTAGGGGGCTGCTGGCAGTGCGACTGGGATAAAGGGAGAGGATGGCACTACCTCCATTAGTTCTCCATTGCTAAAACAGGGTTTGGCAGTCAGAAAAAATACTCTTAAGTGTCCTCAGATGGATTTCTTGTGCTGGATTGGTTCAGTGCCCAGGAAACAAGCAGCAAGATAAAAAGGGTTTGTAAGCTACCTTTTTGGTCTCCTTGAGAGTTGTGAACACAGCATGGCCAGTACTCAAAATCTGGCTCACAGATTCTTCTGGTAGGCATGACCAAAATTTCTTTTGCATTTTTTATTCTTCCCTTTGATGAAAGCTGAGTAGACAGTAAATAAAATATATAGTAACTTGCTCTTATTTCCAGTCTACTCTTCACCTGCTTCAGTCAGAGTTCAAGGATACCTTTGTAATCTATCCTGTAAACACATTGTTTAAACCCCTGGTCAGAATGGGCACGTACAATGCCATAATTACATCTCCTCCTAATTACAGAAAGGATATCATGTGTGCATGTGAGTGTACATACAAACACATGCACACACACATATATATCATGCATATACATATACATATAAAGCTTCAAAACTTAGGTTTTATGCAGTTTCAAAAACAGTCCTTTTAACTGTTTCTGAAAAATATGCAGCAAACATTCCCCCATAAATTGCAGTCTAATGTCAGCATTCATCTATACTAAATGGAATGAATATCAGTCCCTTTTTACTTCTCT
>NW_005841966.1:3161496-3188799 GCF_000455745.1 Alligator sinensis | reverse complement strand
CCCTACAGCTCCCTCTGGACATCCTCTGATTGTTAACCCTGGTTATCTTTTCAAGTAACACAACAAAAATTAGCAAACCTATAAAACTGTCCAGATCAAAAGCATTTTCTTGATATAGCTTTATTTATCAATAGAGTCTGTCAACAGGCAACAGATTTTTCTTTGTCTCCAAGTAGACATCATTCACAGGAAGAATATCTGAAAGCGGTTTTTGTAATGGAAATGACAATTGACTCTTAACCACTATGGTACTGATTGACATAATAATGACAAATGTTACAATGTTACTCTTTGTATGATTCACTGTTCCCCTTTATAAGGATGCTCCCTTCATTTTGAAACCAAATTTACCTTCGTTCTTTCTTATCATTATTTTAGCTCATTTGCATGAGAAATTCTGAATTCCACATTGTGCTAATAAGCTTATTTATCCTAAAGCTGTTGACAACATATTATTTTATACTTTTTGCATGATTATTTTGCTTGTGAGTGTCATTCTGGGTCTTTCTTCTATAGTCCTACGGTTTGGGGCTTGGCAGGCTGAGAGGGACTGCTTCTCACAGTGTAACATGGTGGTAGTGCTGTAGGTTACAAAATCAAGAACCTGTTTAATGATCTGAGTAGTATTTGACCAACGGATGCATTCATTTTACAAATCCAAGCAACATTTCAGCAAAATGTTTAATCATATTCTTACCTCCTCCACTCTTTAGTAAAACGCTTACGCATGTGCTTATCATTAAACATCTCATTAAGGTCCACTGGAGTCATAAAGCTGCTTAAATACATTGCCAAGCAGGGGTGGAGTGCTGTATATGTGTAATTTAAGAGTGGGGTGAAAGAAGGAAAGTGTTAAGTGGGCAGGTATAAGTTAAGTGTTACACTATATATATAAAAACAACTTTTAGAAGTTATCAATGTTTCCCACATTGTCATCGACATCAATATTTTATGCAGAAACGCATTAAATCCAACCTCAAAGTGAAAATCGGTATGGATACATGATCTGACATTACCTGGATTCCTAAGAACTGAGTCCAGAGTGTTCTCAGTGATGAGTCATTGCATGGGAATTCACATGGTCTTGATCAGAACAAAAACAAATTTATTAACCTTCTGCTACGTTACAAGACTTTTTTTTTCTAAAAAATGTTCTGATTGAATGGCATGAAGAAGGAGTATGAAGGTTTTCTTTCTTTCTTTCTTTCTTTTGTATTCATTACCCAGTATTGATTCATTTTATGTGTGTGTGATTTCATAGTTACTGTACACATGCATAAAAGTCATGAGAGATAGTTTTATAAATTGAAAAATAAATAGGACCACACATTACTGTGCTACTGGATAATTTAATTGAATACTTTAACTGAATTTTATTGATGGGGTTCTGCTACCAATAATAGTCTGCTTCAGGCTATACTCCATTTGGACTATGCTTTTATTGTCTGAGAGTTAGAGATCTTATTTTCAAAATAAAAGGAGTGCAAATATGCAGCTGTCTCCCAAATTTCACAAGGAAACCACATTAAATACATTGCATATCTCTGAGCTGCTCCTAAAAACAGCATGTGCTCAGTAATGAAATCCAACTATGATTAAATGCAGCCAACATTGAGCATGTCTATTAATTATGTGGTCCATATGGGGCAAATATGCTGATAGGAACCTTTTTTTTTTGTTGCATGTGTGGCCCTTAAAAAAATGGGCAGGTGTTCCCTCTGCTGCAGGGAATTGACACTGGGCCTGAAAGTACTGCAATATCATGCCAGCCTCAGGAGGACCAGAGCCAACCCTGACACCCTTCCTTTGGTGCCAATTTTTTTTTTTTATTAATATATTTCATGTTCCGGGTCAAATCAGCCAAATCAGTTCCAAAATCATATCAACTGAACAGAACTCAATTGTTGTAAAAACCATATCAATTGGGCAGGCAGAACTCAATTGTTTTAAACATCATGTATGATGCTATAACCAACAAGCATCCTCTATCCCAGGTTCTCACCCTAGGACTGCAGATACTCCCAAATCCATTGGCAGGTATCCTATGTGCAGACCCAGTCCAGAGGCCCTGGGATTCAGATGCCCCAACTTGAACCACCTACTTGGTCATGGTGCCAAAAATGCTACATTTGATGTTAGCTAAAAGGTTTAGCGCAGCCCACATGAATAAGACATACAATCATGCCATCGAATGCAGTCCGTCTTACTGCCAACTCTTTTTAAAGTCATGGTGAGCCACGACATTGCATATATTTGAACTTTCTCTTCACTCCCATAGCTGAGCTGAGCTTTTCTTTCCTATTTCCAATGACTCTTGCTTCTTCATTAGCCTTAAATGCCTTGCAAACATTACCAAACAGGGCCCCAAACAGGCCACCCAGAATCCCTCTGTTGACCCCTCTCTCAGTCTGTCACATGACTAGTATGGTCCTGCCATCCATGAGGTGAAGCCAGACCAGGTTGCCCTATGCCTTATCTACATATCAGTTTTTGCAAGATCCTGGGACTTATAGATTCATAGATTATAGGGCCGGAAGGGACCTCAGAAGATCATCGGGTCCAGCCCTCTGCACCAAGCGGTAAAGTTAACTGGGGGTCAGGTGACCCCAGCAAGGTGACTGTCTAGTCTCCTCTTGAAGATTTCCAAGGTAGGTGATTGCATCACATCTGGAGGGAGCTTATTCCACAGTCTGGACACCCTGACTGTAAAGAATTTTTTCCTAATGTTGAACCTGAATTGATCTTCCAGGAGTTTGTGGCCATTACTCCTGGTTTTCCTCTCAGATGCCCTGGTGAGCAGTTGCTCACCAAGTCCTTGATGTACTCCCCTAGTGTAGCAGTAAGCTGCTACCAGGTCTCCTCTCAGCCTTCTTTTCCTCATGCTGAAGAGTCCCAGATCCCTCAGCCTTTCCTCGTATGGCTTGCCATGTAACACTCTGATCATACGGGTGACTCTTCTTTGGACTCTCTCAAGCTTGTTCACGTTCTTGTTAAAGTGTGGTGCCCAGAACTGGATGCAGTACTCCAGTTGCGGTCTCACCAGTGCTGAGTAAAGCAGAAAAATCCCCTCCTTGGTTTTGCTGGAGATGCATCGATTGATGCATGCCAGAGTATTATTTGCCCTACTGGCTACAGCATTGCACTGCCAGCGCATATTCATACTGTGGTCTATTATTACCCCCAGGTCCCTTTCATTCGTGGTGCTAGTCAGTTTGGTGTCGCCAAGCCTATAGGTGTGTTGGGGGTTGCTCGTCCTGAGGTGGAGCACTTTATAATTCTCAATGTTAAACTTCATCAGTTTCCAATCCACCCAACTTGCTAGCCTGTCTAGGTCTGTCTGTATCTGTAGCCTATCTTCAGGCATGACGACGCTTCCCCATAACTTGGTGTCATCTGCGAACTTGGCCAGTGAGCTCTTCACCCCCACATCCAAATCGTTAATAAAGATCTTGAAAAGTTCTGGACCGAGCACTGACCCCTGCAGGACACTGCTGCCCACTTCTCACTGCCCACTTATGATAGGAACATCCAATTTGAGTCATGAGTGGAAGGCTAATTAGTGCATGGCTCCTTGGTGGCGGGTATTTGGAATATACACATATACTGAGCAGTGCTGAGCTATGGGGTGCTCATGGCTTGAAATGCTATTGACTCTTATGAGGCCCAGCCCAATGAACCATATAGTAAATCATGAGCCTGTTTGCTTTGGACTAATATCATGCATAGCTTGTACTGTCTCTAAGTAGGTGCTAAAGTGCTACTTTAAAGTATGTTTATGGAGTACTTGTATCAAAACTTGTAGCAGTTTCAAAAAAGGTAAAATGCATCAATTCTGACTGAATTAAGTCTGTGGATCCTATATGCAAATTGCTACAGCTATGTTTATTTCAAGGTCAGTTTTTTCAGATTTGTTCCTCACTTTCACACACTCAGAGTGTGCAGGGTCTGGGCATGAGGAGGGCAGGAGGGGCTGCAGAGAGAAAAAGATAGGGGTGGGGCAGAGGGCAGAGAGGCTAGCTGACCCCCAGATTTATTTTCCCTGGAAAACATATGCATTTTTCTCTATAAGATAATTTTAAGCAATATTAAAACAAGCACAAAATGAACTTAGACATTAAATAATTGGCATGTTTGCTTAACCATTACTTCCACCATTTTTTTCTTTGCAAACTGTTTATATTAAGTGTGTCAGTTTCCTTGTCATAACAAGAACGCAGGTGTTTTTCTTTTTACAATGTTACATGAATAAATGGACTTGTATGCCATTTTTGGAAGATAATGCTTGTCACTTCATTTTGTCTTTGGCAGTGTCAATACGTTGATGAAGTGTAGACATGTCTGGCATTTGGTGACTGTCTAGTAAATAAATGGTCTCGTCAATTTAGGAAAGGTTACAAGCTCATCTTCACAAATGGAACAAATGTATACAGTAAATACATAATAAACATGAAAAGAGATTGCTGCAGTCCTGATCCCAAATGTGATTTTCTGGAAAGCTATAATGACTATACTGTACAAGTTCACAACTGTACAAGTTCTCACAGTATATGCATTAATTTTCACTCTTTTTAGTCCAATTACTGTTTTCTTCAGAATTCTGATTACATTTTATTTAATCGCTTTTCAATATCAGGCTGCTTTTCCTCTGAAATTGTGTCCATGTTCACTAGAAAAAGGGGAATTTTGACTTGAAATATGTATTGCGATGATAAATCCACTCAAAACAATCCATTGTTGAATGTCAAATGAAATTAAACAAAACCTTTAATGTCAAGTTATTTAGTATTTTATGAATATTTTGCACATCCTAATACTTACTCTTGTGGATAAAATGATTTGATTGGCCAACCCCTCCCCTCCCCCATTTTATGTACAAAAGCTTCCTTAAGGTAGCTTTAACTTGTAAAACATGATTTGTTGAAAATTCAGCAGTGTAAATTATGCTTTTTGTTTGTGTAATATGCACAGGAAGGAAAGTTTAGGACCAAAGACACAAAGTAAAGAAGTCCATGACAAAAAGTCATGTTTCAAAGTATATTTTTAAGTTTTGCAGCTGCTGCTGTTAATATAATATCCAGATGTGCTGAAAATCATGTTTTTATTTTATAAAGGTCAAACTGTACTTTTAACATTTCACATACAGTTGGAAACACTGTCTTGGTTTCATCACCTGCATCTGAAATGGGTCAGCCTTGTCTACTATTTTTTATTAACTGAACCATACTGTAGATATTAAAAAGAACACAGTACTGAGAAAAGACGCAGTCACAGTCTGCTGACATGTTTTATCACTCTGTCTTTACTCTCATTCATTTTTAATCAACACTAAAAGTTGCCAGTGTGCTGCTTTATTTGTCTTCGGATATAAATTGAACAGTGTTAAATTCTCTAACAAATTTGTTAGAGAATAAGACCTAGATGCTAATGTTAAGTCTGTTGCTGCTCATTTTCCTCTTGCTCTACACTGCAAATACTATGGACACAAATTCTCTATTCAGATATGCATACCAGGTAGAATTCACTCTTGTATCTAAGTCTGAAACTGAGTAATACTTTTACACCTGTGGCTTTATGTAGATCCTATATTCATAAGATGTAAATAAGTACCTTGAATAAACTCTTCTTCACACCAGCACATTTTCAGATATACTTACAACAGTTTATCAAGATATAGTAAAGCAAACTACATTCTGGTTCTGAATTGAAAATATGAGACAAAGGAAAAGAAAGCATTAGCATTTTTGTGTTGAAATTCTGCTCATGTGACACAAACTTCAGACTTTGCTTTTTTGTAAGTGAGGGGGTATTATAGACTGCCCTAACTTTCTTCCCTTTAAATAATTTGTCACATGACAGCACCATGCTTGAATGTCCTTTCCACTGGTCACACAGGGTTGGGGACATTATAAGAAAATGAGAACTTTTTAGCTAGATAAGATGATTTAGTGGCATTGTAATAGAAAGCTGACACAGTTTACATCATTGGTATGCTTCTTGGGAAAAAAGTATATATCAGTGTAACCAACGTCATTCAATCTTTTGTTAACTTGACTCAAGAAGCTGTACCTAGGATTTTTTCCTCTTATAAGGAAAACTTTATCTTATCTCAAATTATTGCAAAATGTTTTGGAGTTCTTAAATCAAACAGTGAAAATAGAGTACTAGTAACCTTACTAGAGTACTAGTAACTAGTAAGAGAAATAGACTCATTCCCTGTACTCTAGATTCAGGAACAGATATAAGGAGTCTTTCTCTCCCACTCTTTTCTTGCAGGTAGGAAGTCTGCCTCCATCTTCCTCTTGCTTCCTCCACCTCAGTAATAGAAGCCAGTCTTTTCGTTTTCCTCCCCTCTTCAAATACAAAGCACATCTTCAGCCAGACAAGAGAACAGTTCTCACTTGTACTTCTGTGCGTGTCAATCTGTTGTTGTTTCCTAAAGTGGTCATATATCACAATGTTCCCACTACAGGAACTCAATCTGAGGGAGTTACCTGGAATCAACAACTAGAACACGGGTGGCTAACTTGTAGCATGTGTGCCATAAGTGTCATGGATAGTCTCTGTGTGTGATGCTGGAAGAGCACAGAGGGGATAGGAAGCACAGCAGTAGATATAGCAGGAAGCACAAAGAAGAGCAATACATTAGGCAGGAAACAGAGGGCAGGGAGCAGAAAGCAGAGCAGCAGGGGAAAGAGATTGGGGGGGAGGGATTGGGGGAAATATACCAGAATCACTCCAGTCCTAACCTGCAAGGTCTGCATATTATTAGACTGGAAAGGCAGGACACTCAAACAACTATTGTGCTCTACAGGAAAACCTATTTGCACAGACCGTCTATCCCCATATTATGTTTCTCCATAAATTTTCATGTCAGAGTTTCACTTTCAGTGTTTGTTCCACCTTATTGTGTCTAGCCAAATCTTTTATCTATACAAGTTAGGCATTGGGTTGGGCTTTTCCAGTGACAGAAGTGGTACATAAGTTTTGCTGGATCAAGTTCTATGTTCTTATCAGTTTTGTAAATATACATGTAATTACGTTTTTATGTAATTCTTTATCTCTGCTAATAAACTGTGAGTTATAATATGCAAATGTTTGACACTGCACTGGGCATACTTTTTTCAAGGGCATTTTTGACAAACAGGATAAGGCATCTCAAGAGGCCTTTTCCTAGCTAAATAATCAAAAAAGGCAGTGACTTCCAATACACTAGCTTTTCACATTGTGGTTTGTAGCTCTGCCATCGCACAATATTGTATCTCTTGAAAAGATCATTAATAGCATTCCTAATTCATAATTTTTACCATTTATTTATTTAAATTCGCCTTTTATAGTCAATTAATATTTCTATTGTGCGTCCTATCCTATTCTATATGCATATTCAATATTCAGTTGTACCCCCAATTCAGGTGTAGGAAGGTTAGTGGTATATCAAGGTGGCAGAATACCATTCCAGCTAGTATAATGTAATTTAGAGCAGCTCTGCTGCTCTTAGTGAGCTCTGCTGCTCTTAGTGGTCCCAAGACTGAGTGAAGCAAAGGGCAAATTAGCACTATTTTACATAACTGCTACTTTTGTTATACTGAAACAGGCTAGAACTTATGTCCAGTACCTTTTCTGAAATGCAAATAAAATTAACCAAGCCAATCATGCCAGTTAAACTTGATTGCTTTCTTTGACAATGTAACTAGTTGGGTAGATGAAGAGAATGTAGTGGACATAGTGTACTTGAACTTAAGTAAGGCTTTTGATAAAGTCCCACATGACCTTTTTATATGGAACTCTGGGCTAGATAACAATACTACAAAGTGGGTAGATAGTGGGCAATTGCAAGCAAGGAGTAATTACAAATGGATCACAGTTGCAAAGGCACAAGGCTGTGAGTTCAGCACAGGTCTGTCCAGGGTCTGGTACTATTTAACTTGCGTATTAATTATCTGAGTGCTGGAATTGAGGGCTTACTGAGCACATCTGCAGAGTGGAGAATAGGGGTAGAATTCATAAAGATCCTGATATATTGGAAAGTTAGGCTAGGCTTAAGTTCAATGCAGACACATGCAAAGTGGAAGAATAATCAAAAGGAAAAATGCAGAATGGGAAATAACTGGCTGGGTGGCAGCATTACTGAGAAGGATCTTGGGGTTTTGGTGGATATCAGACTCAACATGAGACATGCTTCAGTGTGAGGTAGCTCCAAAAAAGTGAATATGGTTTTGTGCTGCATCAGCAGGAATATTAGGTGATATGATAATGCTACTCAGTGCTAGTTAGGCCTCATTTAGGGTACTATGTACAGTTCTGGGTTCCACATTTGAAGAAAAATGTGAAGAAATTAGAGAAGGTGCAGAATTAGGTGACAACAATGATAAAGGGTTGGAAGGCAAATTGTATGAAGGAAGATTGAGAGAAATAGGCATGTTTAGATTGCAGGAGAGGTAATTAAGTGGGCGGGGGTGCCATAAACAAGAGGGAGAACAACTCTTCTCTCTTGCTGAAGAGGGTAGGAGTAATGATTTTAAATGGCAATAAAGTAGATTTAGATAAGATATCAGGAAAAACTCCATTTTAGAACAATGAAATGGTGGAATAGACTATCTAGGGAAATTGTAGAATTGCCTTCATTAGAGCTTTTCAGGAAGAGGCTGGAAAAGAACTGGATAGGGTATATTTAGGAGTGATATCCCTGCATTTGTTCAGGGAGTTGGACCAAATCATCTGCGAGGGCCCTTCCAACCTGTTTTGTTGTTGTCAAATCTCCATGGCTGTATTTCCGGGTTCTGGCTCAAACCCTAGCAACTCTTGAATTATTTCTGGTCAAAAACATGAACTGGTAGATATCTTGGAATAAGCCCTGCTATATGCCAGGTCTTTTCGCCTCAAGAAATTCAGGCAGTTCATCTATTGGTTTCCACTGTTAAGAGAAGCACTTGAGATCCCTATATTACTAATTCAAGCCTCTTTTCATTCTAAATGATCATTTTTCAAATTAAATCCTAATATAGTTTTATACTTATGCTCATAGCACCCTTCCTTCAGTGTCAGGAAGCTTTCCAAGACTGGCACATCTATGATGATACTCCTGGTCCCCAAAAATGGAGAACTAAGTCTCAAGGTAGGTACCAAAATGGAATTTCCATGTTGTATGGTTTTGGATGATCAATAAACAAATGAAACACTCAGATTTTTTTTTTTAACTCTGTATTATCCAGGGGACAAGTTCTGCCTCAGCTGAGCTAGCACAACTAACAGCAATGAGGTTTGAGCATATTTGTGCAATGGAAGACTTTTTAAACAAAGAATAAGACATTCATAGTTGTTTTGTTTTTATTTGGAATAAGAACTACTGTAAACTATTTCTGGAGAACTACAAGAACACTGAAGTACATGGAGATGTATAGGACACACTTTCCCTTACATGGAAAGTGTATAGGACACACATGTATAGGACACACTTTCCCTTACATGGCTTCCAGATTTATCTGGAATTATCATATTATCATTCAGAAATGGCTTGACAGAATTTAGTGGAGTGACAATTATACATTCATATTGGTATTCCATAGATGTAAATGAAGAATGGCAGTTTGTGGTAGTGACTTCAGACTTGCAGCTTTAAAAATGTTAGGTTTAATAATATGTTAAATATTAGAGGTGCTGAACAGGATATGTTTCTGATGCTACCCAAATCAAATTTCTAAATATAGAAATCAGAGCCTGGAATATATCCTCGAGTATAGTCACCAGCAATTCAAACCTATAAATAACATAAATGGCCAGCAGATGTGATTTGCTTTATAAGCTAATATAGCCGAAAGGCTATTTCTATGGCAATAAATCACTTTGGTCATTAGCACTCTGGAGAAACTACACAAGGTTCTATAACAATTTGGAATGCATTTTAGTATGTTTTAGATAAAAATTCCCAGGTATATTAATGAAAATTAGAAATCTGTACCTAATGTTCCCATGAGCCAGATAGAAAATGTATTCTTTAGCACATACCTAAAGAAAATGTATTCTTTAGCACATACCTATTCTAGTGCAATACTCATTAGTGCTTAACAATATTCAAAAGTTTCTAGAAAAGATCTGTAAAGTCATGGAGAGATACACGCATATGTTCTATTAGGCATATATCTGGAGAATCAAACTCCTTTTTCTATTAGTGGTAGATCACAGAGCTGATCTGGGCTCCAGTGAAGACAGAATCAGGTGGTCAGTGTCAAGACATTGAAAATGTATTAAATTGTAGCATGATCTATTGCTAAAATCAATGAGGAGAAATAAGAGGCACACCTCTGTTTAAGGAATGCATTTTCAGTAGAAGTGGGTTAAAACAGGGGGCTTGATTCAGCAAAGCACTTCAGCACATGCCTGACTTTGCACATATGCTTATCTCTCACTGAAATCAAGCCAAGCACACACAAAAGTACCATGCTGTATAGGGACAGAATTAATTAGTGCTTAAAAGTTGAATATATGCCTGAATGCTTGGCTAATTCAGGGTCTAAGTGGCTTAATGATGCAATACCTGCTTTAATAACTATTAAAATAGACATAATGCTATTCTATCCACCTGTTCCTGAACTTATTCAAACCTAATTTTCTGGCTTGCATTCAAACTTTCTGGATGGTTGTTTTTATTTGATTTCTATTCTGTGTGTAAAAAAATGGAACAAAGTAACTTAAATACAGAAGCAGCTAGTCATAAACACCTGACAGGCAAAACTGTCTATCTTCAAACTCTTTTGTTACTTTCTGAATTATGGATCTATTTTGCCACATTTCTATGACCCAAATATGAACAGTTAGTTTGATATAGCTTGTACAATTGTTTTAACTTCATATTCAGGAAATCCTTATATAAAAATGTTAAATCATAGACTGTATATTAGTAGGTCTAAATATACTTAGCTTAGATAGCTTTCATGCATTGGTAGATTCTACAGTACAGTCATACCATATATTTTCTCAGCCCAATTTCTTACACCAAAATACCCGATACCTGAATTGTTTACCTTATTAGGCATTACATTCAGCCCTTCTTTTTTGTACAGAAGACGGAACTCTCTCCTAACATGTTATCTTATTTACAGTATTATTAAATTATCCTTTTGTCATCAGAACCTGAAAATAAATTGTGAAACATGGGGAAATTTGCAAATCACTGTAAAAGTGAAAGAACTTTGCTGCACAATGATTTCCCAAGAAACCATAATCCAAATGTTGATAGTGTTGAAGTGAAGTTGCAGCTATAATATGATAGCAGCATAATGAGGAGTGGGACACCAGCCTTTGTTGCCAATTTAGGAGGGCACCAGAATCACTCTCCACCCTTGCAGAGTCTGCACCCTTGCAGCAAAATCTGCCCCATGATCTTATTCTTGCAACAACTGGGTGTACAGACTCCACATTGCTGCTGTAAGAGCAACAGCTGGGGTGGGCAGACCACACTGTAGCAGTGGTGGCAGCAGCAGGTGACAGAGACTGTTTTTGAGTCCCCAGCATCAGGAAGACTCCTGCACAAACTCCAGCCAAGCTCTGCTCATTACACCTCTGTTACAGTGGTCCAGAAAATACACAAGAGGCAAAGATTTTGGTGGGTGATATCTTTTATTGGACCTCTGTCTATCCCAACCATGCAGTTGGTGCAAAGGAAGATATCACTCACAGAATTCCTTGCCTCTCTCATAAATTTTGCCTCTCTTTTAACAAAGCATATGTAGTGTCTGATGACAAGGTGAACAAACTTGCAATGTGGACACGACAATCAGAAAAACAGAGGAGTCGTGCTAGAATTGCTCTGAAGATCTTTCTGGGGCCCAATAACAGAATAATTCTGGAAGGAAGAAAGAAAACACCTACATTAGCTTGAAGTCTACAAAGTTATATCCATGGCAATAGTGAAGATGCTAACCACTATAAAAACAGATCCAATGGTAACAGAGCTTGAGAGACAAGAACATCACTTGAATTGAGAGGGTGCCAAGCATGACAAGAAAATCTCTTACACCTGAAGGCTACAGGAAAGACAAGTTGTCAAAAGTAGTGGCAAGCACATAGCCACACTGCCTGATCAGCAATAAAATACTTTTAGTTTTTATTGCAAGAAGCCTTCCTGGGAAGATGAATCAGGTACATACAGACTTCATCCAAATGAGATGCATTTATAAGGCCGCTTTAATACTGTTGTGTTGCCGTGTATTTTTAAATCGCTACTTTAATTCAGTCTAGCATGCTGGCATTTTTAGTGACTGGCAGAATGATCTCACACCTTAGAGGCTAGGGGCCTCATTTTCCATATTACATCACTTATACTGGCCTGCTTTTTATTTTAAAATAATGGAAAATCAGCCCCAGTATAGTAACATCTTTTGAATGCTGGATCCTCCTGCATGAAAGATCCAATATAAATAGAAGATAGTATTCTTATTAGGGTGGCAGTTCTGAGAACTGGCATACTGGCTGCTCAGTTTGTTACCTTCTCAGTCACAGTCCTGACAATATTTATTTCAGTGTGCTTGGCAGTAACTTTTGGATGAAAGGTGCCATAAAAATCAAATGCAATTCTAAGCATTACAAGTTAATAAATATTACAGTTCTTATTGCTCAAGCCAAATAATGAAACTCTTCCATGGTATTATTTTTTAAAGCAAGTTATAATGACCTCATAATTACCAACCACTATTTTATAGTGTCATTAACATTTTTAAGTAGAATTATTTTGCCTGCCAGGCTCTTTGGGACAAAGACCGCCTACTGCTCTGTGTATGAAGAGTACCTACCACAATAGGGCCTTGTTTTTAATTAGTTTTTAGGCACAATTGTAATAAAAGTAATAAATAACAGGAAGAGGAAAATGGGATGCCATGTAATTTCTTATAGAAATTACATATTCCATTTTCATCTACATAAATATTAAGGTCCATGTCCTTTTAAGTAATTAGACACCTATCTGATGACACTTAACATAGCTTCCCCGTACCCCTCATTTTCCACTAGCTGGCAATCGCTAAACTGCTCAATGATCAATGCCTCCCTGCTAACAACTTCTTGGATCTATAGCTCAGGAAGAAGCCCTGAGGTCCTGAAGGAGGATTCTCTAACCAGACAATGCTTATCTCATCAGTGGGCTGTGATACCCCAAACATGATCGTAGCATGCCGAATTCTTGTTTCCTACCAGACACTGCATTAGGAGACAGGTCACTGGTGAGTGGCGGGCAACCAAGTGCCAATGCAAAAGATAGCTGATGGCACTGAGAAAGGCTAGACAGAGAGAAAGAGAGAGAGAGAGAGAGAGAGAGAGAGAAGTTTTCAGATGCTAGGGCATAGGCTACCCAAGCAGCTATCTGCCTAGGTTCCTGGCTTCAGGAGAGGGTTCATGACTGAGAATCCTGAGTGAAGGAAGGCACTTGTCTCTGTCCCATCAGTCAGGTACACCAGTCTCTTGAGTGTTTAAGCCCCTCTCCTCAGCATTGCTCCCTTCCTAGCTTAAGCAGTTCCCTGCGCATTTGCTGGCTGCATTGAATGGAAAGCTTATGCCTAATATGGGTCTAAAAATTCCATTAGACAGTAGGCTGACTAGGGGTTAGGCGTTATGATTTTGACTTAAGTATCTTAAGCACTTTAATACCTTAAAGGTCGGGCTCTTAGCTACTTTCTTTTGGCCAACAGCTTAAGCCACAAGAAAGAGATTAATTTAATTTATCCAATTATAAAGGATTGTTTTACTGTTCATGGCCAAGATTTTCAAAAATAAAGACTAAAGCATGGATCCTAAATCTGTATCCAAGCATCTAACTTAGCTTTTTCTCAGTGTGAGCTGTTGTACACACAATATTTTAAAAAACCAAGTGACTTTAGATACCCTTACATATATTTATTTACTTTTTCTATTTACATTTTAAAATACATTTGTAGGCATCCAGCCAGTGCACTTACCTTTATTATTCCAATTTTGAAAATCTGGAACCAGTGCAAAGAGTTTTTGCTCTCTTTGAATGTTTATTGCAATGTCCATTAAAGCTGTATTTTCCCTGCAACAATTCAAAATTCAAACTCAATCTGCATTTTTAAAATAATTCTTCAGGAAAAGCTTAAGAGCTGAGGAAGATATAGATTGGATATAGGATGTAGCTGTGTTTACTCATAATATGCGTATTTTAACTGTGCTGAGCCTGGTTCATTTCCAAGCAAGCAAGCAATTATTCAAACAGGGAATGAGAAGCACAAACAGAAGCCTATTTAACTCTTAGCGATCTGCAGACATATTACATTACACATACATTAGCCAGTGCCCTTAATTGGTTAACTCCTTGGTTTATTTATTTTTCTTTTAACTTGCATATCTGTTATCTGTTACAAACATAGTGTGACTAAGGTGCAGAATTCATCCTACAGAAATTCATAACTGAAGGCACCATAAGACTGAAGCTGATCAACATTCATTAACACTAAAGCACAGAAGGCAAAGTAGTATTGAGGAAAAGTTAAGCCTCTTTCATGTTACACAGAGCAGTGATTCCACCCAGGAAAAAGTGCTCTCCCTTTGTTTATCTGCAGCATCTTGACCCTGTGCGCATTGAAATGGATGTTCTATTTAAAACTGTTGAGTAAATATTAAACTTTTAAGCTCTTACTCTGATTGTTTGCATTCTTTGAGTTTGGGCTCCAGTGCTGCAGGCTTCTCAGATGAGGTCACTTTTCCTCAAGATGGCAGGTAGCTTAGAAATATTAATTGCAATTAGAAACTTGACTATATAGTAACTCCATGAGTCTCAGTCTCCTTCCTGGGCTAGAACAACACAGCATAGAGTTGCCTCTTACTTTGGGAGGACCTTAATGTCATGATCTGCTCCTAAGAGTGCATATTTTGAGAAGCATTTGATAAGGTTCAGGAAGTGCAAATGATATATATAATGCTATTGTGGAGTTTGGAGCAGTGACACCTTAAGGCTAAAAACCTTTTCTGACTGTCTCCCACCTGCACAGCTGCGACTTACCACTAAAGGCCTGGTGAGCTGGGCTGGTGAGCCAGGACGGGCTTCTATCCCTGCTCTACGGGCAGGGGTATGGGAAACGCCTTGTGGGGGGGACGACAGGAACATGCAACTGTCAATGTCACCTGCCTCCCCTGGTGGGGAAGCTTGCTGGTGGCTCCCTGCGATGAGGGAGCGCCTTTCCCTCCTCCTTCCCTACGTCACTGCCATCACCACCACCAGGGCTGCTAAATGCTCCCACCAGCCATGTCATGGGGCAGCGCAGTGCAATGCTCCCAGGAGGGGCAACAATGGAGCAGTCAGGGCTAGGCAGTGGAGTCGGTGCCAGAGCCCATCCCCATGTAGCACCTTCCACATCCTCAGCACCTCCCCAGTTAGCTTCCCTCCTTCTCTTTGGCGGGGCCACACTCTGCCCACCCCACAACAGCATCCTGGCGCACACGGTCCCTGCCAGCCTCAACCCGCCTCAAGCTACCATCTTCAGCTGTGTGCAGAAACTTCATGTGGGGGAGGGGCCACTGCACCCTGGGGTGCTGGTGGACTGCAATTTGGGCAGCACAGCTGTGGGGAGTGGCCACACACTAATGGAACAGGAGCAAGGTTATGAGGACCCAAAACAACTGTGCCCTGGAGTGGTGTGACTTTGAGCTGCATAATTAGTGCTTTAAGCCATGTAAAGGTGTTAATGTGTGGCCAATCCAGGGGCTAAGACAAGGGCAGGCAATTATTTGGGCCTGTGGGCCACATAGGCAACTCTGGGGAGCTTCTGCAGGCCAGTCAGCACCCTACCCCCACAACAGCCCGAAGCCTGTGGCTCTCTCCTCCCCACCACTGCCAACAGCAAACAGCCTGAGCCCTGACCCCAGCCTACCCTGTGCCTGCTCTGGGCTTGCCCCGGCCAGAGTGGACCAGCTGGAACCAGTGCATATAGCCCCAACGCGCCTGCTCTGGACCACCCGTCCACGCTGAGCAACAGCAGTGGCAGCAGCCGGGCAGAAGCTGCTGCTCGGTGTGGGGAAAAAAATGACCCTTCCCCACCACCACTGCTGGGCCCTTTTTGCTGTAGTTGCCTGGAGTCCATGCCTGGGCTGCCCAATGGCTCCTCTCTGCCACTGTCACTGCTGCTTCCAGGCTGCCCAGCAGGGTAGCAGTAGCAGTGCAGAGGAACCACAGGGCAGCCCAGGCACGGGCTCCAGGTGGCAGTAGCAAGAAGAACCTGGCAGCAACAAAGTGGAGGGGCTGCTTTCCCCTGTGCTAAGCAGCAGCTTCTGTCCAGCTGCCACCACTGCTGCCACTGCCCAGCGTGGGTGAGTGAATCTGGAGCCGACGTGGGGTGAGCTGGGGTCGGGACTGTGTGCGTAGGTCCCCACCAATACCACGGGGCTGGGGCCAATGGTTGCAGCAGCCAGGAGGAGCCACCATCTGGGCTGCCTAGAAAGGCAGTCCGGCTGCAGAGCCATTCCAGCCCAATGCATGCCCAGGTGGTGGTGGGATGGTGCCTAGGCCATGTGGAACTGTAAGATGTGTTGCAGGCCATACAAAGTCCCTCTGCAAGCCGAATCCACCCCATGGGCTGTATTTTGCCTACCCCAGGTTAAGAGCTTCAGGAGCTGCCTAAAGCTACCATGTAACAAGGCCCTGATATACCATTTAATGATGCAGCTCAGTGTGATGCCAAGGCTCTTCCCTGTCCGTGACCCTGTACCAGCTACCTGTAGCTCTGTGGAAGCACCTTCTATGTTAATATATACCTCAGGGTGGTAACCAGACATAACATTGAATCATTTCCAAGTGTAACAAGCCTGGAAACATTAACAGGCCTGGAAACATTTCAAAATGTACCATTTCTGTTGCCAGACACATACAGACCCTATTACTCGCCCTGGCTGATGTGCCTCAAAATTGCTGTGGCTGAATGCAGTGACATGGTCTTCGATCACAGGGCACAACAGTGGGCTGCAGTTGGCTCTGCTTCCACCTACGTCCATGGGGGGATATGGAAGGGGCTGCCAGTGCCCCTCTACACTACCAATATCCTCCTACTATCCCCCCATGATGGGTCTTAGCTGATCTTAGTGAGTGCTCTCCAGCTGCTTGGCCTCTGCTCTCCTAGTGCGCCCCTACCCCACACCAGAGTGGAGAGGATATACCAGGATTGAGATCTGGAGAACTAAAATTCTGGCTTTTGCTACAGGATGTGGGAGTCCTCATGGTAGCAGAAGGGTAATGCTGGAGTCTTACACTGGAGACGTGGGGTTCTTCTGACAGCAGAAAGGGCACAGGTCTCTCAGCTATGGTCCACCGAGTGCTGGGAGTACCAGCACTCTGAGTGCTGTCAGCACCACCACACCTGAGTAGGGTGCTGGGAGCAGCAGTGGAAGAGCACTAAGTTATAGGATGCTGGAGGACCACCAGACCCACACAGATATAAACATATTACAGTGGAACAACCATATATATGGGTAGGACAAAATGGTAAAACTACCTGCTCCCTGCAAGTAGATTTTCATAATAGTTTTGAGCATTTTAACCTGCCTCTACCGTAGCCTTTTGAAATATTTCAAAGGCATTTCAAGGCCATTTGAAACATTTCTAATGCTGTGTTTATCCACACCCTAGTCTGGGAGCTTTACCTCTGTGCTGCTATACTAGTGGCAGCTTGATTCAGTCCTTAAGCTTTTCTATTGACAAATGGATGCAGCTTTCTTTCAATACAGGTGAAAAATGAAATCTTCAAAATTAGGATTTATGAGAGAAAAGCCTCTAAACTATGGTGGCACATAAAGCCAACTACTGCCCTGGTCTATGTGCAGACCTTCCATTAATATCTGTGGGAGATTCTATGGAAATTCCATATGTACTTGCACTTTCTCAAGAAAGAAGATGATGAATTGTTAATAAATTGTTGTGTAATTGTGATTGTTACAGCATAAAGGCAAAATGATATATCTAGATATCAGAAAAAGAGGAGATAGAAGAGGAAAAATATTGAGGACTTTTGTGATCTATTTCCAAAACTGTCACTGTCTCTCATTTTTGACCAAGGGAGGTCATTTATGCCAAAACTTTCCAAAGTGGCCCCTAACTTTGTATACCCAATTTGCGATATTTGCAGGCAAAGAATAAGAATTCTGGGTTCTGAGTTGTGTCAGCAGCATAAGTTATATGTCATATAGTTCAAGTTGAGCATGTAAAAATTCAGTTACCAAGATGCTTTCGAAAATGTTGTCATCATCGCTTCTATACTTAAGTACCTATGTCAGCAAAATGGCTATATGAGGAGACCGGAGAGTTTAATTAGTGCATGTTAAATTTTTTTTTTGCCATATAAGCGTCTGAAACAGAGCTTAGCAAAGAGCTTTACTTTTCCACAGACATGATTTGAAATGTAGCAAAAGTTAACCATTGACATATTTTTCTAATGTTAATTGCTGGGTAATTTCTATATTACCACACCATAATATGTTTATGAATTAAATCAACTTGCATTTGCTCAAGTTAATTATGTAATCTCAGTTGATAAGTTTTAAGTTTCATTGTAACACCTCTCTTGTCGATAGACTTCATTATATTGGATCAGCTTTTAAAGCTTGTACTTCTGATATGTATGCAAGAATTCATAACAACCCTGAAGACTGAAGTCCAGCTTTTTCACAGAACAGATATGTTGTGCCTTTTGCTCTTTATACAACAGAAAGAACATGAAGAAACCAAGGCAGGTACATCTGGGTTCCAAATAGTTATATTTTCTGAACTGATACTAAGCTCATCTATATACATCCTGCTACTCAAAGGAGTTTCTTATGTTCCCTGAAAAACCGAGTGCAAAGAAAGCATGTGTGCTACTTGAGGGCTCACCAACTATTTATCCCTGTATATTTCAGACTGTCTCTGAGAAAGCCTACCCACAATTTGACAATGTAAAAAAGCATGGACTTCGCCAGAACAAACCACCAGTGTTCTTCGGTGTGTAGATAAACAAATAACAACTTTGGTTACCTTCAAAGAAATAAGTGTCACAGCTGCAATAAATGCCCTTGCATGCTCAGAATGGGTATTTACATACACAAGTAATGCATTTTCTCTCTGAGCAGGCATAGTTTAAGGGTCTGTTGTTTTAAAACATTTAGCCAGTCTGTAACCTAACAATTAGATGAGTTAAGTTAGGAATTCAACCTACATAACAATTCTTCTTACTGCTGTTGGATTTCAAGGGATTTTGCTAAGCTATTAGAAAATGTCAAGATGAATACAAACACTCCCCTCTAATCTTGACTGCCAAAGCAACCTGCTAGGAACCTAAAACAATTTGCATTATTTTTTATATCCAAAACTAATTCCTTTACAACATACTCGCGTCCAGTTGAATTGTGGGTGTCAGTGAGAAGAGGCATAACAGGGCAGTTCTGCACCCTGGGTGGTGGCAGCACACATGGCAGCAACTGCAGCCAAATTGCCAGCAGTAACAGCAGCTGAGCTAGAAGCATGGTGGTTTCTATTTTTGTGCTTCTTCCCCACAAATCAGTGCTCAGGACTTATACTCAGATAATTCCTTCTCTCCCCTTTTTTGTGCTACTATCAATGAGAAGCACAAATGCTGTGGAATGCAAAGATTTCTGATCTGCTTCCCTGTCTGTTCTACTCCCTCATCCATGTGCATGTGTAGACGACACGGGCGTTAATGTAGAGTGCCTGAAAATTTTAATGCGGCTCTTTTTTGGTGCGGTGCATTTTTGTTTGCACGAATGGCGCTTTTGAGCGAGTTAAGCCTCATGCGTCATTCCCTGCAGATTTCAATAGGGGGTGTCAAATACCAATTTACTTCTTGTAATGTCTTTCCTGGTGTATTACAGGAGGCGGCACATGTAAACATCCTGGTTTCCTCAGTCTCCACCCCCAGACTCTCACTGGGCAGTCCTGACTTTCACTGAGTCTCCCCTGGACATGGTCATGGCCACCCCAAAATCCTTGTCACTTGCACCCGCCTATGCTCAGCTGGTCTGGTCTCTCTCCATCAGAACATGATCCCAAAGACCCCATCCCAATCCGAAAGACAAGCCATGTGAATCCTCCCCTCCCGGTCCCTTCCCTTCCCATCCCATCATGTTACAAATATATGTGATTTTTCTTTCATTTACTATAGCTGCTGTGATAACTGCTATGATATCATAAGAGTAGTGGGTGGGTAGGTAAGTTTTGTTGCCTCCTGGTTGATTGGTGATTGCTGTTGATGTTGTTGGTGGTGAGCTCTTCAGGCTTTTTTTTTTTACTACATTTCCCAGCATTCCCGAGCCCATTGATTTTCATACAGTTTCCAATGGGGGCTCCTTTTGGAATCTTCCCATTCCCGGCCCAAGTACACTGTCAATCTGTTTGTGTAGTGCCATATATGGCTTTTGGAGGCATGCTGTGAATTGTTTTATAAATGTTTTTGGAATGTTTATCAAAATGTGGGTTGCTGTTCGGCTTGGTCCCCCACCTGCCTAGCCCACCAAGAGCTATAATATAGTTATCCTTCTCATCCATGTGGGGGGGGGCAGGGGGGCTCATTCAGATGTAGGTGACGGTAAATAATGCCCCCTCCCCCAAACCACTTCAGTCTGGAAGCAGCAAACCCCTAGCCCAGTCCAGATTTCCTTCCCCTGACTGTCCTCCCTTCCACCCTCCTCCCCCGTCTGCAACACCACACAACCCTGTAGACAGACACAGATTTAAAGTGTAAAAAAATGAATTTATTTTAGAACAAAGCACTAGGTGTTGTTGTCAGCAATATATCCTACCAGACAATCATGCACAAGGGCCGCCTGACCAGCCTCTCCTTGAGAATATCTCCTTGGTCCCTGCTGCTGCTGCCCCACATCTCCATTGTCTGGCCACTGCCTGTTGTGCTTCTTCCCACGACTCCTTGAAAACCTCTCCATGGCTCTCACAGATATTATGCAGCATGCAGGCTGCCACTACAAAGGCAGTGATATTTTCTTGCTCCATCTCGAGCCGACACATAAGCGCCCTGCATCATCCTTTCAGTCGGCCAAATTCACATTCCACGGCCAGCCTGCAACTGCTCAGGTGGTAGTTAAAAACCAGCTTCAGCAGGCCAGTGACACTCCCTCCATAAGGCTTCAAGAGCCAGGGCTTTACGGGTAGGCAGCATCCGCTAATATAACCGGGGGAACAGTGACACCGCAGATCACTGTCTCCTCCACACCAGGTGTGTAGCGTCCTTTCTCCATGAGGGCAGGCAGAGGGGAGTTTCTGAACACGTGCGCATCATGTGCATTGCCAGCCTACCTGGTATAAATGTTCATGAAGCAGCTCCGATGGTCCATCATGGCTTGCAAGATCACAGAGGCATATCCTTTCCTGTTTGTGTATGTCCTCCCCTCCCCGCAGCATACAGCACTGGGATGCAAGTGCTGTCTAAAGCCCCCACACGGTTTGGGAACCCCTTCTCATTAAAGCCATCTATGACTTTCTGCAGATTCATCAGGCAGATAATTTTGTTTGCAGCAATCTCCTTAAGCAGCTGGCATACCTCATGAGTTGCCAGCCAGACTGTGCAGGCAGCTACACTGAACTGGTTCGCAAAGTAGCGGAGGCTGGATGGGCTGGCCAGTTTCATGATGGCCATTGCAACCCTCTTGTCTGGTGGGATGGCCCGACGCATGTTAGTGTCCTGCCTCATAATGTGGGGCCCCAGCATCGAGACGATATGATAGAACATCTCCCTTTTCATTCGGAACATCTTGGTTGTTCCAAGTCGTCAGCACAATTTGCTCCTACCAGTCTGAGCTGCAATCCTGGGCCCACACCATGCAGATTCTGGTCCTCCTCAGGTTTTTCAACAGAGCCCGGTCAAATTCCACTTCTTTGCTTTCCTCTGTGTATTCCAAGTCCTCTGGGTACCTGTATCATCTTCTTCTTATCATTAATGCTGTTAAAGCAGGAACACAACTTGCCACTGAACACTGCAGCACAGTTCCCATCCTTCTCAAGCGTTCCAGTAGTAATCCCCAAGTAAACAACATTTGTAGAAGCAGTACTGCCACCTCCTCCTGCTGTTCCATGCCCTCCATGTCATGTATTTCATCCTCATTTCTAGTAAAACAAGGCTGATAAGTTTCAATTAAGTTATTGAAAAGGTTATAAGGACACGCACCAGAACAGAACTACAGAGGACTTCAGGGAGAGTTCAAGGGAAGTGGTATTACCTGATAAGTCTATCAAACTACATCAATAGTTTTAACAAAGATTTTATCAGGCTACCCCCACAGGACTGGGGGAAAAATAGATGGGGAAAATAGCTTTCTGGATCCACCATATTACTGTCCTGGTTTTGCTGCCTGGCAGTGGAGTGTTGAACAGAACCCTGATCTAACACCATCCCACATACTTGTGTTGCTTTTCTGTAGTTTGTTATCACAGATATGTTATATTTTCTCTTGGTTTGGCTTTATTACATTTTTCTGTGATTGACTACCATTTTGGATCCAGTCAAATGCATGATTTACTCAGCTGCTGTCAGTAGTTTGCCATGTACTTTTGCCTCATTTGGAACAATGATGGAAGGACTGTGCTGGAAGAAGGTTCAGAGAGAGCTGACAAACTTTGTATTATCCAGAGTGGAGCCAAACTGGGTGATCACAGGTAGGTTAGAAGGCTCCCATTTCTTCTTTTCTGGTGGAGCTGGAGGAGAATTGGCATTTCTGCCCTATGTGATGCTGTATCTTCTCATGTATATATCAAACCAGTGTCAGCTGGCAAAGGGAACAACAAAATTATCATACCTTGATGTTCTCATCGTCCTATCAACTGCTGACTTTCGTGTCGGAAACTTTCTAAAGCGTTTATGATCCAGGAAGGAGATCCCAGATTCCCTGCTCTTGGTTCCTATTTCTGACTTTGCATAAGAACTCTGAGGCTTTCTCCTTTTCTCTTGATTCTCTAGCAATCAGGTGCCAGATGCTTATGCACTGTTTAACAGTATCTTTCTGCCATCCTAGAGGGTCTATCTGATTGCTCGAAGGAAATACTGGTATCTTGGATTTTGTTACATTGCACCTTCAACCCACTCATTTTCCTACAACACACTTTTTCCAAGTGAACGACACCTTGCTTGACAAAACATGTGGATGCCCAGTTTAAAGCAAGATATTCCAAATTGCAGTGTTTAGCTGGGACTGTATCTTTTCATCACTCCAAATATTTGCATGATATGTTCAGATGTCTGCTAAGTGCAGCTGCCTGCCTGCTCTTAGAAAGGTTTCTTCTGAGACCTCCTATAGAAGTGGCTTTGCTAACACTAAATGATCACAAAGCAGTGATACTGGTGAAAAATAGCACACAATGAGATGTATGTGATTTCTACAAGTAAAGGACTTAACAAAAACATGACCATTGGCCAATGGAGTGCAAAAACTGAATAGCATAGACTGCCTAAGAAATAGTTCTTGCATTGCAGAGATAGCGTGGCAGAACTAATTGTACTACCTCATCTGTTTTGCCACTACTTGTTGTCTACACTGCTGCATTCTTGATGGAGGGAGAGGACATATTGCTTAACTTTGCTTGGACTGAGTGCAGTCCAAATGATAGAGTTAATATTTGTGCACCATTTGGGATAACAGTTTGCACAGGCATTTGATGTATTGTACTTTATTACTTAATGAACTTAAATGTATTTACAATGCTTTTTACATGGGAGGCCAACCACTATTAGAGTCTAGTGATCCTAACACCAATAGTTACCACTTTTTTGCCCCAATTTACCATTCTTGTTTATTAATGTTTCCTGTTTAATGATTTGGGGTATGGCTGCTCAAATATTTAATGTATGCAACACATTCAAAGGAAACACGTTTTATAAATATACTAATGTGCAATTTGGAATCCTACTGAATCAATACGGCAGCAAATTTTGCCCTCACTTGTAGAATTTGGCCCACAGAGTTCAGATGTGCATACATTAATAGATAAACCCTATCAGGCCCAGCTTCACCAATCATGATGTATGTTTATGACTGTGCTATCACTGTACCACACTGCTTTGCAAGATGTTGCCAAATTTTAAATGACAGCAGTAAAATGTGTTTTGCTTTTGTTTTTAGTGTGAAAATGCAGAAACAAACTGCCTGATCTGTATTAACAAGTGATCCAAATGTAAGAAACCTCTAGCAGATTTTGATCTAAATGAGTTCCCTTACTCACTGTACCACTAAATTGCACAGCTAGAAGTATGGGTCTGAGGAGCATTCAACCCTGATTTTCCAAGCATGTCACAATTAGAGAAGCTCCTACAGTATGCTAAATAACTGCAGCTGAATTGCTATGAAGAGACACTATTCAATGGTCTAGAACGTGCCTTGTCTTAAACATGGTGGTTCAATGTAATTGTTGCATATTCTGCTGCATTAGAATTCTCATCGCTAACTCACTCTTATAAGCCATGATTACAACAGTGATGATGATGATGATGATGATGAATGAACCACTGAAGTTTCACAGGATTTTTTAAGACAATCACTTTAAAGTTTAGATGTTTATCTGAACTATCTGACCATTTTCAATCTGCAGAACTAGGCTGGAAATCATATTTTTTAAACATCCTGATACAGTAGACGCTTTGGGTTAGAGTCACAAATGGAATTCAAATATTGCCATGTTTAACCTTTTAGGTGCTATGTTCAGAGAGATGGAGTTAGCTGTGATAGACTGCAGCCTAAGTAGAAGGCAGAGTAGATATGCACCTTATGGACAAACCAAAGTGTGTGTATGTATATCATGAGTTTTGGTGAGCTAAAGCTCACTTCATCAGATGCTCTGAAGAGATGTACACAAACCTGTGTATAAGAAGCAGAGAGAAATGCCTGAGGTTAGCATCATCTGCACAATAACAGAGAGTCAGGTCCATAAGGAAAAAAAATTACAGAGACCAGCAAGCAGATCGAGCAGTTAGCTAAGCTAGTCCCTCAAAGAGAGGTAGGTGCCTTGCTTTATGCTGGAGAAAGACAGCTCACTCTGCCCAGAATTCTGAGCTCTGAACCCCCTCCTACCTGGGGGTCTTTAAGAGGAGGCTTGATGTCTACCTGGCTGGGGTCATTTGAGCCTGGTTTTCTCTCCTGCCCAGGGCAGGGGGTTAGACTTGATGATCTACAAGGTCCCTTCTGACCCTACTTCTATGAATCTATGAATCCTGGAGTCAGGCATCTAAGCCAGTTCACTCCTTTTTTTTCTCACCTAAAAAACAGAGGAGTGCTGACCCTTCAAACACACTTGCTCAATGGTTAGAGTGACCTAAAATACAAGTACTCCAGTTTCAAATCCCTCTCCTATCTTCTTTGGAGGAACAATCTGAACTCAGAAGTCTCACCTCTAAGAACACTTCATTAACAACTGGCTAAAGGATATGCTGACATGGGAATCTCTCAGATCCTCCTTCTGAAGCTGTTTCACTTTAAATAAGATATTTAAATATTTTACAGGAGCGTGGATCAGAACCTAAACGAATGCCCTAGCTATCACCAGGCTATGAGTCATTCTTACTCTCTCTGATCCAGTTTTGTACAGAGTGCAACAACTTCTACAGGAGAGAATGAAAGAGATGTAATTTACTGATCAGAGCTGAGATTTAACCCTTTCAGTCCTCAGTGAGATTCAGTTTTTAGTTTTAAATTTATGTCAGCAGGAGTCAGAGAGAAAAGCACAATATTGCCTTACAAAGCACTTCAGAAATGCTTCTGTCACTCATGAAAGGCACATCTCATTCACACAGATTAAGCAAACAAGATATAAATTCCTATACTAGTAAGGACATGTTTTACTCTGTTTGAAAAGGCTATTCAAGTAAAGTCGTCATGGCCCTTTGCTGGGCCAGTACAGTCAAACCCTCCCTCCCTTCAACTTGTTTTCCTTGGTTCTGGGGCTGGCAAGAGGTGGCAACTTCACTACTTGGGGAAAGAGCTGTGCTGTGAAAAAACAATAGCCAGCTCATATTCAAGGTTGTGTTGACCCCTGTAAACTATACAAGCATGCAGCATATATGATGACCATTTAATAGTTTCAAAAGAGCCAAATTAATTCAAATCTGGATTCTTATAATCTGCGTAATTTACAGTCTTGCAAATCTTTGCACTCCCTGTCACCTTTTTTTCAAACTGTGTATATAACTCTCAGCAGTCTTTTCTTCTTGTATTCCCAGCCATGCAAAGGGAACTGACATAAAACTGTGTTTACAAATGTTCACACATGGGAAGATTTGATTTTTGTGCTTAACTACAGGCTTACAAACACTATTATGCAGGAAAGAGTTTAAAGTGACAGCATCATTGGCAGAAAGCATCAATAAAGGGGTGAAAGTAAGCTCAGACCTGGACTCCAGGTGGATAATGCACACTCAAGAAACAGAAGAGGAATTTACTGGAATAGTGTCAGCCGTTGCTATAAAAGACCATTTCTACCTGTTGCATAAAAGGCAAGACTGCATCATAATTTAAATTAAAACTATTTTACTCACATGTCTCTATTGTAAAAGGAAGGAGATATTCTGAAGAAAGAGTGAAGAACAAATAGAACAGGTGAAATCTGGCAGCACTTCTCTATTTCTCCAATGTTTTCTGCCCTTCCCCCATTACCATCATACTGGTACTTTTCCTGTAATGCTGCTCACTGGCAGGAGAGCTTAGAAGCATTTTGGCATGGAGTAGTCTGCTTATTCTCCCCAGAGACTGTTCATAGATCATAAATCCTTGCTAGCATTCTTAACCCTTAGAGACAACTGAGTGTTCACTACTGAGTGAACATGGCAGGGCAGCAGTGGTGCTACAAGATGGGGAAAAGGAATAAATTTTCAAGTTGTCATGTGGGGAGTCACACACTTTTCTAATCCCATTATTCACTTAAGAGATTTGCAAACAAAGCTCTCCATCCTCCCCCAGTACTTTTAAACTGTTCAGTTTAGTAGATATCAATGTCATCATCAATAGGTATAAAAAAAAAGAGAGGCCACGTCCTCTCTTTCATTAAGAAATGCCTTGTTCAAATCAGATTAGCGACTGCTGCCCTAAAGTTTCCCTGTGTTCCAATTTCTGCTGTTTTCCTTGTGTTTGTTCTTGGCAACAGCAGTATCCATTTCAGATTTTGCACTTTATGGTATGCAAGGAGCTGGATTCTAACTCTCAATGTTACAGAAATGAAATGGTGACCCTCCTATGAACCACTTAAGTAATAATAACTTCATTTATGTTGTGCTTTCCCTATACAGATTTCAAAGCATTCTGAAGATCAGTAAGCCTTATAATCCTCAT
>NW_005841966.1:3160930-3161486 GCF_000455745.1 Alligator sinensis | reverse complement strand
AAAGAGAGATGAAGTAATACATCATTTTCAACTAGGGAGAAGGATCATGTCTTGTGTCTCCTTGCTATATGTTCAATCCACTAGAACACATCTGGGTGGTCTAGTAAACCACCCTATTTATGGAAGTTACTGTAATGCTCAGATGCATTATGTGGGGTTTTTCCACTGTTTGACTGGATAGATGTTTCTAGATAGAATGAAACATTAAGTCTTTCCAGCTTCCAGTCCTTTTTTTTTTTTTTCGGTGCCTTGTTCTCTTTTACACAAGGGTTGCTTTTACACTGCTGATTGCTTAAGGCAGGTTCAGTATAGATTGGTTTGGATGTATCCGGCTTAATAGAGACATGCTTTGCAATTCTCTGTGAAAATCCAATAAATATACAGTAATTTAAAAAGAGATTATGAGATTCTAGAAACTTGCTTGCCAAGCTGTTAATGAAGGGACACTTTCCATACTTAAATAGTTGCCAGTTTAAGCTGTAAAAGAATGCAATAGTTCATAAACTCATTCCACTACGATGCTCCGTTGTCAGACCCAGCAAGACCCAGTTTATTC
>NW_005841966.1:3157302-3160899 GCF_000455745.1 Alligator sinensis | reverse complement strand
CAGCTGAAACAGGTATGTGGAACATGCTATACCATGGAAGCAAAGAGGAGACAGCTTTTGTTGTTAATCTGACAAACATGTTCAAGTCTCATACACTTGGTTTAAACACACCATATACCCTATTTATTGGTGAAATTTCTTTTTAAAGGAACACCTATAACTTTAATGATAGGTAAACTGTTTTGTATAATTACTAGCAGCTGACACTTCTCAATGTGTTATCAGTGAGGAAGTTACAGTGCTCAGACTGATAAAAAAACAAGGCTGGAAAGGACCTTAACATTCATGTAGTCCAACACCCTGTTCAAGGTCCTCATCTAAATGATCCCAGACAAATGTTTGTCTAACCTGCTCTTAAAACTCCCTATGGCAGAGAGTCTACAATCTCTCTAGGTAATCTGTTCCAGTGCTTAACCACCCTCATAATTTTAAAGTTCTTCCTAATATCTAACCTAAATCTTCTCTGTTTCAATTTAAACCCATTGCTTCTTTCCTGGTCTCTGATGGACATAAAGAACAATTGATAGCCATACTTTTTATAAACAGCCCTTTTTTGTATTTAAAGACTTATCAAATAATGCTTTGAGTCTTAAAAGCACAATCCAGTTGAATTAATCATCATAAGACCCTTTGTGAGGAATTTTTCATCTCTAAAATACAGGGGAAAATGAGATATAGATATACTAAACACTTATTTCTGCTCCTACTAGTCACCTAGAAGGCCGAACCCTAAGTCTAAGGGCAAGATCTAGCACAAGCACACGAATAAATTACTGTGGATTAGTTTATGTGTACTGCAGAGTAAGAGCATGCATGTGCCCAGTAACCAAGGAGCTGATGTTTTACAAGCCGCCACTTTCTTTTATGTCATGGTAACTTGTTCATTTGCCTGTGCTCTTAGGCATCTATGTATTAGGCACTTAAATGCCTAATTTTAGACATCTCTGGAATCAGATTCAATCTGATTCCACAGGCACCTATACTTAGACATTGGAATGCCTAAAACCTGGGCATCTTCACCACAAAGGCTTGTTAGATCAGTTTGATCAGATTAGAATCCCTCCACAATCAATGAGGATAAAAAATGCTTCTAAAGCATGGGGAGGTTCCTGAATTCCCACCCCATCAAGAATGTAGTTACCCGAGTCACACTACGGATCAAACACCTTTGTTCATTTGTGATTCAAAATCCCTAGTACTACTTTTGAGGATGTGTGCCTAATAATGTCATGGTAGGAGAAGGAGACTTGAGTTCCATCAAAAGATTTTCTGTTTTTTAATCAATGACTATTCAATGTAATAAAGTATTAGGCAACCTGGTACTTACAGCAATTAGAGTCCTGGATTACCCCTTCCTAGGTTAGGGCTAGTCATTCTAGTTTACAGAAGTAGGCTCCTTCTTGCTTGGTCTCTTTACAGACTGGTGAGTCTTGCACTTTTGACTCAGTTTCAATAAATGGGATGGAACAAGTCCCTTTATAACACATTCTATAACTTGGGTGACTGGGGCACTCACATGAAAAATGGGATATATGTGGTCAGACCTTCTGAGGCTGAGGAAGGTCTGTTACCTAGCTCTCCCACTTCCTGGACCAGTGCTTTAGCCAATGTACTAGTGGGAAAAAGTTTGGTTCCATGAATATCAAGGTTTTGAGATGAATTCAATGCCATAAATATGAAACTAGGCACATTCTAATCAGCCCTACCGGATCATAGCTCTCCAGGGGATTAGGTGGATGTTTAGGCACATCCCAGCACCAATATGAATTACAACAGAATGCAGTGCCAGTAAAGCAGCTAGGTGCTCCAACTCAATCACTTTTGAGAGTGCTCAGAAGTCCAACTGTAGATGCCTGGGTACTTGGCAGTCCAAAAACAACAGCACCTATTGCATTTTGTTGCTACTGGTACAGGGCCAATTTGAATCAGTCTGGGACTCAGATACCTACATTTGGCCTAAATCTTAACTGGACACCAACAGAACCCATTTGAATCTGCTCCTTGGCCTGAAGATAATAATATTGAGCTAGGTTTATACAGTAGGCTTTCTATACAATACAATGGGAGAGTTAGGTGCCTCAGATGGCTGATTCGAGACCTGCACATTGAACAAAGAGCCACTGAGAGCTAGCCAGAAGGAAATACCAAGCACAGAGACAGATCTGCTCTCCTGCCTCTCTCTCTAGAGCATACGTGTTTTAGTCAGGGCTGAAAGGAAGACATCTCAATCCTGCAGAGCCTGGAGGGATTGCTGGCAGCAGACTGGACTGTTTATGCATTTTACATAAAATGATCATTGGACAAAAATAGAAGTAACCCTGACAGAAGGGACTGGAAGCTAGGAATCCCCCTGCCTGCTGAGTGCCCCAACCACTAAGCTAGACAGTCATGTTCCCTATTTTTTGCTCTCAACCCCATAAATCTTTCATTCCTTGCTGCATAGTAGCCTCGTATCAACATCTACTAGAGTAGGGACAGGCAAAATATGGCTCACAGACTGCATCTGGCCTGCCAGGCCACTCTATCTGACTTGCCGGGCTCCTCCAAAAAACACATATTACCAGCTCACGGCTACCTCTCTCAAAGCCAGCAGGAGGCAATATTCAGAAATCATGCATGCCATGGGACTGGGCAAGATCTGTGCTTCCACCTCTGTGGGGCTCCCAGCACTGAGCGCAATAGTGCACAACTGGACAGCTGGTAAGTGGGAGGTGAGCTCCTGCCTGCAGAGTGGGGGGAGGTATGGGGGCAGGCACAGGGTTTGTGGGTACACCCACCCACAAACCCCACGCCTGCTCATACATATCCCCCCAGCCCCCGGCCCCTCAATGGTGCACAGCCCCCTGACACTGGCAGCAGCAGTAGGCAGTGAGCCTTCGGGGCACTCATGGTATGTGGCAAGCAGAGTCCCCTGGTGGCACGTAGCTCTAGCTGAATCCTGGAAGCTGCACATGATGGCATGGAGCCCACCCCGCCTGGCCTGCTGGTGTGGGTCTTCAAACCAAATAAGGCTGGCTCCATGCTAGCATGTGGGGCTTCCCACATTCCAGCTGGGAGCCATGGTGGCACAGAGCCTGCCTGGCCTGATGGCATGCAGACTAGGGGCTGCAGGGAATCATGTGCCACTGGGCTGGGCTGGGCCAGCTCCAGGTTGCCATATGCAGATGCTGGGACTCAGCCAGTGCCACATGCTACTGAGGGGGCTTTGTCTGCCATTGACTATGAGTGCCCTGAGGGCCTCCTGCTGCTACTGGCAGCAGAGTGTGGGTGCCATGGAGTGGGGGGGGTCCACACCCACACCCCCACAAACCCCACACACCCCCCACAGACACCTCCAAACTCCACTTCCCTACAAACCCACCCACATCCTTCATAACGCCCCCCCACAAGCCACACCCCGTCACATACCCACAAATCCCACACACACAATATCCAAGAGTAAGACTTTATTTTGAACTACTATGCAATCACGTCTATATACACTATGCAAACACACATAAATCAATTCAAAAATATTTTTTTGAAATAAAATTAAAATGTTTTAGTACATGTTTGAATGTTATTGGGGGGGGGGGGGTGGTTTCCAAAATGGAAAAC
>NW_005841966.1:3153698-3156625 GCF_000455745.1 Alligator sinensis | reverse complement strand
GGGGGGGGGGGTTGATTCCAAGATGGCAAACCGCCTCCCAAAAGGAGTATGTCTGGGGGCAAAGGGAGGGACTTCCAATGGCAAAGGTCAAGGGTTAGGGGGTGGGACTTCCAGTCCAAAGATTCTGATCATGGGGCAGGGCATCTGTCAAGGGGTGGGACTACCCTTGCAGCCCTTGACAGCTCACCAAAAGTCATTAAGCGGCTCTCCAGCTGAAATAATTGCTCACCCCTGCACTAGAGTATGCACCAACCCAGCCTGGCACCTAGCCTGGTGGTTACTCCATGGGAGATGTAGGTTTGAATCCCCGTAGGCTAAAGAGGAAACTGAACCGAGGTCTCCCACTTTCTACACATGTGCTCTAACCACCAGTGTACTTCATATAAGATGCAGTTGACATAACTGTTCCTACTATGTTTTGTACTGAACTCTGCCAGTGACTGAGGCATTCTGTGAGCCTCTATCACACATCTACCAGATCAGGTCTCTCAGCAGACTTAGATACTGTTTGTTCTACCACAACAGGATGTTAGGTAAGAACTAGGTGAAGAAAGGTGCTTTGTACCTGAAAGCTTGGCCAACATCTGTTCCAACTATACAGTTCATCCTATAAAAGCCATCACCAAAACCCCCTTGCTTTCTGTTCAGACTGAGGCAGTCTGCATAGGTGTAAAAGGCATATATGTAAGGAACTTTCAGGTCTAAAAGGAAGGTGTCTAGAGAGCTTAGAGTTGGGTGCTAATACACATGTATTTTTGGACTGTAATTTTGGACTCTGGAGCTTAAACTCAAGCTTCGCTCCTTGGATTTGGCCCCAAGGTCATGTATGTCCCAGAACATTATTAAAACCGAAGAAGAGCTTTTGTCTAATTCCCATGACTATACTAAGTTAGAACTGTCTGTCTCTTTGCCTTACATTATGGTACATGGCTTAGATTGTAGATATTTTATGCCTTCTGCCTAGAAGCTGAATTCCTGAACATATGTAAAAAAGTGTGATAGGCAATGTATAGGTTCCCCTGTTACTTATGCCAGGGACACTCATCTCTATTAATCAAGTCTCAGAAGTTATGTATGGAATGCCTTATTGGTCCAATTCAGCATACTTGTCAGATTCCTAAGTCAGGTGGTTCTGTGATGCGTGTAACTAGAGATTAATGGTGGATCATTTAAGTTACACTATTGTTTGTACTTAAGTTAACAGAGGCACAAGACTAGTTTAGTGATGGCTACAAAAATACCAGGCTGGCTTACAAAATAACTGAATTTAAACACTAAAATAGTCAAAATCTCCGATCATAATGTTATGTGATCTTGGTAAACCAATTTGGCAATTTCCAAATCTATACTCTGAGTATTTTGGTCCTTTAAATTATTGTAAATTATGCAACTACTGTTTATTTTAAGGATTGTAAGCAGGACTGGATAATTATATACTATCTACCTTGAATGATTTAGGTGCCTGCAGCATTAAAGCATTTGGATGTCAAAAAATAGCTGGGGGGTGGGGGGGGGGAAGGAGGGGATGGGGTGCAGATCAGTAAAAGGTAGGGTTAATATATATATGCAGTTGCCAAAGGATTATTTCTTTTAAATTGCATGTGGGAGATTCAGGATATTAACCAAGATAATTCAGCTCTTGTCTAGCTTCTGCAAGTCAGTGACAACTCAAGTGACATAAATGTGAATTACAATCGTAACAGGCAAGTTTTGCTCTTTACAGCACCTACTATTTCTTGTAACCCTCACTATTACTTTGCCCTCAATTGTACAAGAGGTCTGAAGACATTCATGCTTTAAATAACTTGTTAATAGAACCTCCTTTAGTAGGTGTATGATCTATACATTGATACAACAATGACAGAGGTAACTGAATTACTTACATAAATTATGCTGAGATTTTGTGCCTATGTTGTCCCTACTCAATAATTTCAAAAGTAACAAATACTATCAATTCAAATGTAACAATCCCTAGTAAATGCTTTACAACCTTGCACAAAAACAAAATTAGGGATAGGAAAATATTAAAGAAATATTCCACTTTGATTGTTTAAATTACTGAGTGTAGAAGCAAAAGTTAAGAAGCATTACTGTAAATTGTATCCCTTTACCCACCCCTACTCATCCAGGGCCAATTTTAAATCTTGTGCACATACAGTTTAGAATTGGGTTCTAGAGTTAAAATTTAGGTGGAAAATTCCACAAAACTGCCAAGTAAGTTAGATACCCAACTCTACCTCACCTCAAACAAAGTAGAATATTTCTTTGAGATTCCCCTCCATCCCCAATTTTGTTTTTGTGCAAGATGATAAAGCATTTACTAGGGACTGTTACTTTTGAATTAATAATATAAAAAATAGCAAATACTATTGAGTAGGAACAACATGGGCACAAAAATCTCAGCATAATTAATGTAAGTAATTCAGTTACCTCCGTCATTGTTGTATCAATGTGTGTAGATCATACACCAACTTAATACACATGATGGTGAGCCATTTTAATTACAATGGCTGTTTGGGAATAGCTTTAATTACAAAAGGCCCCCATACGCCTGAGGATGTATATAGGCAGCCTAAATGCCTAAGATTAAAAGCCCTTAAAGATAAATCAGTTAAAAAAACTAAATGAAACTATTTAAATGGTCCCTCTAAAGGTCTGTCTATAAAATTACTTCTTTATAACCTAATACTATCCCAGCTGATAAGAAACATGTGTTGATGGTGCCCGTATCTGTCATAATCAATTCTCTACCCTAGAACTATACTGCAGCTGTGATCTACAGCAAACAAGCAACTGTAGCTAACACACAAAACTCAACCTCACCCTTCCTCCCTCTATTCTCAGGGATGGGCCCTTTGTTTAAATGCAGGACTTTGCTAGTACACTCCCTGGTTTGGAAGGAAATTATAGGTTGTCTTTGGAATCTC
>NW_005841966.1:3143786-3153667 GCF_000455745.1 Alligator sinensis | reverse complement strand
TCCCTACCTCACCTCCTATAACAAAATTAAAAGTTTAAAGGGTGAACATTAGTGACTGACATTGTCTGACAAATATAGTAATCAAACTAAGGGCCGAATGCTTTGTTTTTGGTCATGGTATGCTATCCATCTAGGGCCATACACATAATATTCATGTACCTTGTCCTTTAATAGTATACATACCAAGAAGCAGTTGTATATTATATGCTTAATTTCAGAAACGCATGCCACAACATGTTGCAAGACCTCTTCATTTCTTAGATAAATCATTTCTATTCTGAATAATGCCCAGGTTGGGGTTATTTTTGTCTTTTTTATTAAGAACATAAATATCATACTGGATCAGACCACAACTCTGTCTAGCTTGCATCTCATATGGCAGAGGATGGATGCTAGCTGAGTAGATCTTTTTCTCATATCATTTTTCCTTTAACTGTACTTTTCAAGACATCTTCCAGTTACAAACAGAAAAAGTGAAAAAAGACAGACAATAAAATGAAAAATGAGGGTGGGGTGGGGAAAGAGGCCTTGGTCAACTTCAATTGCATTGTGTTATATGAAAAAAAAAATGGGTGTAAGTTAAAAAGAAGAAATATTACCCCCTCAACCCACCCTGCCTAAGTTGAAATTTCTGGCTTTGTTAGAAAGTAGAAAAACTGAAATAATGGTAAGGTTATGGGAAAGTTTACAATTTTTAAAAAATAGCTTGTTTTTAAATGAAGAAACATTTTGAATCAAACACTTTGAGTTGCTCTACAAATATCATGAGCATCATTGCTTTGATTTTTTCTTAATTTTGAGTACTGCATTTATCCATGCATCACCACAGCCTCTACTTTAAAAAGCAGCTTCAGTTTTCAACTCCCATTAAGTACAACCTCAGTTTCACAGGTCAGGCTTGGGACCAGCTCAGAATCAGAGCCTATTACTGAACCTTTTTCTATTAGACTTTACAAAGAAGCCAGCTTCTCCTTGAAGGAGTGTGTATTTATTCTAGCCGAATAGCTTTCTGGGTATATTTCACTCATCCATGTGCATTCTATTGTGTTTCCTGTACCGAAACTCAGAGTGCCAATATTCAGAAAGTTGATATGGCAGAACAGGAAAGTCATTGATTCTCATCCAAGAAGTTAATCAACAAGACACATTTTCTTCAAATGTGATGTGTTCATGAATTAATTAAGGCAATTCAAGACTCTTCAGTGTTGGAAATGTGCCTTGTTATTTACAAGCTACAGCCAAACACTTTCAACCTGAACAGATGATTTGCCAGACTGACCTAGGGCAGGTTTAACTCAGTGCACAAACTCTGAAAACAAATGTCCTTCTAATAACTTCCTTTGTAGGGGGTCAAGAGGAATCAAATACTTGTTCTTTTAAGTCAAGAACATCTTAATTTCAAAAGGACAATACCCCCTGTCTGTGTGGACTCTATTCCTGGGAGGAGGTAAAGGCACAATAAAGCATGAAGCAGAAAGCTTTTGTGAACAATTGCAGTCCATTTATTTTCGTGCTCTCATTTTGTGGGAAATTCATGTAACCAGGTTTATTTTTTTTCATGAAATGGGCCCTAAGCCAGACAGCACCTCAGGGAGTTGCATTGGGTTTCTGTATCTTCATAATTTTACAAGCTGTACAGATTTTCCTGGATCATTTGATATTAGAAGAGCAACTGTTGTCCTGAGGATGACCTGAGGCAGTGAAAGTAACTACTAAAGCACTGGATGTTATTATCACACATGCTCAGTAATGAAGAGTATTCAGATGTATGATTATTTTTCCCTGGAATTTTTTGACAAGTAAAAAGATTCACCTCTTGACCACCCATGCCATGCCATAGCTTGGTTTCTATCACAAGCAGCCCTGCTAAGATCAGAACTGAAACATAATTCTACACTGTTTAAAGCATGGTTTGGGGGCTTGTCTGGAGAAAAAGCAATAATCACTTAGTTGTAAGTCAGCAGAAGGATAGTTATTTTAAACATTTAAAAAAAAATAAATTAAGAGCATTTACAGAACTTACGAAATAGCCATCTATAAAATGGCACAATCTGATTTTTATTGACCTTTGTCTTTCCAGCAGCCCCTTTGCTTTTCACAGTCACATGTGTCTTGTCTCAAAAGAAACCAGGAACTTTACAGGGTAGGAACAGTCAGTCTCTTATTACATGTTTGTAAAGAGTGTAGTAGAGGAGTCCCCAATACTAATGGAAGCCTCTAAATCCTCATACAATATTTATGGATAACAATAGCAACTACAACAAGAAATAAAAACCATGAGAAAGTTTATCATTAAGATCATTTTTACTGTGTGCAAGGACTTCTATTCAAAGTTTTCTTTGCAAGCCAGATGAGAGGTTTATTCAGAGTAATTTGTCATATGCTATCATTAAAGTGATCAGATCGCCAATATCGTCTTTCTTTTAATTTGCCTAAAGCTAAGATGCTAGGTGTTAAGAGTAGCTGATGTCTTACATAATTGGTTAAAGACAATGCATTTGTATTTTTGCATGGGGATTCCCATTAATATGATAAATCAAAGAACAATAGTATTTAGGACTTTAGGTTCAAGAGCTGTGAAACATGACATGCTAGCAGTCTTGAGGTCTGTTCTCAGCATTACTCAATGACCAAACTAGAACCAGTGGGATCTATTTTCCCTGGTATCTCAACAGTTTCAAGCATGCTTCAGATGTGATAAAATGTGGAAGGAAGTGATGTTATGAGGATGCTTGGCAATAGCTGGGTTACATATTTTATGACATCTAGCTGCAGCATAGGGGCATTTGCTGTTTTTGACATTGTATCAACCACCATTTTTAAAAAGTGTAAATCCTCATCCCACTTTTTTAAATAGGTGAGAGTTAGGATAAGAACTTAGTCTTTTTTACCAACAAAAAGATCTTGAATATTTAAAAAACAGATTTAAGTGAGATCAAAATCAGGCCCCATATCTGGGATTAGATGGGGATAAAAATACCCACAATCCAACTGAAGAACCATGGTTCTTCCCAGATAGGTGGCTTCCAAGAAGAGAGTGGAGTCTTAATCTTATTGGTAAGATCAGAGTCCTTGCTTTAAGGAGGAGAGGGGGAATGACATTCAGCCATGCTTTCTTTCCTCTCCTGACAGCAACACAAAGGGAACAGATGGAGAGTAGAATGGTAGGGTAAATTTACAGCTCTTAGCAAAATTCAGTACATGTAGACTCTTTTCAGTTTAGTCATCTGCCAGTCTTTCTTTGATTAATCCCTGTGAAAGGCTGCTAGTTTCTTGGAAGGATGGGCATTGCTTCCTATTTTACAGTCCTTGGGCCAGTGGGACTCCAGTCTATAGATAATCTTTCTTCTGTCTTTGCCGTCTCCTCTGCTACAATTCAGAGCAGTTTACTTTGCTGGGGAGTGTAGGAAGTTCACTGTGGCATGAACAGTAGGAGGGAAAACCTTTAGACAGAAAGTGGGAAAAGGATTATGAGTCCCACAATAAACCTAAACTAAATATACTTTTAAAATAAACAAGTTTGCTCTCTATCCTATTTCTCTCTTCCTTCTTCCCTCTCTCTCTGATTTTCATGGATGAAAAATTAGCATATCCATTTAAAACAAAACAATCTAGAGGTTATCCAAATTATGCAAATCAGAGGGGGAAAAAAAAGAAACCCAGTCAAGTCATAGACTGGATGCACTGTACTAGGTACCATTCAAATGTATATTAAGTGACAGTCCTACTTGAGTTTTACTCAACAATTTACAGTCTAAATCTGATGGCCACCTATAAGTTTATAAGGGGTGTCCACCAGGATCTGGGGGAATGTTTGTTCACCAGAGCGCCCCAAGGGACAACAAGGTCTAACAGTTATAAACTCCTGCAAGACCATTTCAGGCTGGACTTAAGGAAGAATTTCTTTACTGTCAGAGCCCCAAGGTCTGGAACAGCCTGCCATTTGAGGTGGTTCAAGCACCTACTTTGAATGCCCTCAAGAGAAAATTGGATGTTTATCTTGCTGGGATCCTATGACCCCAGCTGACTTTCTGCCCCTGGAGCAGGGGGCTGGACTCGATGATCTTCCAAGGTCCCTTGCAGCCCTAATGTCTATGGAATGTATAAATAGAAGACAGGCCAAGAGTAGAAGAAAGGAATTAATTATTCACATTTTATGGATATGGAACTAGAGGCACAGAGACAATAAGTGACTTGTGTCATGGCATAGGAAATCTAAGGCAAAACCAGGAACTGACCTCAGGTCTTCCAAGCCCCGGTTTCACACTTGCAACAGAACCATTTTTCCTTTCACTTATTTTATATAATGAGTATCCACCTAGTCTCCTTGTTTAAACTTAGACTCTAAGCTCCTCAAGGAACTATCTTTATGCCCTGTGTTTATACAGATGTCTAACACAATGGGGCCCTGGTCTAGGACTCAGAGCCCACATAACTATCTTAGCTCAAATAATTATGATAGTGTAACATAGAGATCTGGGTTTTCCATTTCCCATGGAAAAATGGGGAAAAGCATTAAGTTCCCCATTTACCAGAGCAAAACACAGAATTCTTGTTTTAGCAGAGAAGCCCATGGATTTTGCACTTTTGCAAAGAGCTCTCTTCAGGCTGGCAGAGTTCCAGCCTGCAAAGAGGCTGGGAAGGAGAGGGAGGAGGGCGATCAGGCTGGGGGCACCATGTGCAATGGTGCATGTATGTGCACATGGCCCCAGGCAGCCTGGAGAACAGCTCCCGCAGGTAAGGGTTTTGGGGGGTGTGGAATTGAGGCTCCCATAGGGAGGGAGTTGGGCAGGGCTGGGGCTGCTGCCCAGCCCGGCAGTGCATGGGGCTTGGGGCCCGCACAGGGCCCCGGCGGGGAGTGGGTCACGGTTACAGGCGGCTCGTCCAGGGATCAGCGGGGTGGGGCCAGCTCCCTGCCACTGTGTGCACTCCTGGCAGGTAGGGGGAAACTGTATAATAGCCTCAGTCTTGGATAACTTCCCTCAAGCCAGTAGCTCTTGTTCACGTGCTGAAGTCAGTGGTACTACTCGTATATACAAGTACTATTCACAAAGGAATAGCTGCTCCCAAAACAGACATAACTTAGCAAGGAATGAAAAAAAAAAAGTAAAAAGACAAAGGTGGGAAGGGAAGGCTGAGGGTAACAAGATAAGACTGAGATAAGATTGCAGATTTTAAGAGAACTTCACCCAGAAGAATTTTAAAGAGTCACTAGCAAACTCTATAACTTATCTCACTATTCTGCACTTGAAAAGACTTGTGCACTGGACCAACTGGACCTGACTGCCAAAGATTATACTGGATTTGGCTGCCAAGTTTCAGCCTGATGAGAATTCAGAGGGCAGAGTAACCTCTGAGGAAGAGAAGCTGTAACAGCAACTGACCCTTAAAATGAAAGCTGTACCATTGTGCTCAGTCCTGTACTCTGAATGTTCACATGGTGATAAGGACTTCTTATCATGACTAAATGCTGAAATATATCTGTAGATAAAGTGGTCTCTTTCTTTCTCTTAATTAAAACTGGCCTTGTTGCTGCAGTACCCATGTTGTTGAAGAGCTGCATAATATATGAGAACAATATTCAAAGTAGAACTTGTAAGATACTTGAAATAGAACAGAAAATGTTATACAAGAGTACTAGGGCTTTAGCTCTATTCAGTTACATGTGAACCCTTCAAAAATTTATGATTCGCAAATCTTAGAAGTAGGTAAGCATGATTTAGGTGAACATATACAGTCAAGCTCAAATACTGAAGGCCAGCATCAAATGCTTTGCCAATTACCTGTAGGCAGCCATTTATTTGCTTGCTATTTTTGTAAGTGTATGCCAACGGTGAGTAAGATAGCAAGTAATGAAAGTGGTTTGTGAAATTTCCCCTAAGCCTAAAGGTGCTAATATTTGCGGAATTTGCAAATTCAGCAAATACTACCTTTATTGCATAATACATACAACTATTAATGTATGTATTATTTATTTGCTTGTATTAACGCCGCACCAATGGGCTCCCATCACAGACCAGAACCTCATGATGGTTGGTACTGTACAAATGCAGAACACACAGATGGTTCCTGTCCCAAAGCGTTTAAAAACCAAGTACAAGACAAGAGACAACACATGGGTACAGACAGATGTGGAAATATCAAGAAACAATAAGACAACATTATTAGCATGATAGACCAAAATCTTGGCATGGCAGCAAGCTAAAAATTGCCAAGTTTTCTTTTTGGTAACATAATATGTTACTTTTCCCCAGCATCATTTAGTGCACAGCATTTATGGTGCTTCAGGAATGAATAAGGATTCATAGAGACTGAAACTGTAGCTTGAACCTATGTCTCATTTGCTATAGAAATTGGAAGGTTGATTTGAACAAAGGATGGAGAACTCCAGGAAGAAAATTATGATGATCTTATTGTTAAGCCAGTTGAATACCACTCTGAATAAATGGTTTATATCCCTGACTGTATCACAAAGCTCCTATGTGATCCTGGTTAAGTCAATGCAAACTAATATTCTCACATGGTTGTCCTTTATTTTTCTGTATTCTGGATGCCTGATACGAGACACCAGGGGTGCTTACAGATGTGCAAAAAACCCCCAAAACAGCGCTTTACTTCAACTCATCATGCCCCTGCACCAGGCACAGAGCCTGCCCAGAAGAGGCATCATGTTAGTTTGATCCAGCTTGCCCAACATCTGTATAGACTGGATGCTTCAGTGGGGCTGACTGAATCAGCTATTAGCTGATCTAATAGCTGACTGAATCAATAGTTAGATAAAAGTGCCAAAAAGCCCTGCAGAGGTGCCTGATCTATACAGATGCTGGGAAGCTGGGTCGAACTACTGCACTTCCTCTTCCAGTAAAGTGCTATTTGTTCTTGGTTTGTTTGTTTTTAAACATCTGGCAGCAGCCCTGGAGTCTGATTTGCAAAAAGTATGAGCATTCACTGGTCAACAAGAGCCAAGGAGACCTGTGTTGCTAACTGATGAAGTGACAAAAAATGCTAATTACCCTAAAAAAAAAATCAGATGCTAGCCATCTCACTTTGGACACTGTAACAGGGGGGCCTCCTCAGGACCAGTCTACCAACAGCCCGCACACCTGTTTCTGGGCCAACCGCCTGCCTTCTTTCCTGCCATGCCTTGATGATATCTAATTAAGTTGTTAATTAGGCAGAAGGCTGCCCATTTTTTTGCCCTGATACCAGGGGGCGCTATCTGTAGCTCTGTTCCTCCCCTACACTGCAGCCGAAGCCTCACAGATGGCATCCACAGTTGTTAATGTCACTGGCCCCACTCTGGGCCCCAGAATCCTCCAAACTGGACCCCTACAAGATCCCTCCACTCAGGCAGCCTACTCTGCCCTGATTCTGGGCTGCCTAGCTCCCTGAACCATTTCCCCTCTCGAGCATGGTCCCCCCGGGACCTTTGGCCACACAGGCCCTGGCCTCACCTCCAAGGCCAGTTGGAAACCCCAGGCCCTCAGCTCTGAGCATCTCTCGCGGTGGGCCCCTGGACCTTTTGACTGTTCTGGTCCTGGCCCAGCATTGATCAGTCGAGGGTACTTTAAGGCAGGCCTCTGAGCCTCTAGCACACTCTCTCTCGGGTCTGCCTTCTTGGCCCTACGAGGTGTAACCCACACAGTTGTGGGAGCTGGGGTTATTAAGATGCCCTGACCCACCTTTCACTGGGGTGGTAACTGGCCTGGCATTTTCTGGGGGCTTCCGCACCACTGAAAGCCCCACCAGGCCACCCACTCCCGGCACAGTGCAGTTTTAGGTAATGCCCAGGACCAGGAGCCTTCAAGCCATTCCCTATAGCTCCTGCCCTTACCTCCAGATTGTTGCATGCAGCCTTGAAGCCAGATGTTTCTGCATGGCCTGCCAGCAGCAAACTGCTCTGTTTATATAGGTAGCCAGAGAGCTAAAATGACCACCACAATCAAACACCTGCTGGCTGATTGGCTGAGCCCATAAAGTGGCAGGCACCAACAGTGCCCTGGCCATAGACACCCAGAATTATCTGAGGCTTGACAATTTTTAAATTTAAACTCTGCTCATTTTCCTATGTATGACATGGGAATCATATGACTTAATTTCATGAAGTATCCTCAACCTGATAAACCCTTCTCAATTACTGTAAGAATTATTTTAAAGTATTAGGCACCCACAGATTCAATGTTTTCTTAGTAGGATTTTTAAAAGCAATTAGATATCAAGGCACTTCTGAAACCCTCCCTCCAAAAGTGCCTACTTATGTGTCTAAATATCTTTAAAGCATGGCTCTATGACAATATGATGAGTGCACAATAGAAAAGCCTAAAATGAAATTAATAATACTATATACACTGTAGAGTTTGGATGGTGTGCAGTAAAGAAAGTGTGAACTGCGACAATGAATGATAAGGATAAAATTGTTAAAATAGCCATTATTAAATAGCTAGCCTTTTAGTGAGTACAATTTATTGTGTGAATGGAATTAGACAGAGCTCCTATGGAAAGAACAGTATATGAATAAAATAAAAATCAAAAATCAAATAAAAAGCTGACCTGTATTACAAAATAACTTATTTACATATTATCATGTTAGTAGTGGGGTTTTTTTATACAGCTTCATACATTGTTCTTTAGAATCAGGAATGTCCTTTGTGTCGATTGCTTTCACTGATGACATGTATGCATTCTAAGATGAAAATGAAGATGAGTTATTGGTGCAAAGGGCAAGGACGTCTTCAATTAATATAGATATTTAAGCTTAATATGTTCTACACTTGCTGAATATCCTTTAAATCCCTCCATATGGTGTGACTTAACTAACATCTTAGTCAACCTGCTTCTCTTTCATCCTCCCTCCCCCCATGTCTGCCTGTCCTCTTTTGTGTTCAAGAATAGTGACTGAAAATGAACAATTAACTTTCCAAAGAACTTGCTTTCTAAAGGTCAGGGTGTTAGGGCTGTGGGTGTGGGTGCTTCCTCCAGTCTGAAAAAAAAAGTATTTTTTTCAAACAAGCTAGCTAAACACCATGACAGACAATAAGGCTATAGCTTGACCTGATAACATTTAATTTAAAGTGTTTAAATGGTGTACTACACAGTATAAAATATACAGTACTATATTATCCCATTAAGGAGGATTTTCAAGTAAATTATACTAGCTTGACTGATGTAGTTCAAATGAATACAAAGGTACCTTTTCACAAATCTAGGCAACACCTTCCAGGCTTTAAGGCTAGGGACAGACATTCCACGTAAGCCCATTTAAGTGATCAGAAACTGGTTTAAACCTGTAACAGAACAAACATTCAGTGCATATAAACCAGTTTGAAAATGGCTGAAACTGGTTTGAGATAAACCTGGCTGAATATAGCATCAGACTTAACTGATTTGGGTCATTTGGTTTATGCAATGTCTGTCCCAGACCCCTTGCTGGTTTAAGATAAACCAGACTCCCCCTGCATCCCAGCATGCTCTCTGGGCTGGGTGGGCCTCTCTGCTCCACAGAAGGGCTGACCCCTCTCCTCTGCTCCCTGGCTGCAGCTCCAGCAGAAACTGCAGGCATCTGCCTGGCTTCTCCCTGCTAAGCAAGGATTATTCCCCCCAACGCCTCTGCCTTACGCAGATACCTCACCATTAGCTAGCAGGTCACATGCTGGCTACAGTCTATGCTTTGGGAGATGACAAAGGCAGGCTTTTCAGAGCTAATCAACAGGTAGCTGGTAATGTCTGTCCTTGGAAAAGCTGTTTAAGAAGAAGCCTCTCTCCATTACTTTAAGCTTGTTTCCTTAATGGGTTGATAAACACTGTGTTAGGGGTGATAAACATTCCCTGCTGGGATGCTCGGGGGGGGGGGGGGGGAACCCCCCCTATAAGAAGCTCGAGTG
>NW_005841966.1:3140690-3143711 GCF_000455745.1 Alligator sinensis | reverse complement strand
GAGGAACCCCCCCTTATAAGAGTATCCTGCCAGGGCCTGGCCACAGCCCCCACAGCTCTGCATTGTAGAAGGGAAAGGAGGGCTGCTCTAGTACCCCCTGGCTTCTAGCCTGAGCCACTGCAGGATGTGCCTAATATTTTTTCAGTCCAGAGAAGATATCTGTACAGTTATAAACCAGTTTAGTTTAGCCAGGTTAGACTAACCTGCAAAGATTGAATCAATTCAGAGTCAGGCTTTTTGAATGTCTGTTCCTAGCCTAAAGTATCTATACCTCAAGGAGTCTTTCCTGTTTTCTGCAATCTTAGGGCCAATCTACATGGGGAATTAACCAGCATTGCTACAACAGAATAAAAATTCTGCTTTTCCCATACCAGGATAATGCCTCAGTGTAGACATTCTATCATGGAATAAAAGTGAGTTTTTTTCTGGAATAACTGTTTTACTTTGAAAGTATGGGTGAGGAGTTGCTGACAGAATTCTTTTGCTTCCTGCCCTTCCTTACTCAGATGTCTGGCAGACATTACATTTGTGGTGTGATTAACATGTTAATCACACCATAAATAGCAACATGCCACATGTTCAGTCAATTTATATCATCATCAAATGGCAAGCCAGCCACAAAGATGTTCCATATATAATGTAAAACATCTTTGTAGCTGGTTTGTATGACACCACAAATTAAATGTGTGTGTCAGGCTCCCTAACAGAACCAGCTTGGACTAATTGCCCAGCTGGCTAAACCTGTCACAGGCTCTAACTGTCAGTCCCACCCTGGCTCATGAATCTGCTGGCCTCTGTTGGCCACTTGGAATAGCAACTTTCCCATTTAATTCTACCTGTGGCAGCAGACTGAAGGCCAGCCAACAGTTTTGCCTGAAGGTTTGCTATGGTAGCTCTACCATTAGGTGACTTTTAAAGAGGAAGACACTCAGATAGCAATGAGATGAGAAACATGCGAGATTTAGATGGGAAACTGTAACAGGGAGTCTTCCCAGGGCCGGGCAGAAGTTGGCCCGTCTACCTGTTTCTGGGCTAACCGCCCACCTCTCTCTCCTGCCATGCCTTGTTGTTTAATAATCAGTGTCTTAATTAGGTGTGAGGCTGCCCTTTGGTAGCCCTGTTCTCCTGGGCCTATGTATGGAGCTCCAACCATTCCCATACTGTATCCCAAGGCTTGCAGATGGCATCCACATGATGTTCAAAACACACACCATGACTGGTGCTCCTGGATCTCAAAGGGACTTTTACTCCCTCCCTGGAGCAGCAGGTCATTATGCTCTACCTTGCTGTAATTTTTGACTCCACTCATCCTCCTCTCAGCAGAGGACTTACTGGGGTCAGGACTCGCCCCTAGCTTCCTGGCCGAGCCACTCTATTTGGCCTCAGGCCCAACTATGGTCTCAGTCATTCAAAAACATACCTTGGCCTACTCCCCACACATGGGGTTCCTACTATGCCCACTCCAGGGCCCCTATACCATGCCCCATCCTGGAATCTTCTCATCTTCCTCACACTCAACTACTCACAGGGCTGGCCCTTACACTGCCCTTCAGGCTTACTCCCAGTTCAGCCCTACTCTGTGCAGGGCCATTATAACTGCCCTCTCTCTCTAGGGCCACACAGCTATCCCCAACCAGGGGCCTCTGCGGTCTTCCTCCCCTGCAGGCTCAGGTGGCCACAGCCATGCCTGGCCCCCACTCCTCTCCTGGGGTCTTCCACCCCTTGGGCTCAGGTGGCCTTCATACCCACCACGTTGTGGGGGTTACGTGTTAAGGCACCCCAACCCACCTTTCACCAGGGTGGTAACTGGCCTGGTATTTCCTGGGGGCTTCCACACCACCAGGAGCCCCACCAGGCCACCCAGCCCCAGGACTAAGAGCCTCCTAGCCATCCCCATAAGCTTTTTCCCTTACCTCTACATGTTCCTGCTGCAGTTCAGCCAGGTAATGTTTCCACCTGGACTGGCAGCAGCAAACTGCAGCCTTTATATACCTGGTTCTCAAAATGGCTGCCGCCATCAGGCATATGCTAGTTGTCTGACTCTGCCCTTAAAGTGGCAGGCACCCACAGAAACATATCATCATTTCATATTTTATACCCCTTAGTACCTGTTTAATGGATTTGGAGAGGTGAGGATCTGTGATCATTGCTTTTATTGATTCTTAAGTTCACTTATGCTTGCTTAGGCTCTGAGTTGTTCCTTTTTACATTTTGTTGTTGTCTGTATTTTATTTAGTAAGATAAAATTGTAGAAACAAATAAATATTGTTATCATGGCTCTTCCTGATTCCCCTTCTTGCTAGTAAAAGACCAGTTACTCTAAGTCTCAGTATTCTACTATGCTGTTTTAAATAGTATATGAAATGCTGCTATAACTGCTATCTTCTTTTGTTGTAGAACCTGGTGTTACTGATGTTTTCACAGAGAATTTCAGGGGTACAACCAATGGCTTGTTCAGGTCCTATTCAGTGTCTATACCTCAAGGACACTTTATTGCACAGAGAAAACAAAACAATTGCTCTCTGGCCTCTGCTTTTTCCATCAGTGCCTTACAGCACTTAAAGTGAGTACAAGAAAAGAGTGGTATGCAAGCAAAAAGGAAGTAAAGAATTTTTGTTATTTGTCACTCCCGTTAATATATTTCCTGTTTCTTTGTCTGCCTGAAATTGGAAAGACTTGGACAATGGATCAGATGGCTGAAGATGGTTGTCTGCTTTTCTGAGATTTTCTGACTCATTTCCTATCTTCCTGTAAAAAAATTTTTCAAGGAATTTGTTGTCTGTCACAACCCAAAGTTGTGGTTTTTTTGTTTGTGCGCGCTTCGGCATCGCTAAATCATGTTCCCGCCAAAATTGCAGCTCTTTTGCACGGTGGAGTGTTCTGTTGCAACAGAGGACCCGCGTGCAGGAGCTTTTCCCGCCAGTTCTGTAGCTTTCTTTGCATAGTGCATTTCTTTTGCATTATAGTGATGCACGATGCAAAGGAGTTCCTGCCATTTGTATTAAGATTCGAGCCACATTA
>NW_005841966.1:3137787-3140443 GCF_000455745.1 Alligator sinensis | reverse complement strand
GTGGGAACGAATTCTTGAACCCGCGGAGCCTGAATCACTCCGGAGTCAAGGAACCGAGTTTATTAGAGTCCTCCACCGAGAACTCAAGCGGAGCTGTGCCTGGAAAGCTGACCAGCCTACACTGCGACCACCTTGGGTGTAAGTAAATAATCTTTTCAATCAACAATTACGCCTCCGTGACTGATTCTAGCTTGAGCATACTATACCGCGCCGCGGTTTTCTCCAGCCCCGTGTGCCCGGGCTGCCGGCCACAGCCTGTGTGCACAAAGACGGGACCCCGGCTTGCCCCGGCTCGCACATGGCGACCCAGATGGGATCGGGAGAGAGCTCGCACATGGCGATCCAGGCGGGATCGGGAGAGGGCCCTCACATTGTCAAGTATTTTCCCAGTAACAATTATATTTGATCAATATATTTGAAGGAAAATAGGAGTGTGCAAAGGCTCCAGACTAAAGAGGTAATTGATTCATACCCAGAAAACCATTTGGAATTAAAAGAATCCTACTCTAAATGCTTTTCCAAAATCAACATGATAATACAATCCTAGAAAAATGATGTGCCTAATAAATCTTTCAGCATTATATCAAGATAGAGATTCTCTCTCTTTGCTTGGCTCACTGCCAACACAGCAAGAATGGAAATTACAGGGAATAAAAAAGTATTTGCTTTCTAAGGTTTAAGTATGGTTATGAATGCTTTTGAGAACTTATATCAAGCAGTTTTTCATGTGACAGAATTAATTTTTTTTACGAATATATGACACAGGATTTTTTACAAGTAGGGTTTTAGAGTTTAATGGGTACATCTACATGTGCATTAATGCATTTTTGCTACTGTACATTAAATTTTATACTTCTGGTTGCCCATATGTGAGCATCAAGGCTGCCTCAATATGCTGGAATTCCAGTGCGGTGCAATTGCATGCTCCAGCAGCCTCCTGAATTTCATGTATCAACATCTCCATACTAAAAAAAAATGGTGGCAGGTGTGCTTACACTCAATGAGCTTTAGTTCAAGCACCCCCACCACCATTATTAAGCATGGGGACACAGATACAGGAGATGTGGTGGCACTTTAATTAGAGCAGGTCTCCAAGAGCTGCTCTAATTAAAGTGCCACCCCACTCATCCCCAAAGCATGTGTAAAAGTGCCTTCTAACATGAGGTACTACATATATGTACATTTCACTGCCCTAATGCACAGTAGCAAAAGCACATGCCTTTTTAGTGATGTTTAATGTGCAGTGGCCTATTTCTACTGTGCATTAGCATATTAGCACTGTTTTTGATGTGCTGTTCATTTACTGTGCAGTAAGTAATTGTACAGTAAGCAGTTTTCACACTGGCATCTACACATGCAGAAGTTACAGTGCAGTAACACTGTGTGTGGACTGACTTGGGACTAAAATTAGTTCCAAGTCAGTCCATACACACAGGGTTACTGTACAGTAAGGCATCTACACATAAGTACTCAGGCATAAATTTGCTACCTGTATAATGCTGGTAGCAAATTTATCAACTTTATGATGGAGGTAGCAAATTTACACCCAAGTAGTTACTTCACAGTAAAGCACATGTAGACGCCTTATTACACAGTACCTTGTGTGTGTGGACTGACTTGGGACTAAAGTCTTTTATGGGTTTTTTTTTAAACCATTTCTTTACACTTTGTACATCAGTGTCTACACGTGCAGATATTACAGTGCAGCAACACTGTGTGGAATGACTTGGGATTAACTTTACTGCACTGTAGCATCTGAACGTGTAGACGTGACTGTAAAAACTGCTTACTGCTCAGTAACTTACTGCACAGTAAATGCACATGTAGACACACCCACTTTAAATGTAACTGAAGGATCAGTCCGTGTCTGGCTGTACTTTTGTGTAGGACCCAAAAAGTGGCAGCAGGGAATTTTTGCCACTTTTCTGTTTTCTCCCTGAATCCTTGGGCATCCTGGGGGCAATCCAGCCAGCAGGGTAAATTAGAGTAGCCTCTGATCCACTCAAATCTTCACAAATGATGTATCAATTCCCTTCAGGTCATTCCATTAGGCTATGGGAACATATAGCTGGTACACTTAGATCAACCTAACACAGATCTAAATGCTGATTTCTGTAGGTGGAGGTAAATTAACTTAGATTGGGAATGGGTTAACCCAATCTATCAAATGCAGGTATCATCATGCAAGTAGCAAATTTACACCCAAGACAGTGTAAGTCACCATAGCTACTGGATAGACACGCGCCCAAACTGCACAGTAATTTTTGGTTACTGTGCAGTAAATTAATATGCCCAATATGTAACAAACATTTTCTATTAATCTAAATGTGCATTTTTGGAAGCATCATTTTGTTCTTATTAGGAAGTTTCAATAGAATTTACATAAAGAAAGACACAATAATAGAAAAAATAACCAAGTCAATCCCATAATTAAGTTGATGAGGTTGATTAAATGGGCCACATATCTCTTGCTGAGGCTAATTTGGGGCCCTATGCTGATGCTTTACACCAAGGGTGCCTGCAGACATTTTGGGGAGGTGCTGTAACTCCTGGTGCTTTAAACAACATCTGTTGGGTTGGGAGGGGCTCAAACCTGCCTCCACTGGCCCTGGCCAGCAGGTGGGGGTGCCCCAGAAGCCTCCCAAGAGGCTGGCGG
>NW_005841966.1:3118024-3135616 GCF_000455745.1 Alligator sinensis | reverse complement strand
GTGGGAACGAATTCTTGAACCCGCGGAGCCTGAATCACTCCGGAGTCAAGGAACCGAGTTTATTAGAGTCCTCCACCGAGAACTCAAGCGGAGCTGTGCCTGGAAAGCTGACCAGCCTACACTGCGACCACCTTGGGTGTAAGTAAATAATCTTTTCAATCAACAATTACGCCTCCGTGACTGATTCTAGCTTGAGCATACTATACCGCGCCGCGGTTTTCTCCAGCCCCGTGTGCCCGGGCTGCCGGCCACAGCCTGTGTGCACAAAGACGGGACCCCGGCTTCGCCCGGCTCGGACCAGTACCGCGCCGCGGTTTTCTCCAGCCCCGTGTGCCCGGGCTGCCGGCCACAGCCTGTGTGCACAAAGACGGGACCCCGGCTTGCCCCGGCTCGCACATGGCGACCCAGATGGGATCGGGAGAGAGCTCGCACATGGCGATCCAGGCGGGATCGGGAGAGGGCCCTCACATTGTCAAGTATTTTCCCAGTAACAATTATATTTGATCAATATATTTGAAGGAAAATAGGAGTGTGCAAAGGCTCCAGACTAAAGAGGTAATTGATTCATACCCAGAAAACCATTTGGAATTAAAAGAATCCTACTCTAAATGCTTTTCCAAAATCAACATGATAATACAATCCTAGAAAAATGATGTGCCTAATAAATCTTTCAGCATTATATCAAGATAGAGATTCTCTCTCTTTGCTTGGCTCACTGCCAACACAGCAAGAATGGAAATTACAGGGAATAAAAAAGTATTTGCTTTCTAAGGTTTAAGTATGGTTATGAATGCTTTTGAGAACTTATATCAAGCAGTTTTTCATGTGACAGAATTAATTTTTTTTACGAATATATGACACAGGATTTTTTACAAGTAGGGTTTTAGAGTTTAATGGGTACATCTACATGTGCATTAATGCATTTTTGCTACTGTACATTAAATTTTATACTTCTGGTTGCCCATATGTGAGCATCAAGGCTGCCTCAATATGCTGGAATTCCAGTGCGGTGCAATTGCATGCTCCAGCAGCCTCCTGAATTTCATGTATCAACATCTCCATACTAAAAAAAAATGGTGGCAGGTGTGCTTACACTCAATGAGCTTTAGTTCAAGCACCCCCACCACCATTATTAAGCATGGGGACACAGATACAGGAGATGTGGTGGCACTTTAATTAGAGCAGGTCTCCAAGAGCTGCTCTAATTAAAGTGCCACCCCACTCATCCCCAAAGCATGTGTAAAAGTGCCTTCTAACATGAGGTACTACATATATGTACATTTCACTGCCCTAATGCACAGTAGCAAAAGCACATGCCTTTTTAGTGATGTTTAATGTGCAGTGGCCTATTTCTACTGTGCATTAGCATATTAGCACTGTTTTTGATGTGCTGTTCATTTACTGTGCAGTAAGTAATTGTACAGTAAGCAGTTTTCACACTGGCATCTACACATGCAGAAGTTACAGTGCAGTAACACTGTGTGTGGACTGACTTGGGACTAAAATTAGTTCCAAGTCAGTCCATACACACAGGGTTACTGTACAGTAAGGCATCTACACATAAGTACTCAGGCATAAATTTGCTACCTGTATAATGCTGGTAGCAAATTTATCAACTTTATGATGGAGGTAGCAAATTTACACCCAAGTAGTTACTTCACAGTAAAGCACATGTAGACGCCTTATTACACAGTACCTTGTGTGTGTGGACTGACTTGGGACTAAAGTCTTTTATGGGTTTTTTTTTAAACCATTTCTTTACACTTTGTACATCAGTGTCTACACGTGCAGATATTACAGTGCAGCAACACTGTGTGGAATGACTTGGGATTAACTTTACTGCACTGTAGCATCTGAACGTGTAGACGTGACTGTAAAAACTGCTTACTGCTCAGTAACTTACTGCACAGTAAATGCACATGTAGACACACCCACTTTAAATGTAACTGAAGGATCAGTCCGTGTCTGGCTGTACTTTTGTGTAGGACCCAAAAAGTGGCAGCAGGGAATTTTTGCCACTTTTCTGTTTTCTCCCTGAATCCTTGGGCATCCTGGGGGCAATCCAGCCAGCAGGGTAAATTAGAGTAGCCTCTGATCCACTCAAATCTTCACAAATGATGTATCAATTCCCTTCAGGTCATTCCATTAGGCTATGGGAACATATAGCTGGTACACTTAGATCAACCTAACACAGATCTAAATGCTGATTTCTGTAGGTGGAGGTAAATTAACTTAGATTGGGAATGGGTTAACCCAATCTATCAAATGCAGGTATCATCATGCAAGTAGCAAATTTACACCCAAGACAGTGTAAGTCACCATAGCTACTGGATAGACACGCGCCCAAACTGCACAGTAATTTTTGGTTACTGTGCAGTAAATTAATATGCCCAATATGTAACAAACATTTTCTATTAATCTAAATGTGCATTTTTGGAAGCATCATTTTGTTCTTATTAGGAAGTTTCAATAGAATTTACATAAAGAAAGACACAATAATAGAAAAAATAACCAAGTCAATCCCATAATTAAGTTGATGAGGTTGATTAAATGGGCCACATATCTCTTGCTGAGGCTAATTTGGGGCCCTATGCTGATGCTTTACACCAAGGGTGCCTGCAGACATTTTGGGGAGGTGCTGTAACTCCTGGTGCTTTAAACAACATCTGTTGGGTTGGGAGGGGCTCAAACCTGCCTCCACTGGCCCTGGCCAGCAGGTGGGGGTGCCCCAGAAGCCTCCCAAGAGGCTGCTGAACCACCCCCTTTCTCACCCCCGCTGCTGACCCACCCCTTTCCTCAGCCCTGACTCTTGCCCAGGTCTGGTCACAGCAAAGCTTAGCTGGCAGCTGTGTGCTGCCCCTGTCAAGAGGCTCAGGCAGTGGGTCGGGGAAGGGGGACTCCTTTCCCTCACCCCTGGCTCAAGCCATGGTGTATCAATCCCCTTCAGTGGAAGCATGCAGCTGCTGGATCAGCTTTGCCATGGCTGGAGCTAAGGTGGGCGGGGGGAGGGGCGGACGGTACGTGGAATGGAGCCCCTTTGCCTCACAGGCCTGACCCAGCTCCTCCTAGTACCCCAGCTGGGGTAGTTGGGGGGAAGGCACAAAGTGAGGAGGCTCCATTCCACCTCACCTTCCCCAAAGCTCCAGCTTAGCTGGCAGCTGTGTGATACCCCTTCCCTAGCCCTCCCCCACTGCACAGGGATGAGATTCTCTCTGTGACAGCCCCAGGGGTGGGGCTGGGCTGGTGTTTACCAATGCCAGCACCAGCCCAGCCCCGCGCATGCTAAAAATTAACCCTGAACAGAAGTTCCCTAAGGTACCCTGCTCTAGAGCGCCTTCAGCTAATAGCTGATTTACTGAGGGTTAATGTTTCATGTGAGCAGCCATTTTAAAAGCACTCTGCAACTGTGAATGTGTTTTATGTCATGGATGTAGAGCACTTCCAGGGGCCAGATTGTGTGAAATATTTCACTTGTGCCCCAGGTCAGTCCAGAATGAATCTGAGTATTCAGAGACTGAAACCACTTAGACAAATTGCAAACACAGAAGGCCTGCTATCACATTACTTTTAGAAAATGTATTTCTAAAACAAGGTAAAGACTTAGTAATTAAGTGTATGCACTTAAATTGTTTCTGTGACCACCAGCTCATTTCAAACTATTATTATTCTCTAGCCAGAAAAGGCCAGTAAAAATGTGCAACTCCAAAAACAGGGTTACAGTCTTATCTACTGGTTAAAATGATGTTAAAGAATTAAAGGAATCACTACGAATTTTCCCCAGATTAATAATAAAGATCAGAGAATAGCCCAGAAATATCCCTGAACTAAGCTCACATACCACATGTTGGCATGACTCACCTCAATGGGAATAAGCCCATTTCTCAACCAAACATAATTTAATTTCACTGATAAGCAGCATCTGTCAGTTAAAAACAAACAAACAAAACAAAACAAAACAAAACAAAACAAAACAAAACAAAACAAACAGGCTTACTGTAGCCACTGTCATAAAAAAACTGACCTTGGCTTATATACAGTAGTCATGGCAGCAACAAAAAGGACACTTCCCACAGTGAGTTAGAGGGAGGGTTTTGAGCAGAGTTTCCCATGATTGGGTGGTTCATTGACATAGCAAGTCTGAGAGAAAGTGCTCTGTTGTCAAAGAAGGTTACTGGGAGACAGGCTCTTTTACGATAGGGCCCTAGGAATTTTCCTTGTATCACGTCTCTAGGGAGGATCCTTTCTTTAGCAGATACACATAGAGCTAGTTTTAGAATCAGGAAATTGCACCACTTTCAGTCAGTTCTTTATCAAAAAACAAAAATAAAAAAAAGCAGGATCATCCAAGCATATGCAAATTTTCCATATTTCCTGTTGGGAGCAAGGAACTGGTAGTGATCACTTATGGGTTTTGTTTTAAGTTCTGCTATTAACTTGCTACGTGATATCAGAGAGTTCTCCCGGCCTCAGTTTTACACATGTGCAAAAGCAGGGATCCTATGGATTACTTGCCACAGGGGAAAGCTCTGGGCATGTCTACACAAGATTTTACTGCAAAATTGACTCATTAACTGCACAGTAAATGTCTCAGCATCTACACATGTGCCCCTATTAGGGTAGGACAGGTAAATACAAGTCCTACCCTGCGGCAGAGTTTTTTCATGCACAGTAGCGCATATGTAAATGCTGAGCCAGCTGGCTGGGGCACGAGGATACTTCAGTGTGGGGTTGCCTGCTGGCTGGCCCTGCACTGAAGCATTCTTGTGCCTCAGCCAGCCCTTCTGCAGCACATTGAGCTCAGACAGAGCAGCCCCAGGATGGCAGGCTGACCTCCCAGGTTCCCTGCCAGCTGGGGCTGCTCTGACCCAGCTCAATGTGCTGTGGTCCAAGTGCAAGTGTAAACGGTGTGCCCAGGAGCTTCCTGGGAGCAATAAACTGCAGAGCAATAAGCTCCACAGGTTCTTGTTGCATCTTAATGGCTCATGTAGATGTGCCCTGTGAGGCTTAATTACCTGTTTTTGTAAAATTCTTGGGCATCTTTTTCTAGCATTCCTTCTGTCAGGTGCAATAAGTGGTTCCTTCTTTCCACTTCAAATTATAGTGCACCTTTTTATATACACTGGAAATACAGAAAGCACTTAGGAATGAGAAATCACAGCTAGTATCTGATCACTTTGACTGCCCTACCAGGGAGTGACAAGGAGCACACAGAAAGAAAAGAAAGTGACTGCTAGACTGACAAGTGGGGATGGGGAAAAAGTCCTTTCTCTGAAGCAAGCATGTATTGAACACAGCAATTTGCAAAGCATACAACAGGGAACTACCCAAAATTTTTGCCTAAGCTAAGATACAGCCCAGTAAAACACAGTAGACACAACTTCGTCTAACTTAACATGTAAAGCAGGAAGACAAGAGAAAGCCTTGCATAAGTCTTACTAATTCTGAGGGCAGAGCGTCTCCTTATAGCCAGTCATTCAGAAAGGCTTTGTTTAGGTTTTACAGGTTCTGCTTTATAATGTAAATATAGCTCTCTGCATTCTTTGGCCTTGAACTTGCAGCCAGAAGCTGTCTGCAACTTCCCTTAACTCCATCTCCAGCACATATGTGTGATGATCGTCAGGTCTTTGCCAACACTTCTCACCTCTCAGTCTGGTCCTGCAGGTCTTAGCTCTGAGATCACAGGTGCAGGTCTTACTTCTCTCCCCCACTCTGGGATTGCTATGGAATGAATACCCTCCCTGGCTGCAGGCAAACTGGATGGAGGGAGGAATTAACTTCATCTCTGCCTGGCAGCCTGAAACCTGTAGAGGTCTGTAGAGTTTGCCAGTCGAGGGGAGAGGGGACAGATGGAGGAATTTTCCTCAGGGGCCATGGTGGGCAGCGTCTGGCCACATCCCACCCCTGCTCTGGCTAGAGAGCAGAGGGGAGGGGCCAGCCTTGCTGTGTAGCAGAGAGCCCCGCCCAGCCCAGAGAGCATGCCAGGATGTTGGGGGTCTCTGATTTACCTTAAACCAGCAACAGGTCTGGGACAGACATTGCATAAACCGGTTTGAGCCAAACCAGCTAAGTCTGATACTACATTCACCCAGGTTTTTCTCAACCCAGCCATTTTGAAACTGGTTTATGTGCACTGAATGTCTGTTCTGTTACAGGTTTAAACCAGTTTCTGATCACTTAAACCAGTTTATGTGTAAAGTTTGTCCCTACCCCACACATCTAAGTGATACTTATATATCTGCGTATGTATAGTTGTGGGTGCTTGGGCACAGTTTGGATTCACCCTAGCCCTGTGATTTCATATTAAGCATGCTCAGTAGGCTGAATTTGACTGCTTAGATGCCTGGGAAGAACAGGACTGCCCTGGCAAGTGTATAAACACCAGGTAGGTCATTAAAACTTTAGTCACAAAAATAACTGGTGGATATGACTGGTGGATGCTTAAATTCATTAAAGAAGGAAGGCTGTCCACCTTTTAGCCCAATAGATTAGTGAGTTAAAGGGAGCAAGAGGCCCAGGATCTAGGGCTTTCTAACTCCAAAGGAAGTTTGAGCCTGCATTTCCTACTTTCCAACTAGGTGTTCCAAGTGCCTGACCATAGACTAGGCACTCCCTAGATCACTTCTTAACCCTCTTCTCTGGTGGGCAGGAGGAAAAGATATGTGGTTTGGAAGGAGAAGCACAAGCCAGAGAAAATGGACTTGTATTTTGGCCATAGACATTCCCCCACTAACAGGCAAAAATGATCCCACTTCTGTTTATCTATTTTATTTAATAAACATTAAATGCAAAGTGCAGTGGCCCAGCGGAGAGGGACACCTAGGCTCTAGCTGGATGGGTAGAGAACCTTAGTGGGAAGGCACAAGTTCAAACCCCTTCTGGATGGGGAGCCTAAAACCTGGTTTTTCTGTTCCCTGGGCAAGTGCCTTACCTACTAGGCTCTTGGGATAAAAGGTGGGAGGGTTGCCCTTCTCCATTTATTTATTTCAGGTATGCACATAGGGCAATCCTAGTTTAGCACAGGCATGAACAGAATCCAAACTGTGTAAGTACTAAAAGACTGCAGTTACTCAGCTATGTAAGTGCCATCTAGTGCATGAAGGAGAAACAGAATTTGGCCTTATATGTCTATGTGTTCAGAGTTTGCCCAGATACTGGCAACTGAATTCCTGCATTAGTGTGGTACTCCTCCCACTCTAATTAGCTCTGCTAAGAAGTAAGGCATAATAGCCCTAGGACAGCATGACTATCTTCCTGAGCTACTGTGGCCATCTTCCCCAGGGACCCAAGCTAGTTTGAGTACATTTGTACAGCAGTGCATTGGGGTACATGGATGTACCCACAAAGTAATTGGGCCTCTGGAAAGAAAAGAAGCAGGGAATACATTTTTCTCCTCAACCTACAGCTAGCTCATGGTACCTCCCAACCTGATAGGGAGGGACACTAGTTCTGTATGCTGGTGAAGTCCATCACCAAATCCCCTTAGCTGTGCCATAAAGGTTGCTTTCACGGCACTGTGCAGAAGTCCAATAGCCTGTATGCAATCCCCGCATGGAGAATGGGATAACCACTTCTGTGAATTTGGGTGGATACTGGCCCTTGTTTGCCCAACTCACTCTTCTATAAATTCAGATTAGGTAACTATTACATTTGGACCTGATTAAGAACTACTTTGATTCATTTGCTCTTCTCTAAGTTTCTTCTAAATTTCTCAAACCCAGATCTGTAAACTTGTTAGCTGTGTTCTTTTTTATCCTCCCCTGTGTTCTATCTATTTTCAGTAGATTCAGATTCATGTTTAAGACCTGCCAAATTGATTGAATGAGCGTCAGATATGGGCTCTATATTCCGTTTACGTTTTGATCAGTCATAAATCCCTCCTTGCAACCCATTTTAAAGTCTTTTCACTTAACCTACTTGGACAAACATAAAATTAAGAAATTATTTTATTGGGTTTTTCTTTTATTGGTATAAATCCTTTAATAATCTGTCACCTGGGAATGTGAAGAGGAGTCTAGCACCAGGAAACAAGAAACTGAACTTCTAGGTATGATCTGTCTACCTGGGCTGTTGATTCTTTCTCCATAATCTGTTTAAGAAAATCAAGAAGTCAGTTAAATCGGACCTTTTAAACATCCCATAAAAATGTAGGAGTGGCTCGTTCCAGCCCTCACTTAGGCAAATAGGCATTTTCCAACAACAAGCAATTAGAGATACTGTGCAACAATACCAGAAGGACTCCAACTGTTGTGACATTTTGGTCTGTGAAACCTTCTCAACAAGTCACCTGGTGATACCAATATGTCATGTAGTCTGGTAATTAAAAATGCTTATTGCAATCAGGTTAATTGTGTAATCCCAATGCAAAGCAACAGAATCAGTTTAAGTACAGTGCTCAGAATACCTCTAGTTAGTTAGAGTACAAATATATTCATCTGCATCTAGTGGTAAAGTATATCTTTCTGGTTTAAGGGCTTTCTGTTAGCCATTCACTGGAAGTGCTACATAGTCAAGTAAATAGCATCCTTGCTGACAGCTGCTTCTAATCACAATTCCTCTGAATCAGCATTAAGATCAGCTGATTTCAACTCTCCAGTTGTAGTTTACAGCAGGGAGGTCCAGTGCTGCTTTGCCCCACCTCCTCCCAAGCAACACATGCACCTTGATATAGACTTAAGTCTTTCACCATATGCATAGAGAGTCAAGCTACCCCAGGAAGGAACTTAATACATTCTTGATGTAAGGCCTCTGCACTGCAATCAGGCAACTAGGTCAACAACTCTCAACACCCTAAGCAGGGCCAGCTGAGCTTGTTCTTTCTGAATGGTTCTAGGGCTGTCCTTAAGGAGTTCTTGCAGCTCACAACCCTTGTTGTGCAACCTATTAGGGTCCACAGAGACATTAGGCCTAGGGATTAGAGCCAGGGGCTGTTACCAGTGTCTGTGGTTGGGGAGCAAGCCAAGATCAAACCTGGGTTCACATGCCGAGCCTAAGGGTTAGCAGAAGTGGAGGTCAGGGAGCAATCTAAGGTCAAACCAGGGTTCACATAAACCAGAGGGGTTACCAGAAGTGGATGTCAAGAGATGAGCCAAGATCAAACAGGGGTTCTGAAGTTCAGGGACTGGGTACATGGGCAGGGATGCAGGAACAAATGCAGGCACAAGCACCAGCAAAGTCACACAGATCAGAACCGTGCAAGCTGGGTGCATCTACTTGTGCTATTACTGTACATGTATAAATTCCAGAGCTAATTGCTCCTTGGCACACCATTTGAATGTGCACCTGGCTGCAATTAACTCCAGAGCAATAAACTCTAGGGTTTATTAATGTGCAGCACATGGAGCTGTGTCTGAGCAGCCCTAGCTAGCAGGAGGCCCCAGGGGCCAGTCTGAGGCTGCTCCTCTTGGCTTAATGTGCTGTGGAGGAATGGGCTGGGGTATTGAAGCTTCAGCATGGCGTTAGCCTGCAGGAGCTAGCACTCATGCTCCAGCCTAGCCCCTCCAGTATCTACCCATGTGCTTCTGTGGAGTTTTTACTCCTGCTGTGAAGTAAATTAGTTTACTTCAGCTTAATAGGGGCACACATGTAGATGCTGAGATGTTTACTGCACAGCTAACTAGTCAACAATACAGTAAACATCTCATGTAGATGCACTCAGACTGAGGCCACTTTTTGCACAGCAGGGGGCAGGTGCTGCAATGACTCCTTAAGACCATCCCTGAAACTGATCAGCAGGGATCCTGGTTTTCTCTGATAAAAAAATCCTCTATTTTCAGATTAGAAAAAGTAACCCCAAATCCATATTTTCTGTTATTAAAACAAAACACGACTAATATATATATATGTGTGTGTGTGTGTGTGTGTGTGTATAGTGGTGTTTCATTTTAATCACGGAAAAATGTGGATTTGGGGTTACTTTTTTTAATCTGAAAATTGGGGGTTTTTTTAATCAAGAGAAAACCAGGTTCCCTGCTAATGACTGCTGTCCCTGCAGTGTGTACCACTTCTGGTCTGGACACGGCACTTACCAGTTACCTCTGAGGGCTCCTAAATTGTGATCACAGCATTCAGTTTCAGTCAAGCAGGCTAACTAATCAGTTAATGCAATGTTGTTCTATGGTGTTTTTGCACCATTGGAGCCCTTTTGCCAGCACTTTCTACTTTTACCTCGAAGTAAATGTAACAATGTGCATGTCTACATGTTCATTAACGCACCATAATTACAGCATATTAAATTTACTACCTGTAATGACAGGTACTAACTTAATGCACTGTATTCAGCACTACTGTGCAGTAGTGCTGGCACATGCTTTATGATGTTAATGCACAGTAGACTAATTCTACTGTGCATTAGCACATTAGCATGGGTTTTGCCTGCTTCACTAATTAGAATTAGTCTACCGTGCATTTAGTATCCCATGTAGATGCACCCAATGAGGTGTACCACAGATGTTAGTCCTGTTCAGAACAAATCAATTCAGATGATGGTATGAACCCAATGCACTGCTGGAACACACGGTGGGGTAGGGGGTTCACACAGTGGTTTGCATCACAAATTTTTCCACTGCTGTCAAGGACTACATTAGTTCTTACAAATATGTTTATTCAATGTAGTTTAAACAGTTCCATGCCCCATTCACACAGCAGGCTAAGACACATTTGAACAGAGTAAGAAGTTTTGCCACCTTTCCTGATTTTATGAATGTTGTGATAGCATTTCCCAAATAATTCTCTGACAGTTTCAGCTTTCGGTTTTCTATCTTTCTTTGATAATTTGCTAGCCCTTAGTTTGCAAAGAAAACACTGAAAATATGAGCCAAATGTATTCAAAGGATTATTTAAGAATCTCCATTACACAAATGAAAAACAACCTCAAATATACATTTTTATATTTCATGATTTTTAAGCTTATGCACATGGGGCCTTTACTTATGGATTTTGAATGCTTGAGGTTGCCATAACAATTCAGAGTAAGCTTGGATAATTTGTAAATCACTTTTAGAACTGGTTCCACTAATATTGTGATTCAAAAGCAGACATGGCAGTATATTGTTAGTGGAACTTAATTATATTGTGAAAGTTGCAAGCTAGAGGTCAAAGCATTTCGTCCCATTCCTTATACGGAAACATACAATGGTTACATGCTAAGTGTTGTCATTGTTTGTGGGTGAGTGGTTTCTTGAGAATGGAAGATAGATGGAAATTCCCTTCCTTTCCAATACATGGCAAGGAAAGGAAGGAAGAGACCTATAACCTCCTAAGAGAGTTAGCCAGTGGGGGAGTATCCTAACCAGTTATGATTCACATTGCTGTGTGTGATAGGACTGAATGGCACTGATGAGTGGAAAGAATGCTTTGAATTAAAGAAAATTTAGGCCTTTGGAGGATGCCCTTTCCTGGGATTATTTACAATTGTTATTATATTCAATTAATTTTGAAAGAAGTTAAAAATACAAGATGTAATAAACCTGTAGCCCTTTGACCTTCACATCAGTAAGAAGTAAAGTATCTTGGGACAAGCAAACTTATTAAGTGTAGAAACATCCAAACTATTGGAAAGACTAAGGTGTGGTATAAGATGCCTGCATGATTACTAGAGGTAAATATATACACTTGTGAAGCACAAATCCAAGTTTTGTTTTGCAAAACAGGAAACAGAACAACAAATAGGATTCTGGTCACTTTGCTCATTCTCTTTATATCACTACATTGTTCTGATCTGGACAAAATAATACTGTGCACGTTTAACGTTTTTCTTGATACAAATATTTGAGTCTTTCAAATCCTTAACCATACAATTGCTTTCAGATGAAGTGGTTTTAATGTCTGAATAAAAGCAGTGTACACAAAGTTCAAAATGCCTGTTTAAATAACATTGTATGCATATGCCAGTTTCATTTTAATACGGAGGTCCTTTTTGTTTGTTTTTCATTGGTAAAGATGATATTCCTAGGTTGAGTCTAAATTGTTGTTTGTATTCATGTCCTTGAAATGTCTTCATTTGTCTTAACGTTTACAACATTAGCACTTTATATTTCATGTTTTCTCCAAGCATTTGGACAGTTTACAATGAAGTTTCTCCCCACGCTTCCCAAATGGACCGAAATGTGCCAAGCACCACAAAGTAGATGACATACAGTGACAGTTATGCACTGAGCATACTGGCAAAGAAAGTTACGGTGCAGAGAAGCTTGCCTTGTGCTGTAAAAATGACTTGTCTGATAATTAAATTATGCCTTTTTAAAGTAATTAATAACAATGGCCAGCAATTCTAGCAACCTGGGTGAGTGCCAAAGAATGTGGGAGGGGAATGTCAAATTACACCCCTGTACCTTGGTGGCATGTGCTCCACCTGAGCTGTGGTGCCCCCTCTAAATCAGGTACCCTGCTTTCCCCACCATAATTATTATAGCCAATGACAGTCTTGGAGGACAGAGTACCCAGCTCTCAAATGATCTAAGATAAAGTAATAGTAATGTACTTATGCCTTATAAACCGTGCCTCCTTACTCTTCTTAGTTCCATCCTTTTGGTGACTGCTATCCTCTTCCACTACCAATGGTTTCCTGACTATCCTCTTTTTCTGTGATGGCTGGTGGTTGTTTATTCCACAAAAGGGATGTTGCATCTTTCATTTCTCATCTTTCTTCATAATCATTCTACCCCTTAGCTTTTTCATACCATAGGATTCAGACTGAGAATAAGGAATGAATTTAAGAAAGAAGTGAGAAATTGGGGCAGGGGAAGGAGGGGAGGGGGGAGGAATCCCAGTGCTGGGATCTGTTAGAGCTAAAGATGCAGTAGATGGTTTCTTCCAGCTATAAATGAACAGCTACCAGGACAACAGGCAGAGAAAGAGTTCTATAAAATGAAACCTTATACCAAAAAGTGTAATACAAAAGCAGATAGTTTTTCCGAGAAGAATGAGGTTCAAGTACCTCATTTTTCAATGCCAAAGACCTCAGTGAAAAATAAACCAGAGCATTCCTCAATTCGACCTTGGTATACTATAGATCTGAATTCATTATATCTTACTTCTGTTTTGCTCTGATATGTTGATCTAGCCAAATTCTATGTTTTATCTTTGCAACCAGAAAGGGTGCAATGTTATTTATTTATTATTAGTTAAAAAAACAACCCAAAACCTACATTCAGCAGAAACTGATGAAGCAGAAAAAGTCAAGAATTTGATTCTTTCCCATCTAGCCCTGCATCTGAGCTTCAGAACTGGCTTTTGGCAAAAGGGCTATCACACTATTCATTATTTATTTTATTAGACATATATGCCATTCTTTCAAAGAAAGGGTCAGGGTGGTTTACAATTAGGTACAAAATCACTTATAAAAGCAGTTATAATTTTAAAAACATTCCCTGAACAATATCCCGGCCTAGGCTGGGATATTGTTTAAGAAATGTTTGTTTCATATCTTAAGGTTCTATATATAGAAAAGCCTTTGTCTGTCTGTCTATAACACTTTATTCACACTCTGATTGGTTGTCTGGCAGCCAATCAGCATGCAAATAAAGTGTGATGGACAACAGGCAATGGCGGTGCAGTGGAGTGCCGCCAGCACCCCCCCTCTGCTCCTTGGAGGTAGTGGTGAGAATGGCCCAGGACCCCAAGCGGCAGGGTAGAGGTGGGGAGCAGCCCCAGGCCAGATGCGATGGTGGGAGGGGGAAGGGAAGAGTAAGCCTGGGCTCAGTGCGGCGGCTACCTGGTGGGGTAGGGGAGCGGAGGAATTGGCTTGACATGGTGGAGGGGGGGAAAGAGCAGGTTGGTGGGGGGAGGGGGGGGGAGGGGGGGGGGGGCAGGGGGAGGGCAGAAGCCGGCCCAACACGGGGGCAGGGGAGCGGGGAAGAACAGGCTGGTGATGCAGGAAGGGAAGGGAAGGAGGAGGCCAACGTGGTGGGGGGAGAAGCGGACCCAGGCCCATATCTTACACACTTTTAGAAGATGTCTAGCTCTGTTGGGGTCTCAGGAGGGACGGAGTTCTTGAGAAACTTGCTTTACTTTGTCTGTATTTTGCCTGGACAGAGGACCTTGCTTCCCAGAATAGTTGATCCATTAACTTTCACAGGTAATAAATTGAAAATAATAAAGGGGTAATTCTCCCTCCTAATACTATTAAAGGTTAACTAACTTATCCTAATCCATTCAGGAAGATAAAATAAGATTGGTATTTTGCCCTATGTTATAGGTATAAAGTGATATTTCCTCTTCTCTCTCATGACAAAAATAAAAGCACAACAAAGTCTCTGTATGCTTATAGAGTTCAGATGTGTTTGACTTGCAATGCTTGGGTCCACAGTGGCCGTGCTGCGAAGGAACAGGGAGAAGTACAGGCTCAGCACTTGTTACTTCAGGATTGTGTACAAATTTAAATTTTACACGCCCATGTTGGACATCTGGCTGTAAAGCTGAATTCAGGTACAATCCTAAAGTAAAAACTGAATATCTTAGCAGTTTATAGACAGAGAAAATTCTACTTGGTTCATTACATCTCACGTTTTACATGTGGAAAAATATTATAAGAAATGCAGTGTCACAATTTTTTTTTTATGGGTTTCTTAGCTTCCTGTTTGTCAAGGGTCACTTTCACAACAGGAAACTTGCCAATAGAGTTCATGGGCACAAAGGAATGATTTTAAGCTAGGTTTATCTTTCACTAGCATTGCATTTATTTGCAAAAGGATTTAAAAGGGAAGTATATGTTTTCTATTTCTAACCCTTATATCCTCTACAAGCCGGATATAAGGTCCTAAAGTAAAATAGAGGCCTTTCACTGGTGGCATAACAAGCAGCGTTCGCACCCTGAGCAAACCCTGCAAAGGGGGTGAGGGCTACAAGCTGAGGGAGAGCAAGGCGGCACGGTGGGGGAAGGGGGTTATTACCCCAAAACAGTCCCTGGCAGCTGCTGCCACTGTACATTCTGCCCACCCCAATTCTTGTCTGTGCACCAGCTGCTGCTGCAAGAGCAATGCTGTGGGGCTGCTCTTGCTGCCAGGGCACAGACTCTCTAGGGGTAGGGGATGATTTTGGTGTCCCTCCTAAGTTGGCATCTAGGTTGGTGCCCCTCTCATCCACCCCTGTTGTATTACTGGTTTTTACATAAACTTCAGTTAGTGTTGGATCAGGCCCATTTTTCAAAAGCACAAGAAAAAAATGTAGGTTTAACCAAGAATACTCCTGCAATTAACAGTGCTATACACAAATTCCCCCAATATGAATATATATTATTATAGAGCCAACAGCTTGTTCTAATGGCATCATGGAAGAAAAACTAGGAAATTATATTATTCACTTTGCTTTTTTTTTCCCCTGGGCTGTTCCAGTCTTTTGTTTTACAGTTGAGATATGGCCACAATGTTTGTTTCTCTAGTGGAAACCAAAATACAGAAATGCTGGTACAAGGTCATCAGCACCCTCATGTAAACATCTCCTTCTGATGACCTAGTCTTCACAAAACAGTAATTTATGATTTAGTGCCTAGTAAAGGCTTAATCATCTCCTCTCTACATACATCAGGCAAGCAGTTGTACTGCTCTTAATATTTAATAATAACCCCTCACTAATTTTTTCAATTGTGATAAGAGTTTCTTTACGTTTCTGGGAGTTGTAGATCAACCTTTTCTTTCTTTCACGCTTCTTTGCATGTGTGTCTTAGTTGCCTTTCCCACTACACACCCTAAGCATACTGTTTACCTATCCGTCTCTTTGAGAAATGGAGCTTATTATTTTTAATGCACCTGAAACATTCATCAGAGGTACTCTAATTTATTTCCTGGGTCGTTGCTAAAACATCCTCACCTACTTGTAACCAGCATGGAATAAAACTGAATGTGAAAAACATCTGGTCATGAGCCAAATACGGCACAAAACCAGGTACTTTTTTGAAGCTATTCCTAGTTAAACTGCTGTAATTAAAGATGAAATGCATGAATTCCTTTGTGTTTGTGCAGTGTTTTCGTCTATGATTTGCTTTCTTGAAGTGCTGAAACTAGTTATTAGCAAGTCTGCACATATTGGATGACTTCATCTCACAATATACATTTTCTGAGGCAGTGAGATATAAAAAGGAACTAAGTGGTAAAGGCCATTGTTAAATCAGAGCATTTATTTGTCCTAAACCGAACACACACACAGAGCACATATATTCAACTGCTTATGTATTTCAAATTCAGAAGTAGTGTTACATTTTTGACTGGGAAAGTGCTGAGCTGAATTCTTAACATACAAATGTTTAGAAAATCTCCCCCCGGCCAAATATTTATAGAGATCATCAATTTTGGACTTGATTCGTGTTTTCATTATGTAAGTAGAGGGCTGTGCGCACTTATACACAGTGTGTTTACCACAATATTTTTTTATTTATCCTGTTTAAAATGTTCTCAGATTTACCAAATGTTGTGCTAGTTTCCAGCTCAATAGCCACTTCTTTTTCTTATATAGAACTGTGCAATCTGACTTCATAGGATAATGAGAAATTTTACTTTTTCATTTTTTTTAAATGTGGAATGTTTCTACTCGGTGTGGTCCTTGCGAAGAATCCCGAACCTTCAGCTCCAAAGGAAGAATTATATTTGAAGGTACTCATCCCCTTGTAGGAGCAGATCCTGAAATATATCACAGAAGTTATATCACAGATACTGGTGGAATGCAATGGTGTGAATATTGCTTTGGAAGTGTGTCATTAGAACTTTGTACAATAGAAACAGGCACTGTATGCTACTGGAGTATTTGGTGCATAAGTAGATACATTAGCCAGCTTGTACTCAGTTTCCCATCAAAAAATCCACTTAGAACAAAGGTTGTGGTTGCAGGGAAAGCATTTGATTTATAATCTATTAAATCAAACTGGCTACTTATGTGCTTTGCATGTGTGGCAGGCTTGCCTTTTGGAGCTTGGGTTGAGTCCCAGGCTTGAAATCTTGCTGTTTTGATTGGTAGAGCCCATCCACCAATCAGGAGGCAGCAAGAGGAGTTAAGTCATGCCTCTTTCCTGAGGGGAGGGGGAGAGAAGCTCCCCCCTATGTCCGGACCTGATTGAAGACTTGAAGACTCGGGTCTGGAAGACTTCAGGGGCGGAGCCCTGCAGCGTATAAAAGGAGCTGTGTGCCCAGCATGAAGGGAACACATCTGGGACAGAGAAGAGAGAAGAGCGGGGCTTAGAAGAGCTGAGGAGAGCTGCTCAGCAGGGTGAAGCAGTAGCCCGGAAGCGCCCCTGAAGGCTCATCAGCAGGGAATGGTGGATGGCTCCAGCAGCTAGGCTCTCGGTGTACAGCATGGCACACGGTGTCCAGATCCTGGGAGCTGCGTGAGGTGGCTTGGGTCTGCAACCTCTGGCATGTGGCTAGAGACATGGTGCACAGGCTGGTGCACAGAGTAGGACCTTTGGAGTGCTTGGGCAGGTCAGGTCCTCAACCTCTGGAATGAGGCTGGGAGCTCGGTGCAGGAGGTGCTGCATGGAGGGTCTGGGAGCAGACCAAGCCTGGTGCTGCATGAGGCAGCCCAGGCCTCCGACCCGTAGCAAAAGGTTGAGTCCAGGGAGCCAGACGGTGCTTGGGCTACTGAGCCAGCAGACAGGGCCGAGCCAGG
>NW_005841966.1:3092400-3116813 GCF_000455745.1 Alligator sinensis | reverse complement strand
GTTCAGCCTCCAAAAGAGAAGGCTGAGAGGGGATCTAGTGGCAGTCTACAAACTAGCCAAGGGGGACCAGTAGGCATTTGGAGAGCCCCTGTTCCCCCAAGCAATCCCAGGAGTTACAAGAAACAACGGACACAAGCTAGTGGAGGGTAGTTTCAGGCTAGACATTAAGAAGCACTATTTCACTGTCAGGGCAGCTAGCATCTGGAACCAACTTCCAAAAGAAGTGGTGCTGGCTCCTACCCTGGGGTTCTTTAAAAGGAGGCTGGACGAACATCTGGCTAGGGTCGTTTGACCCCAGTATTCTTTCCTGCCATGGCAGGGGGTTGGACTAGATGATCTCCTCAGGTCCCTTCTGACCCTACCAACTATGAAACCATGAAACTATATTTTGTGAACTCTCATGTTTGTAAATTAGTAGATGAGTAGAGTCCTAGGGCTCTGCTGGGACCCCCTGTTGCTATTATTTCACCTGTTGTTTATTTTTATTTATTTGTGGCTTATTTATTGTTCACCCATGTTTATCTATAGCTTATCTGTTGGCTATCTATGTTTATTTTGGGGTTTATCTGTTTCAGATTAGAAACTTACCTGTATCTGGAGCACTGGTGTAAGGTTTTATAGCATTTATCCAGAGGGTACTGTTTATGTTATTTGTTTAGATATCATATATATTATATATGTTTATATCCATATTTCTTTTCCTTGTGATAAGTTAATGTAACTAAATTCGTATATAGTTAAGTCCCCTGACTGTCCTGGCCTGGTTCTATAGGGACAGAGGGAAACTGAGCAGTCTGCAGTTCCCCCACAACACACCTGCCAGCTAACAATTCCCTTCAGTTGGAGAAGGGGAGTATATATCCAAGTTATCTGGTCTACACATGTACTAATCATTCAAAATATTTTATAATTTAATATCCCGCATCTTGGTTGTGGTACATACATACATACATTACACACACACACATTATATATTACATTATATACATTACACACACACATATATATACACACACACATACATGTATGTATGCATGTAGTGTACATGTACTATATATGTATATACACACATATATATGCACTCAAACAGAGCAAGGCTATTCTACCTTGCTCTGAAACTGATCAGATCAGAAACGGGTTTTGTTCCTGACTTTGTGATTGACTTGCAGAGCCCTTGGGCGAATCATGTAAGCCCTCTATATATTTGCCAAATGGGAATAATAGTACTCAGCTATCTTTGTAAAGCACTTTAAGTTCCTTGGATGAAAAATATTATTTGTAGGATATGAGAATTATATTTGACCTGACAAGTCCTTGCTAGGCTGTACACTCACTGGGGAGGGAATTCAGAGGTCCTAAAAAGGCCTACAGATTTTTCTTTTATTAAAAGCAATACAACCCCATTCCTCAAGCCAACAGGGATGAAGATTAAAGGAGAATTTACTGAAGTACTGCTTACTTGTACTGAAACTCTGCTTTTCTAGGCCTTTCTCTCTGAACAGTATAAAGTTGTACTCTATGTATTTTTCTAATGGTGTAGGCCAATAAAGAATGATTTGTTCTATGGTTTTGGGTCACTTTGGGTCAAATTATGGTGCTTTCCTCAATCAGAATTTCCAGGGAAACCAATGGAAGGTCTGCCTGAATGAGGCCAGCAGCATTTAGTTTTTCATTATTAAGAGCTGTATATATAACTTTGTATATAAGTTATGGAGTGTTCTAATTAAAACATAGGGAATTGGCTTTGAAGACATTCCAGCTGTACCCTGCTGGGGGAGAGAAGACCCTGCTGTGTCTGTCCTTCCTTGTTGTTTTTTTCCTGTAAGTTTATGGTAATTATGTTATTATATTCATTCAATTTCATCTGGAATGAATACACAGCCTATGATCTGGAAGTGGCAAAGTCATTTTAATGGTCAGCAAGGGTCTAGGAATCTGTGTGCGCCTGTGGGCTCAGATGGAGTTGATCAGAAAATAGATTTCTTTTCTGTTCTGCAACTAATTTCAAGATTCTAAAATAGCCAGTCCAATAGCTATTGGATTGCCTTTATTTTGATACATATGAAATATTTCTATTTGATTTTTAACTCATCTGTCTAATTTTTAAAATAAAAAGTCAGTCTTAAAAATCAGTCTGAAACTTCAGGACATTTTGGACATTTTGGAAACACTTTCCCAAGTTTTTTCAATACAAATGACAAAGAGTTGGTATGGGTTCTCCAAACTTTCCATTGTGTCAAAGCAGCATTCTCTGCTGGAGAACTGGGCAAATATTTTCAGCCAGCCCCAACCTGGCAAGATGCTGCAACTTCAACTGCCACTGAAATAAATTGAAACTGGGGATATGGCACCTTGCTGCTCAGCATCTTGGGGGACTGAGCCCTCTGGAAATGGACTCATTTAATGGCTGAAACCATGCTTAATGGATATGTAAGGCCTAGACCCACAACACTTTTATATTCTTATAACCTGCCTTTACACTGGTGTTTAAAAAAAGAAATGAAAGAAAAAGCAGACACATGATGACCAGCTCTGCACTAGTGTAACTTAATTGAATCTGGTACAAGCAGCAGTGAAAGGATTCTTCTCTAAGGGGGTGGTGGGTGTAGCAGCAGGGAGAAATTACTTGCGACAGCGGGTGACTTTTCCTTCTCATCTACTTATTTTCATCCCTTTGTCTGCTCAAGGTAGAACATTAATTTGCTTTTCCATTTCCTTTTTGACTCATCCACAGATGGGAATGAAAATAAGGACATTGCGTTTTCCCATGGACTTGCTATCTTAACATCCAGAGGGAATTTTCCCTACTAACTATCCCACTGTGGCCTGTCTAAATTATTTTCCCATTTTATTCTGTAAACATTTACTAACATTTATAAAATGCGAGGCAAAAAAAAAAAAGCAGCAGCAAAATTCAGAGGACATCAAAAGAAAGGCCAATGCTTATTTATTGATTAGCAATAGTCCTGCAGGCTTTTTAGTAATGGAAACTCCTGATTAGAATCCCATGGTACCTGATATTTCTTCTTTCAAAATGCAGCTGCTTACTAACAGGGCTATAATATTTTTCTTTATTTTGTAGCCTTTCCTCTGGCAAGTGGTTGCAGTGTCCTTTCACTGCTTAACTGATCCTGTATCTCTCTCCCTTATCCATGGTTAGTGATGCTTTGTTAACTGTATGATTAAACCTATGACTGAAAGCCCCATTACTCCGAGTTTGCTTTGAAGTTCATTTTTCTGTCACTATGTGATATAATAAAGCAGAAAAAACTCCTGAGGACTGTGGTCAATGGACTTTAACTTTTTCATTGTAACTTTTTCTTATTTGAATTAAGTAATTGCCAATCTCTCAGCAGCCTCTATAGCATTTACCCTGGGGTTATGGTTTGGTACTCCTGGTAAATACTTTTGAGAAATTTTAGCAACCAAAATAGACTGGGACTTAACTTCTGCTACCAGCTGTTGTATCTTCATTTCAGTTTGTTCTCAAGCCTGTTCCAGTTGTTTTATCTTTTCATACTGCAGTGAAATTTGAGTAGACAACTTCAGAATTAAACAAAGCCTACTGTCTCTCCCTCCTGTCCACCCCCCGTGAGATCCTTGAAGAGCCCTTCTGTCATACCTTTTTCTAAAATAAGCATAAAAGAAAAAAGTCTGATCAATTTTAATTTGACTTGGCATAGCTGAGACGTTCCCTTTATATTAAATCACTGTTTCTCACATTCTTAAGAAGGTGAAAAATGGGTTAGTTAGTTTCAGCTGGCTCTGACAGTTGTAGACTCCTTTTGGCAAACTAATATATAATAAAGTTAAACTTACACATGATGCATCTGGAAAGGTTGTTTTTTTGCCACTGTTGCAATTTATTTGAATTATTTACCACTGAATATTTTGCTACTGAACATGTGAAGACAGATAATCATCACTACTGCAGATCACTAACACCCCAGACCGACACAGCTGGGGTTTTAACTATCTTTAATGTACATAATAGAATGAGATTTGAATAATCTGTGAGATGTCATTTTCTTTAGAGGAGATGAATATGGAGATTTTCCAAAGGCACAGGTGGAAATTAGAAAACAAATCTCCACCTTTGCTCTTGAAATCCCTCCCTCTTTTCTGCTTCTTAGTGAAAACAATGTAGTGTGTTTGTGCGTGTGTATATGGTACAATGTGCATTGAAAAGTATAGCTTCAGTAACAGCTTTTCTTGTATGTAAGAAAAATGTCTGACATATTAATTGTAGATTATGAATGCTCTGTATTTACATACGGTTAAGACCACAGACGCATGCAAATTCCAAATATATTCTTATAAATACATCAAATAACTTTTATATGAAGTTAAATTTCTACAAGATTATGTAATTACTTTGTTGTAGTGTACTTTTTTTTGTAAACAGTTTTTTGCTCCATGAGTACCACCAATGAATACTATCCATGGGGCCTATGGATTTTTAAATTACTTTATTTCCTTATTTGACAAATTATACATATTCATGATAAAAATTTAAAAGGTTTATGAGCCTCTGTTTTATTAGCTTGATTTATGAAGCAACAGGATTTTTATGCTTTCTGATTGTTTTATAATTGATAGGAAAGATATGTAGCTGTTCATTTATGAAAAAAAAATTAGATGTAGGCTTTTATGCTATTCAAACATATGACATTAATATAATATAGGTATAGCTTTATTTTTCTATTTTAAAAGAGTTTGGATTTTGAAAAGTAATATATATTGTGGTGTGGAAATGGTTTGCAACCCTGCAGTGAAACAGACTTATCTGTATTTAGTAAGAGAAGTGACCAAACTCTCTAACTTGTGTGCCTGAAGGTAACCTGCTTGGTCTGTACCTGGTGCCAAGCAACAGTGGCTTGATTTTCAAATGTAATGAAAATCTCTCATTGTTAGGGAATTCAATGGGTAATATTCTGGGAAGGAGGAAAAAAATCTTCTTAAATTTAAGTGCCTAAATGTGGGTTTGAGGACTTAACTTTAGGCACCATACAATAACATTTTTTGCTGACATTTTAATTTTATTTGGACAGTTGGCCTGTGCAAAGTGACTGGTATTTGCTTCAGATTTGGATTCAGTTGATTTGGAGGACAGTGATTCAAGTTGGTGATTCGAATCACTGTCCCGAATCGATTTGTCCGAATCTGATTCGGAGAGTCAGCTGCTGCCGATTCTCCGAACCACCCAGGTGCATCCCCTGCTCACTCTCCAAGCCTGGCAATGGCTGACCCACCTGCCCCAGCTCCAGGAATTTTGAAAAAAAAAAAAAGGCCCAAGTCACCGGCTGCTGCCAGGCAGGGGGCAGCAATTCCCGGTGCCCCGCACTGCCCCATGCTGTGTGGGGGGCTCTGATGAGGCCCCCGATCTCCACCCCACTGTCCCAGCACCCCCCATGGCTGCCCTGTCTGCTGTGGTTCCAGCCCTTTAAGAAAAAAAAAACTGAGAAAAACCCCTGTACTCACCGTTCCTGCTGGTGGGAGGTGATCCCCGCTGCCCCCCACTTTGTGGGGGGTTCTGCATGAGCCCCCCCAAAGTCCCAAGGCCACTGCAGGAGCAGTGAGTCCTGGGGCTTTTCTCGGATTTTTTTTCTTAAAGGGCCAGAGTTGGGGCAGGTGGGGCAGCCGTGGAGGGGGGCTGGAACAGTGTGGGGAGGTCAGGGAGCTCATGGCAGAGCCTCCCATGCAGTGTGGGGCAGTGGGGGGGCAGTGGGGATTGCCCTCCACCCGGCAGCACCCGGTGAGTGGGGTTTGGGCTTTTCTTAAAGGCAGGGGATGGGATCTGGCAGGGGGACCCCCATGGTCCCCTCCCCACTCCTCCAGCCCCCACCCCACCCACTACTTATCAGCTCTGAGTCCAGCTGCAGCTCCCTGCTGCAGCCACCAGGGACTGTCTGAAACACTGAAGGTCCCCGAATCTTTTCTGAAGATTCAGAGAGCTTCGAATCGATTCGGACTTTTTAGCTGGTCCCCTGATTTGATTCAGATTTGGAGATTTGGCCACTGAATCAGGCCAAATCTCTTCCAAATCGAATCACCACCCAAAACTTCGCACAGCCTTACTGGGCAGCCTAAAACTGATTATTTTGTAAGTGGTATATTCCCTTGCTCATATGTGCTGGAGGACAGTAAGTAGCATAACAGAGAAGTCTGTTACTTTTGGAAATCCAGCTGTGAATGTGTTATTGAGACACTTAAATCAATGGGAATAATTGTTCTTGTAATTCCAGTAGGCATTTAAAATTCAGTAAGCTTACTCAAGAGGTACCCAGAATTACCCCTTCAAACTCTCACACACATCTACAAGGCACAAAACCAGAAGCACCAACACTACTCTTTTAGTGTGCTATAGGTAAAACCTGGGGAGGTGAGGGCACTTTTGGCTAAGTACAGTCAGTCAAAAACCCCAAGACAGAAATGATCCAGCCTTCTCAGGTTTCTCTAAGATGTGAAGACTGGATTGAGAGCAAAGGGAACTCATGTTCATGGGGGGGGGGGGGGGGGATAAATGCCTGCACTGGCCTGGCCAGAAGGCAGGGGGTATTTCCTTGTGCCTTTCAGTGGGCTGGAGATTGCTGAGGGCAGCCAAGCCCAGTTGAGCAAGGCCATTCCTGATTGACTGTCAAGCATGTGCCCCCAATCCCCTACTGTTCCTGCAGACCTTCCCCTCACACAGACCTAGGCTTCCAGAGCTGGACTCTATGGCGGCCCCAGTCCAGGGGATCTTGAACTGAAGTTCGATAGACCAGTCTAACTTAAACTGATTAAATCTGGTACTACATCCATCTAGGTCTCTCTTAAACCAGGTTCTACCATTTTGAAACCAGACTCTGCGCACTGAACTTCTATTCTGTTACAGGCTTAGACTGGTTTCTGATCACTTATACTGATTTATGTGTAATTTCTGTCCCTAGCCTTGGTGACTGATAAGTAATTAATATACCATTGGAGGATCCTAGGAATAGGACCATGTCCCATTCTACAGAGGCAGACAAAAGCCATCACAGTCCTGGCTAATCTGACTTAAGAACAAAGCTGGTTGCGACCTTAATTATGGAGAGACAATAACATTCTCATACTAGTGATATTGCAGACACATCTGGCATGCAAATTGCATATAGTTTCTCTGAGTTACTATGTAAATTCAGAACCAAAAGGTGGTCCCTGGCCCACAAAAATTACAATCCGAGTAAGTAGAAAAAAATAAAAAAGCAAAGTCATCTTTGATGATATGGTTGGTTCAATGTCTCATTCTACAAGGATATCCCAGAAGAGATTTTTGTTCTATAAGCAGTACAGGACTCACTCTCTGCAGCTATGGTGATGGAGACAAGATGAAGGAATCCTCACTATGAGCATGAGAGCAGCTGCAGAGTCACTCTTTGAAGAATTTTTTAGCCCAGTGTCTAAAATAGCCCTCCATTATAACAACATGTTATCACTGCTGTCAGTCTCCTCCTCTCCTTGGCAGCTTGCCTTATACACTGCCATGCAGAGAACCCTGCAAAGGTAGGATTTATGGTACTTAAAGATTCACATTAACTCTGCACAGCCCAGCCAGTCTATTCTGCCTCTTGTAACAGAAACAAGCTAATGGTGCTATAAGGCAACCGCAGCAGTTACAAATACATGGGCTGAATTTGGCAGTAAATAATACTGCAATTTCTTCCAATTTATTATGCATATGAAGAAATACAACCCTCTTGAACTATGAACCTTGCACAATGGCTATTATTGGCGAAAGTGTGGTGTGTGATGTTTCAGAGTAGCTGATTCTGCAAGCTCCAGGCCAGTCTTTCCTCACAGCTTGCTCGATAAGAGAGTTGTCAGCACATAGAGGCCATTCTCATTTCTTAAAATTAAATTCATGTCCAACTCCACAGTCCTTCCCTACCAGTTATAAGCACATGTAAATTTAATTACTACGGGTGGCTCTAAAGTAAATTACTCAAATACACATCAGATTAAAATCAGATTAGCCCTAGAGGCCCAGCTGTCCCGCTGTTTTCTTTTGAAAAATATGAGGCATTTCCAAGGTGTAAAATTATGGGTTACTGAAGGCATTAAGCTTTTTCTGCTGATCATGCTGTGATCCCCATAACTATATGCTATTTAGACACCTTGGTAGCCTACTGAAGTGTGACTTGGCACGTTACTCAAAAAGGTAACACATAGGACTTTTCATAGATCTGCACTGCAAAAGCAACAGTCTAAATTTATGAAGGCCTTGCATATTTTTATTTGTAGAAATACTTTATATAAACTTATAACATGCTGATCCACACATGTGGGACCCATTTGTCCAACCAGGCCTGCACGAATACAAATGTTAGTATGTGTAGGTGTTTGAGCTCTGAAAGTTCTTCCCGCTAAATGGAAGCCATAATTTCAAAGCACACTGCTCTATGCTTTTACTTGACTTTTCAAACCCAGGCAATGTTTCTTAATCAATTTATGTTTATAGAGGAAGGTCTGATATTGAATACTTAATTTTTCAAAATGCATACAACAAAACTGTGACATGAGGCATATTCATAGGAATAAGGCAAAAATGGTGTCTAAAAATCCATCCTGTTATGGTAGCCAGGCTTCTGATACAGCAGAGGACAGCACCATTTGCCATAAGGTAACCCCCTAAACCTCAACTTCCCTGCAGTCTAGCTAATGGTCTGTTATAATATCTTTTCATATACAGTATTTATAATTTAGAACTCTTATCACATGTGAATACACTGGTATTGAAATGTCTCCAGAACAAAATTTTCACTTTGTCAGCTCTATCTGTTCTTACCACCTTGTATGCAGAGCTTCTGAGTATGACAATCTGTGCCAAACCATGCACAATCTTGAAGCAATTTTGAAAGTTTTGGCCTCATTGTGGATGCCCACATTAAATGAAAACTGTAACAGACTGCAAAGTGCTATGTAATGACGATGTCTAATTAGAAAGAGTTGTTCATTTATATCAGGGGTGTCAAACTCACTTTGTGCCCCAGGCCAGATCTGAACTGCAGGGCTCCTTGTGGGTTGGATCTAGCCAGGGCAACAGGCTGACAGCAGCAGCCACTGCAGGGCAAGGAGCTATGGACCAAGTGACCACTTGCTGTGATGGAGGTGCCACATGTGGCAATGGGAGAGCAAGGGCAAGCCCCCCCTGCCACCAATGGCTATGTCCACCGGGGGCCATAGGCCCTGAATTCTACCCATCACTGGCCAGTCCCCCAAGCTCTTTGGTCCGTAGGTGGTCTGACAGGCTGAATGAAGCAGGTTCACAGGGTGGATCAGGTCTGTGGGCTACATTTTTTACACCCCTGATTTATATGAAGTGTCTGATAGATAATAAATGATTAGTTAGCACTGCCACAGGAAAAGATTATCCTGACATTCTAAAAATGTAACACAGCACGAGTGCTTGAGCATTATATTGTGCCATGAAAGCTACCAACCCAGGGCTCTAATAGCATGTCAGAGTAATACAGTTCCAAAGCCCAAGAGCCTCTGTTGAAAAGCAGAGATGAGGGGCACATTTAAAAGATACTTAGGGTCCATATAAGCTACAGAATTACCCAGTGTTGCAAACAGATAGGATTTAATTTGGAGATATTTGGTTTGGAGATGCAAAAAGGCATCATGTTGAAACCAAGTTGGGACTAACACTGCTATTACTGACTGTGCGCCATACTCTGGTTGAATTGGTAGTATACACGGGTTCCAAGATTGACACTGCCACTTTGGGTGCCGCACCCTTATTATACAGAAATAGGGCACAACATGTTCAAACAGTTCTTCTTGCTAGAAGGCAAACTCTGTACTGGCTGTAGCTTCCAGAATGGTCATAAGCAAAAACTGTACTTAGGAAAACAAGTGTGTCCTAGTTCAGAAGGCTTTTCTTTTTCTTTTCTTTTTTAAGTTCTAAAGCAAAACTGGATTTGTTTTAAATAATGTAATTTTATTTACATGTGCTGGACTTGTGAATTAGTACAATGTAGCAACAGCCCTGCACAATAACATAACTAGCAATGCATGACTGGGCCATCAGCCTCAGGTGCTGACTTAGAGCGGGTACAATGGCTGCTGCTGCTGCTGAGCCAGCTGTTGCCCAGGGCACAGGACCGGAATGTTATGTGTCACACTGGGATGTGGGCAGCCAGGTCTGGGGCCACCCAGGGTTCAAGACACAGACAAGGACTGGGAAGGTAAGCGGAATCCGAGGTCAAACCAGACCAGAAAGCTAGGAGGTTGTCCCAAGAGCAAAGTCCAGGGCAAAACTATTCAAAACACCAGCAGATGGAACAGAGAGCTAAGTCCAGGTAGCCAGGAGACCAGAGAGCAAAATCAAGAAGCAAGCCAGAGGGAACAGCAAAGCAGCCTTGGGTCAGATCTCCCTGTTGCCTTTATTTTCTGGGTCCGGAGATTACGTCTAGGAAGTGAAGGGCTGGTTGACCCCAGCTGGTTGGGCCCTACTGGAGTCTTCAGACCAAACTCAACCAGCTTGGGTGAGCAGTTGTAAGATAACAGGCTGCAATGAGTGGCTGTACTGGCTAGACCAGGGACGCACGTTCAAGGCTGCAGGGGGATATTGTCCCTTTGTACTTCTCTTTAATGTGAAACAAAGCTTGCTATTCAGAATAAGGGATGCATTCTACTATGACTCACTCCCTGGAAACCTATATGGCATGCCTATACCATGTTGGGAGTGCCCACCATGAAAACAAGCCCTGCCCACTCACTCCTACCCCAGGTATGTTGTATGCCAGGAAAATTTCACGCTGCTGCTGTTAAGGTGTGTCTGAGACTGAGTGTGGCACAGGGTGCACATGACAAAGCAGCTACACGACATTTTTTTGGCATTGGGTTTGAATGGGGTGAGAGCAAGTGGGCCAAATTCTCTCCTTCATACTGCTCAGATAGCATACAGGAGGCTGAAAACAGGTCTAACTTCCTGGAAATGTAGACTGCAATAGCAAAGAGGAATTCCTACCATATCAGGCTAGGGAAGGAAGGGATGTGAACAAAAACATATCACAATCCTCATACAGGTGAGTGGCCTGGGGAGGACCAGTGCAGCCAGAGCTGGAAGCTGCAGCTGCTCTATTCTAACTATATCAGGGGTGTGGCAGATCTGTCACTACCCTGGGAATATAGAAAGATCAGTGGTGGGAGAAAGTCATTGTTCTCCCTTTTTGTTTCCAGTCTTCTACCACTTGCTGGAGGAACAGTGCAACAAAAAACTGGGGCTTTTTCACAGAGTATAAGTGGTGTTACTGATTAAAGTATAAGATACCTGTAGTGAATTGTATAGGGATCAGTACATAGAAAGGAAAAAAGGGAAGGAATTTTGCATGTGAATTCTGCAATTTTGTTTTTTTTCCAAAAAAACCCTCAACATTATTTGTAATCGTATTTTCTATTTATGCGGACTGAGAATGAATTTATAGATCTGAACTTCAGTATATGACACTGGATTGCAGTTGTACGTAAGTCGTCGTAATACACAGAACTTTTTAAAGTATAAAATAACCCAACATAACTCAGCCCACCCCGGGGAGGGAAGGGGTGGAGGGGACAATCCACCAGCCCTCCAGCATAGGCTGGGCAAACCCCAGACTGAGCTCACACCCCTGAAAACAGCACTGGGGGCACAGTTGGGCTGCATGAGCCCAGCCCTGCTCCTGGCAGGGACTGCCAGAAGTTAATGAAGCAAAGCTGTTTTGGAGCACCTTCATCTGAATCCTCATGTAATGAGGGTTCAGATTGTCATGCAATCGGGCACTTTTAAAGCACTCTGCAGCCATGCGGTTCTCTTACGGCACCACTAGAGAGTGCTTTAGGGGACCGATTGCACAACAAAATGTCACTTCTGTCAGCGCCCTTTGTATCTATATTTTCCAGGGCAGGAACTATGCCTACTTCTCTGCCTGTACAGCACTGAGCATGGTCAGTATTCAATTAATTAATCAAATAAGTCATACCAAGTTAAGGATGTTGGGCCAAATTCCTCCCAGAGTTAAATAGCACTTCTAGAGTTTCATTAGTGCTGAATTCAGGCTCTGATGGCCTTAAATCCTTGCTTTTCCAATTTTGACTTCCAACTTCATGCTTTTTCAGATGCAATTTTTCTAAGGATTAATTTCTGAAGAAAACGTGAAGAAAAATGACAAATGAACTACCTAAAACCTCCCCTCTACGGTGATAAATAATTGATTCTCAGCTGGGTTGATTCACAGTCCAGCATTGGTGTAGATTAGAGGAACATGGAGGCTGTTTTAACAAGTACCAGGCACCAAGAGTCCCTAGGTACTTCTCCCATGTCAGCTCCCTCTGGGAACTTTTCCATGCAAGGAGACTCCCTTATCTAGAGCAAATACAACCAGCTGGCATAACCTGGTGGGAGTTGGCCAGAAAATTCAGCTTAGAGCCTTTCATATTAAATCACCTTCACACTCAATTATGAGATTGATTAACACATACAGTCCCCCTTTCCCAATATCCTGCAGCCTGAAACTCCAGAATGTAATTACTTTCCTGTTCCCATATATTAGTGGGTAGGAAAAATAACACCACGGAGTTGCTTCATCTGCATAAGCTATTTATCCAGAACTCCAGATGTAAATTAGCTTCAGAGGGGAAGGAGCTCTTTGTCCTCATCTATTGTTGGAACAGACAGAGCTTCATTTGCATAAGCTTTCTACCCCAAACTCCTTTGTGGCAGAGAAGAGAAAAAAACAACTTCTATTTTGTGGCTAGGAGTGTGCGCCCAAGGGCAAGAATTCTACTCCACATTCTAGTCCAATTTGCTTCTGGTTCCTGTCTTAGGATTTTCTACTTTGGAGATTTTTTTGGATGGGAAACAATGCAGAAAGGGCTTTTTGCTAACAGAAAACAGCAGTCTAATCAAGTATATTCTTGTGAAATCTCTCCTACCCAGGCCTTGTGTAAGGCTGAAATCCTATAAAGCTGTGGTTTTCAACCTGTGGTCCATGGACCCTTGGGGGTCTGCAGACTGTGTAAGAGGTCTGTGAAAGATGACTGTGATCAATCAAAAGTATGTGAATACCCACACTCACAATTCAAAGTGATCTACACCTCCATTTGACATATCCAAAGGAGTCCACAAATGATAAAAAGGTTGAAAACCACTTCCCAAGGGTCAAGAAACTAGTCTGTTGGTGCTCACTTCAGGACCTGGGGACTATGCTACTCACTGGGCATGTCTGCATATGCAATTAATGTGACTGAATATACTGAGCTGGGGTAAACTATATTTGAGTGAAGCAGCGTTTCCCAACTGTCAGGCACATCCAGGTGTGCAGCTGGATTTTGGGCTGGAGCCATGCCCCTGTCTGCTGCTGCTGTGGGCAGCCAGACAGACAGACAGACAGGATGTTGTGGCTCCAGCCAGTGATTCAAATGCTGTGCCACCTGCTTCCCGCTGTTCCGTGGCGTTCTGCCACTTGCCACCCTCCCCTCCCATCTGCAGCGTTCGGCTGCTTCCCCCATCCTCCCCCACAACTTGGCCAGTGTGCCATGGGGTGGGGGGGGTGGGGGGCCATGTAGGTGTGTTGCAGGGTGTCTCGTGTAGATCTGCTCACTGACATCAAACAGTCAGAGGGGGCTAGTGCATGGGAAAAGGAAGCAATGTACTAGCAGCCATTCTGAAAGGCATTGTCCACATCTAATATGCAAACTTAATTAAAGGTCTTTACTTAAGACAAGTTTAGAACAATACTGATCACAGAGTTATAATATTTAGCAGAGAGAGGAGAACCACACTACCATCAACCACCAAATTCTAGGGTATAGGTAGGTTCTTTTAATATCAACAGATCCATGACTGTGCCTTTTCTTCACTGTGCTTTTTAGCCATAAGAGATATATATATGCATACCACATCTTATATAAACTTCACTTTAGATCCAGTCATAAACCTCTGTGTCATACAAACTATTCATTCCTTTTCTGACTGTTTATTTCCTACACAATTCCTAAAAACACTTTGATAGTATTCCAGAATCTATCGATTTCATCAGTTTGAATCACGTTCTCCAGCTTATCTTTGCTTCACAGACTGCGCACACCACTGAGGGAGGTTAAATGGGCCTCTCACAATGTTTTGCAAGTATCGTATCATGCAAGCTTAAAGTTCAGCCACATTGCTTCCTATAAACATTCGAGCACTATGGGAGGCTTACGTAACTGAACATAGCTATCATTTAAAATAAGTATAAGCACTCATACATCTTGCTTATGTAAACACAATTAAGCCCATAAGGATCCACTCTCTCATTGATAACATGTTTTAGTTCATATATCCCTTAATCACTTGTTAGCCAACAAGGGACATTTACCTACTGGCTGTCAGGCTGACAAAAGGAGAAGTGAATCAACAGATTATGGTCACAGGTATTGTAGGGGGCTGTTTTATTTATTCATTTACATGTAATGTTGCTGTTTTCTCAAACTGATACTGTGTTTACTAGAAAGTCTGGATAATCTCCAGCACAAGAGACAGGCATTTCCCAAAGAAAACATACAAAAACATTTCCTTTGCAATTAAAAAAAAATCTAACGAATATTTCTAGTGATCTTGTTTTAAATATACAAATGCTGGCCCAAATTTTACCTGACAGTGGACCCTAGGGCTAGGGACAGACATTACACATAAACCAGGTTAAGTGTTTGGAAACTGGTTTAAACCTGTAACAGAACAGATGTTCAGTAGGCCTTGGCGAAGCAGCTAGTATTTGCTTTGGATTCAGATTTGGCTGATTTGGGGGACAGTGATTCAATTTGGTGATTCAAATTATTGTCCTGAATTGATTCAGCCAAATTTGATTCAGAGAATTGGTCACCACTGGATCAGCTGAATCTCTAAATCAAACAGGCCCCATTCCCCGCCTGCTTTCTCAGCCCCATCAATGGCTACCCTGCCTGGCTCCAGCATCCTGGCTCTTTAAAAATAAATAAATAAATAAATAAAGCCCTGCACTCACTGGCTCCTGCCAGGTGTGGGGGGGGAGCGATCCTCACTGCCCCCCACTCTCCTATGCTGCGTGGAGGGCTCTGCCATGAGCCCCCATCCCCCGCCCACTTGCCCAGCCCTGCCAAGACACTTGGAGGGGCTGGATGTGTTTAAATCAGTGGGACCAGATACGCTTCATCCAAGGGTGCTGAGAAAATTAGCTACTGTCATAGCAAAGCCACTAGCACAACTGTTTGAGCACTCGTGGTGCTCAGGTGAGGCCCCACAGGATTGGCAAAGGGCCACTTTAATCCCTATTTTCAAGAAGGGAAGGAAGGAGGATCTGCGTAACTATAGATCGGTCTATCCTTAGGAAAACCCTTGCAAAAATTATCAAGGATCATATTTGTAGGAGTGCAGCAGATAATATAATGCTGAAAGGCAACCAGCACGGGTTCATAGCAGGTAGATCCTGCCTGACTAACCTTGTTTCTTTCTATGACCAGGTCACTAAATGCTTAGATGCAGGAGTCAAGGTAGATGTCATCTAAGAAGGCCTTCGACATGGTATCCTGTCCTATTCTTATAAACAAATTGAACAGCTGTGCTGTAGATGATTACGCAGTTATGTGGGTGGCAAATTTGTGTAAGGGTTGTACCCAGAGAGTGGTAGTGGATGGGTCGGTATTGACCTCTAAAGATGTGGGCAGTGGAGTCCCCCAGGGTTTGGTCCCTGGGCCGGTGCCGCTCAATATCTTCATCAGTGACCTGGATGAGGGCATGGAAAGCACTCTCCAAATTTGCAGATGACACCAAACTATGGGGTAAAGCAAACACACTGATGGGAAGAAACTGAATCCATGCAGATCTGGACAGGTTAGAGAAGTGGGCAGAGAACAACAGGATGAAGTTCAACAAGGACAAGTGCAAGGTGCTGCACCTAGGGAGAGGGAATCACCAGCACACCCATAGGCTTGGGATGACCTTCTCAGCAGCACAGCAGCAGAAAGAGATCTTGGAGTTGTTGTTGACTCCAAGATGAATATGAGTCGTCAATGTGACAATGTAATTAGCAGAACTAACTGCACTTTGTCATGTATTATTAGGTGCATCACGAACACATCCAGGGAGGTAATGCTTCCCCTCTACCAAGATGAATATGAGTCGTCAATGTGACAATGTAATTAGCAGAACTAACTGCACTTTGTCATGTATTATTAGGTGCATCACGAACACATCCAGGGAGGTAATGCTTCCCCTCTATACTGGTCAGGCTGCAGCTAGAGTACTGCATCCAATTCTGGGCACTGCAATTCAAGAAGGATGTGGACAACCTTGAGAGGTTCCAGAGGAGGGCCACTTTTATGGTTAGAGGCCTTCAGGGAAGGCCTTATGAGGAAAGGCTGAGGGACCTGGACCTTTTCAGCCTCCACAAGAGAAGGCTGAGGGGGGATCTTGTGGCAGTATACAAATTGACCGGGGGGGGAGGGGTGGACAGCAGGGAATAGGAGACGTTCTGTTTACCAGAGCACTCATCAGCATAACCAGAAACTATGGCCACAAGCTAATAGAGAGTAGATTTAGGTTGGACATCAGAAAGAACTTCTTCACAGTTAGGGATCCCAGAATCTGGAATGGGCTTCCAAAGGCGATGGTGCTCTTCCCTACCTTGGGGGTCTTTAAGAAGAGACTGGACAAGCACCTGGCTGGGGTCACATGACCCCAACACTTTTTCCTGCCACTGGCAGGGGATCAGACTAGATGATTTATTGAGGTCCCTTCCAATCCTAGCATCTATGAATCTATGAGTGGCAGCCCCGCCCGGCCCCAGCATCCCAGCTCTTAAAAAAAAAAAAAAGCCCAGCACTCACCAGCTCTTGCCAGGCTGGGGTGGGGGGGCAATCCCTGCTGTCCTCTGTTACCCCCCACTGCCCTGCACTGTGTGTGGGGGCTCTGCCATGAGCCTCCAGAAGCCACGATGGCCACTGCATCAGACAGTGAGTGCAGGGCTTTTTTTTCTTTTTCCAAGTGCCGGGATGCTAGGGCTAGGCAGGGCAGCCATTGATAGGGCTGAGAAAGCAAGTGGGGGATGGGGGTTTGTGGCAGAGCCCCCCATGCAGTGCAGGGCAGTGGGAGGCAGTGGGCATCACCCCCCCACCTAGCCTGGAAGAATCCAGTGAGTGTGGGGCTTTTTTGTTTTTTTTAAGAGCTGGGATGCTGGCACGAGGTGGGGCAGCCATTGACGGGGCTGGGAGAGCAGGTGGGGGTCAGGGTGTGTTCAGGGAGCTGGGGGAGCAGACAGGGGATGGGCCCTGGTGAGGGTCCCCCCATGGTCCCCTCTCCCCTCCTCCAGCCCCCCCCCACCAACACCTTACTTACCAGCATGGAGCCTGGGTCCAGCTCCCTGCAGCGGTGAGTGGGGACTGCCCAAATCGCTAAATCTCCAAATCTTTCTCTGAATCTTTTCCAAATGATTCAGAGGCTTCAAATCAATTTGGACCTTTTTATTGGTCTCCTGATTCAATTTGGATTAGGAGATTCAGCTGCTGAATCAGACCAAATCTTCTCCAGATCAAATCAGCATCCAGAGCTTCACATAGCCCTAATGTTCAGTGTATATAAACCAGTTTGAAAATGGCTCAAACCTGTTTGAGGTAAACCGGTTGAATATAGTATCAGACTTAACTGATTTGGCTGGAACAGACATTTATGCAATGTCTGTTCCAAACTCCTTGCTGGTTTAAGATAAACCAGACAACCCCAGCATCTCGGCATGCTCTCTGGGCTGGATGGGGCTCTCTGCTCCACAGCAGGGCTGGACCCTCCCCTCTTCTTCCTGGCTGCAGCTCCAGATACTGTGGGCTGCTCCCCTCACCATTCCCAGCTAAGCAGAAATTCCCCCCTCCCCTGCTGAGATGTGTCTATGTATTAGGTAGCAGACCACATGCTGGCTATGCTCCATGCTGAATCAACAGGCAGAATCAACAAGTAGCTGGTAATGTCCCTCTGTTGTTTTCTTAATTGGGTGATACACAGTTAGCCTGTGATAAACAGTCTGCTGGGCTAACTAGAACCTGACCACGCCCCCATCAGCTCCATACTGTGGAAGGAAGGGAAGGAAGGGAGGGCTGCTTTAGTGCCCCCCCGGCTTCTTGCCTGAGCCACTGCAGACATGTGCCGGCATTTCTGGGATGTCTGATTTATCCTAGCCAGGTTCGACTAACCTTCAAAGATCAATTCAGGCTCAGGCTTTTTGAGTGTCTGTCCCTAGCCCAACTGCTCAATAGCTGAATAATAATACTCAGTAGTGCGTCACAGCACCAACAGTGCTAACACATTACCGCACAGCATTATTAGGCTACTGCACAGTAGCATCCCTTAAAAGGCATTTAAGTAGCTACTTGATTATACAAGTACTAAATAAATGCATAGTAACCACTGCGCAGTAGCCTCTCAAGTAGATGCACTCAGTGTAAAGTAAAAGGACAATATCTTTGGTCAGGTACAGACATTCAAAAAGCCTGAGGTGGAAGTGATCCAAGTAATGTGCTTTACTTTAAGTCCCCTAGCTTAATTCAGGAGACAACAGAACACACATTTACCCTTTGGTGGAGGCGGGGGTGCACGCAGGCTGCCTGCACTGGCTGAGGTCAGAAGTTTAGGGTCACATGCTTCCCAGCATGCCCTGCTGGCTCCCTGGACTGTTGAAGACTCCTAAGTGCAGCTGAAATAGCGGATCATCCCATTCGCTGCTGGGCACAAGGAATTAGTCCCCATTCCCCTCCCCCCTGCCCCAGCTGTTCTGTTAGCCATAGGAATCTATAAGCTGCAGTCAGGTGAAAGCAGGGGAGAAGGGAGGAGGGCTGGAGTCTGTGTCCTCATATCTGTGTCCCTGCACTACAGAGCAGCAGAAGGGGGGGAGGTGCTGCTCCCCCGTGCCTGGCATGGGGTTCGTGCCAGGATACAGGCACCAACATTTTGTCCCCTTCCCTGCCCCAACCCCCTAGGCTTGACTGGGCCTGATAGTTGGCCAGAGGTAGGTGGGGCTGGGGACAGAGGCTTTTCTGGTTCATGTCTGTGACAGCCTGGGGATGGGGCTAGCTAGGTACTCGGCCAGAGTTCCAGTGCATCTCCCTGAGAGGCGGGGTTAGTGGGGGGAGCGGGGTGCTTCAAAGGTGCCTGGAATGACAGAGTATGCAACCAAACTTTAGTCAGTAGGGGATCTGGTACAGAAGTTCAATAGACCAGTCTAACCTAAATTGCTTATGTCTGGTACCATATCAATCCAGGTCTATCTTAGACCAGGTTCCACCATTTTTATACCAGTCTATGTGCGCTGAACTTCTGTTTGGTTAAAGATGTAGACTGGTTTCTCATCACTTATGTGGGTATAAGCATAACATCTGTATCTGGCCTTACAAAAAGGAAAACTAGCTTTTAAGGAAGTGTTATAAGAACACTTTTCTATAATACCGTAGTCTATAAAGCCAAAATATACTGTATAAACTCATGCAACTGTCTTAAAAAAAGAAGTGTGTAATATCAAAGGATGATACTATTATAGCAGCATCTCTTTTTTTGGGAAAGGTATATGAATCTGTAATTATATAATGATAATTATATATATATACATTTTATAATATATTTATATATTATAAAAATATATATACATTTTATAATTTGAAGACAGTATAGGTGAATTATATCCTGGCCTCACTGAAATTATGAGAGTTCTGCAATATATGCAGCTCTTTCTTGTTCTTTCTAAGCCTGATGTTGTGAGGTGTAGTATTCTTGACCCCCACTGACTTCAGAGGGGAGAGGCCACTTGGAACATTGCAGGCATGTTGAACACCAGCTAAGGTCCCAGCAAAATCAGTGGGAATTCAGGCACTATGCACTTTTTCAGGATTTGCTTCTCATATTGTAGTCCAGCTCCAATCAAAATCAATTAAAAGATCCTAATGGCCTCACTGAGTCGAAGAGAGGATCTAGCAATTGAGATGAGATACAGACCAATATAAGCTTTGTAGTCTGTACAGCCCTTGATAATCTTGCATCAAGAACTGTACAGAACTCAACACTTATATCTTGTTATCTTGTAATAACTACAGAAGCTAAATTAAGTTATTGCTTCAAATAAAGTACTCTTCTCTAGGGTAAAACAAGGGATTGGTGGATTCACTGCCGTAGGCAATTCCATCAAATCCTGTTATAAACCAGACTACTCATCATGAAAGTCTGCTTTCCATCAAGGACCTAAGCCAGGTCCAAGGAACAAAAAAGATTCACCATATTATACCACCAGTATCATGCGAAGTAAAAGTTTCTTCTCTTAAAAACAAAATATTAAATCATACATCTCAGTGGATTCCTTGTTCCCTTGTTTTACATACATGTAGACATATGTGTATGCCTATCCATGTATGTGCTGTCTACAATGGTACAACATAGCTAATGGTCAGCTAAGGTTAAGACGAAGAACAGTGAAACAGAAACACTAGATAGGCATGGAGACAAATCCACCATTAAGGAAAAAAAGGAAATGCTTCCAACAGAATCACAATAGCATGGTCTGCAGCTTCATAGAGGAGATTGGAGTTACAAGATGAGACAGTGTAAGAGTATCATATACTGACAATAGCCTACTCAAGTGGCACTCCACAGCCAAGACCTCAAACATACAACTATCCCATATGAGGTCTCACTCAGTATAAGAGAAATCTGGATCCTCCACATCAAAACCCTCAGATACAGTTATGCTCATTCTTACCAACATTTTTCCTGGTGAATCTAGTTACTAAAAAATATAAGATTCTGCTCCAAAACAAGCTATCAGCCCCACTGGCATAACAGGAATGTAACATCTAAATCCAACTCCTGTGGTCTCCCATCAAGTCACTCTAAAGTTAAAAAAAAGAAATGCTGGACTTGCCAAATGTAATCACTCTTTTCTGCCTTGGAGTTTGAAGCAGCTTGTTCCTCATCCTAAGTGAAATCTAAGTTTTCAGAACTGTTCAGCCTGCAGGCATTTCAATTTGCTTTCTTGGGAGAAACTGCAGGCAGATTTCAGTTTAAGAGACCTATTGTTATTGCCTGGTTCTGGGGTTTCTTGCAGCTTTTGCTACTAAATAATATACAAATTTTATTGTTTAACTTTCATCCCAAAGTACTTTAAGAACTTTGCACAAACAGCACCATTGAAATGCAGCTACTTCTCAGGTCAGCAGCAGCGTGGAAGAGGAGGGAAATTACTGGCAGGGAGACTAAGGCAAATTCCTGCTTTTGTGAAAAGGACTTGAAAGCTGTAATGAGTAGAGAGAGAGGCCCTACACAGAAGAAATGTATGGAATTCATTAGCTGAGTTGCCTTACCGCAGTTCTGCATTGCCTCCATGGCCCAAAGGCTAACCCTCATTGAGCCCTTGGCTACAAACACGTTTATTGCAGTTAAAGGTAACCAGTGTGAATAAGGTTAACCTAAACCCATGATTCTCAGCCTGGGGTGCCTTGAGATCCTGGGGTGCCATGCAGTGTTAGCACTGTTAGGAGTGCAAACATGATTCACAAGATAAACCCAGAGATTTCAAATAGGAATCCATAGTGTTAAAAGCATTGTGAGCTGTTGTGGTCTTTCTGAGTTCTTTGCAGCAGAACTGCTCTATTATTTTTCTGTGGTCAAAAAACAAAAGAAAATTAAGAGCTGACACTCTCTGAGGGGTGCTTTGAATTTACTGAGGGGTGCCTTGGCTCTGAAAAGATTGAAAACCATTGGCCTCAATTGTGGTAGGGCATTAGGCTGGTGTGTATTAGGGCAGGATTAGGAGAAGGCAAATGTGGGTGTAACCTGGGAAGCCATAATTGTATAGGCTCTAACCTGCAAGCTACACCAAATGCCCTCAGCTGTTGTTCTAGATCTGATCTGGTTCACCTACCTCAGACAAAGGAATAATTCATTCAGTCCTGCCAGGTTTTAAACCTGAGGCACAAAGCTATTCCAGTTATATGAACCAGGGCTGAGGTTCTATGGGAGCCCTTGTGACCATGAACCCTATATTCCTGTACCTATTACCTTTATGGAACCCTGCCCATACCTCAAAAGCATCTGGGAAAATAAAAGGCCCCTGCACCTATAAGGCCTTTCTTGGCTTCAAGCCTACCCTTGCTCCATCCCCTGAAGGATTTTCAGCACTCTTAGAAGTTAGTTCTCTGCTTCTGCAAGGCTCAGTCTAACCTAAGTGGATTTTTTTTCACTGGGGCTCTCAGTCCAGGGAAGTTGTAGTGTAAAGAAGGTGTAACTGTTTTGCCACCGCTGTATCATCTAGCTCTGCTCATAGATGCATCTCTGTCCCTGCAGGAAAACAAATTTTCTGGAATGGAGAAGAACATCATCATTTTAGGTTTTGTAGTATGAAGTACAGCACTCTCAGAGAGAGAGCCTTTCTGCAGTGTACACATGGAACATCACATAACTAGAAGTAAGGAAACAAATCCTGAGAACACTATGCTCATTTAGAAACCATGTGTGCACTTGAATACATACCCAATTTGCACATATTATTGTTTTATTTATGCAGTTACATACCAGTAAGTACTTGATGCAACCAATGTGCTACAAATTACCTGGCTGTTTACATGCACAGTAAATACAAAGCCATGGCACAATATGTACAAATTAAACATATAATGGTACATAAAATGAAAACACCATACTGAAAATCTGCCCAATTGTGTATAGATGCTAGTTTTTGTATAGCAAAGGGCTGGCAATGCATTGTTATAGCTGCTAATAGATTCTTCCTCTGGACAAGGTTCTAGCTCATCACATATGCCATACTACAAGTGTTATCTTCTGAAACAAAGATAAAAAAGGGCAGCACAGAAAGTCAAACAGATAATTTAATCCCAGTGACCTCCTCCAGAGAAGAACCTACAGTATCCCTTATAGAGCAATACGGTTATATATTGCTCCCAACTCAGGACAAAATGAATCAATGACAAAATGAGGGTTAGACAGTCAAGCAGCTCAGTGGTTGCAACAAAACAGCCACCTTGTATGGTGGATACACACACACACACACCACAGTGCACAAAAATACCAGGGACCTGGTTCTCTTTTCAGACATTGGTGTGGCTTCAGTAACTTGTGGCTTACATCAATACAAGTGAGAGAAGAATCAGTCTCCAAGAATCTACAGAGTATGATATTGAGTAAGAAAATAGATACTGTGCTATGATGCATTGTACAGAAACCATTTCTAGAGAAAAGCAGATTTTTAAGTGTAATTGCAGTTCCCCATAATTGCTCGTATGACGTAAATAGGATCTTAATCCTTTAAATGAAGATTTTGCAACTTAATCACCACTACACGTATAAAAGCACACAGGAAACTCGTGCCACTTATATTCAAAACTGTCTCACCGATTTTTAAATGGACCTCAGACCTGGCCCATATTTAATTTCTTTAAGCCTATTTCAGTAAGTATGTTTGTCTCTCATGTGAGCCACAACTTTAATCATCTGCAAGTGCATGTTCCCTCAGGGTTACAGTTTGGCAGAACATTACAGCCATCCTGTCTAAAGGGTCATGTGAAATGTTATGACTTGGATAACTAGCGTTGGAACATTTTCTTAGTAATAGTCAAATATACCTTACAACATGATCTAAACCCATAGTAATGACAAAATCATGGAAATAGTGGGAAAGCATTTCCCATAATTTTAAGAAGGTTCTTGTGCGGGCCGGGCACGAACCGGGCCCTTTTTTCTGCTCTGCGCGGGCTGTGGCCAGCAGCCCAGGCACGTGGGGTCGGAGAGAGGGGCGCGACAAGCTAGAATTAGGCACGGACTCGTAGCGGTAGATTTAAAGATTGTTTACTTACACCGAAGATGGTCGCGGTGCAGGCTGGAAAACTTGCTTGAGTTGCAGTTACAGACAGGAAAGAAGAGAGGCGGACAAGAGTTCTAAACTCACGAACTCTAACCCAATCCGGTTGGAGGCTCTAAACCGCGAGCCCGTCGTGCCAACCGAAGAAAGTACTCGTCCAAAAGAGCTCTGAATAGACTCACACGAAGTTTGCTAGGCTCCGTGAAACTTGTGCTCTGAGGTAGTCTGGTCGTCTGAACAACTGTCAGTTGTTCCAGCTGAACTCACACGAAGTTTGCTAGGCTCCGTGGGTCCGGTCCTTTTGCGCGCAGGGAGGGATACGTCTAGGCTGCGATCGGCGACGGGGAGAGGCTAGAGGCTGATCAGACCTCTGTTGCCTGCTTGAAATGCGCTGGGTCCGTAAGGATCCGCAGCACTTAGAGATCTTCACACAGCGTGAAGTCTCCTCCTCCCGGTGTTCGTGGAGTCCTTCAACTTGGGCGGAAACCACTCAAGCCTTTTATACGGCTAGCAAGCCAATCACTAGCCGGCACGTGTGACTTATTTAGA